>NC_060951.1:33212342-33285214 GCF_022045245.1 Lucilia cuprina | reverse complement strand
AACTGAACTAGAACTGAACTAGAACTGAACTAGAACTGAACTAGAACTGAACTAGAACTGAACTAGAACTGAACTAAAACTAAACTAGAACTGAACTAGAACTGAACTTGAACTGAACTTGAACTGAACTAGAACTGAACTAAAACTGAACTAAAACTAAACTAGAACTGAACTAATACTGAACTAGAACTGAACTAGAATTAAACTAGATCTGAAATAGGACTGATCTAGATCTGCACCAGATCTGAACTTTTTTTAATAAGTTTGAGAGTGCGATAAAGTTCATATGAAAAAAAATCTTAAAATATATTTTAAAAGATTAAAAATTAAAGAATTTAATTAATTTAACTTACTCGAATAAATTAAGATTACTTATATTTTGTGGGTTATAATGGGTAATCGGTTTTGGTTCGGCCACCACTAATGTGCGTACTAACACCAGCAGTAAGGAGAAAATGGCCGGCAAAAATAATTCGATAATAAGTTGCCATTTTTGATTCCATTGTAATAGCCAATTTTTCCAGAGTAATAATTTAAACTTTTCCCAACTAGTAACTCGCACCATTTTAGATTTTTTTTCTTAAAAATTTACTAATTTATTAAACACTAAAAGATGAGACATTAAGATTCTGTAAGATAACGATGGAAGAAGTAGAAAGAGTGATATTTTATGTTTAACAATTCCTTTGTGTAAACCAAATGAGAATTTTAAAGATGTTGAAACACTGTAAGAAAGAGAAAAAAGTAAAAAGTTAATGTTTATGTTTATTTATATTTTACAACATTTCTGTGCAACTTCTTAATGTTTTTTTTTTATTTTTATTTAGAGTGTTAAAATTATCAATATATTATTATGTCATTCTTTTGTTTTTATTAACAGACTGAATATTTCAGATAAGATTACTATATAGTATATTTTTAGTGTACCCTAATTGTTTTTTATACTTTTGACATTTATTTAGATAATGTTTACTAAACCATTTACAATCTTTACAATCTAAAGTGTTGAAAGAAACATTGACATTTACTACAAGTTTAATGTTATTTACTACAAGTACAATGTACGAATAAAATAATCGTTAAATGCTCAGTAATTGATAAAATTTATTTTATTAAAAAAAATTGTTAAAAATACATTTTTATAGAATTTTATCTTTAAATACTTTCAATATTTTTTTTTGGTATAAAACATTTTCGTCAAAAATATCTATTTATAGAGAATTTCCTTTTAATTTTTTTTATAGAGAATATTCGTAAAATTTTTTTTACAAAATATTTTTGTTATAAATCTCTTGTTATAAAGAATTTTTGTTATAAATCTATTTTTACAGAAAATTCTTGTTAAAAATTTCTTTTTTACGGAATTATTTCGGTAAAAATCCCTTTCCATCAAACATTTTAGTTTAAAAATATCTTTTTATAGAAAATATTAGTTAAAAATATGTTTTTATAAAACAATTTTGAAAAAATGTCTTTTTTTTAAGAATTTTCTTTAAAAAAATTTAACAGAACGTTTTCGTTGAAAATCTCTTTTGTTATAGAAAATTTTCCTTAAAAATCTCTTTTTTATAGACAATTTTAAACAAAATCTATTTTTATAAAAAATTTTCAATTAAATTTCTTTATTATAAAATCGCTTTTTATAGAAAATTTTTAATAAAATCTCTTTTTATAGAAAATGTTTTTTTTAATAAAATAATTTCGATAAAAACTCTTTTTTCTAGAAATTTTTATTTAAAATTCTCTTTTTGTAGAAAAATTTATTTTTATAGAAAATATTCGGTTAAATTTTTTTTATAGAAAATAACTTTCATTTCATAAAATCTCTTTTTTATAGAACATTTTCGATATAATCTCTTTTTTAATAGAACATTTTTCACAAAATCTCTTTTTTATAGAACATTTTTTATAAAAACTCCTTTTTTATAGAAGCCAAGCCCCATATTGAAAGTGTTCACCTGAATGTCAAAGTACTTTATGAAATATTTAAGGATTGTAGCACTAATAGTTTCTAAGATATTCGAATTTTTCTATTTAATTCATGTGGGGGGCCACACCCCCCAATTCCGCGCTTTTTCTCCAAAATGTTCAGATGAATATTAAAGCAATTTGTGCAAAATTTGAAGAATCTAGTTTTATTAGTTTCCACGATAACCGACATTTTGTAATTAATTCATATGGGAGGAGTCAAGTCAAAGTTATTCAAGAAAATCTTGAAGATTCTAGCTCTAATAGGGGCTTCAAACTCCCCTAATGAAAGTCCGCCCCTTTTTTACCAATTGTTCAGCTAAATTTGAATAAGCTAGCTCTATTAGTTTCCCAAATAAATGAATTTTTGTATATTTCATATGGGTGGTGTAATGGCCCCATCCCCCATTTACAGTCCCCAAACTTTTTACCCAAAATGTTTACATAAATGTTAAAGTTATTTGTGCAAAATTTTAAAATTCCAACTCTAATAGTTTCTCAAATAAGCATTTTTTACTTAATTCATATGGGTGGTGCCCCCTTCTGCTTGCCCGCCTCTTTTTCCTAAAAAAAAAACATATTGACACTAAAGTGATTTCGACAAAATTTGAGGTTTCAATCTGTTATATTTTCTCAGATATACTGAATTAATATTTTCTTCATATGGCGGACGCCACGCCCACAATAGCCATTCCACCAATTTTGTCCAAAAATATTCTTATGGATGTCAAAGTTGTCCATACAAAATTTGAAGACTATAACGTTTGCTTTATCTGAGATATGTGACTTTTAACACTTATTTTGAATATGGGCGTGATACTTTAAATTTTTAAGTAAAAAGTATGGATGTCAAAGTTGTCTATACAACATTTAAGGACTCCAACTTTAGCAATTTTTGACATATTTGACTTCTAACACTTATTTTGAATGTAGACGTAAACGGCGCGAAATTTAAATTTTGAATTAGAGTTCTTTCCAGACATACAGGAACACACTGTAAAAATACATATATAGTAGACCATCAAAAATTTTCTATTCTTATGGAAAATTATCGATAAAATCACTTTTTTTAAAGAATGACAAGTGACAAATTTTCGAAATAAAACTAATATTTTATTGAAAATTTTCTAAAATAAGTTTTCATAAAGAATCTATATAGAAAATTATCGACAAAATAATAAAGTCTAGTAATTTTTGTTTCGTAATTTTATTATTATTGTCTTATTATATCCTACACCACTATAGTGGGGAGGGTATTATACGTTTGTGCTGATGTTTGTAACATACAAAAATATTGGTCCAATACCCACCTTAAAGTATACCGATCGATTCAGAATCATTTTTTGAGTCGATTAAGACATGTCCGTCCGTCCGTCCGTCTGTCCGGCTGGCTGGCTGGCTGTCCATGTAAACCTTGTGCGCAAGGTACAGGCCACAATTTTCAAGATAATTTGATGAAATTTGGACCAAGCATGTTTTTTGGCACAAGGACGAAGCCTATTGAAAATGGTTGAAATCGGTCCATTATTTCACCTAGCCCCCATACAACCGTACCTACCGATTTGAACTTTTTATGCTATAATTACGTCAAATATTCTGCTATATCTCTAAAAATTGGCATAAATAAGTTTTATATAAGTATAAATGATACTGCAGATTTTCGTAAGGATCGGCCTATATTTGACCCTAGCCCCCATACAAACCCCCCTTCAAAAAATGACTTAAACGTCTAAAATTGACTTGTAACCATTTGTATCGCAATGAAACTCAACAAAACTAACTTTTATTTAGAAATATATCCTTTTCCCAAATTTACCGAGGATCGGCCCATATTTGACCTATATAAAGCCTCATTTAGAAATTTTAGTTTTTTATCAATAAATGGCTTAAATATTTTGGAATTATGGTAATATTCAACATAAAAGTTTCTTTACAAAAAATAAAAATTTTATAAAAGTAAAAATTGTAAAAATATACTCATGGTGTAGGGTATCATATAGTCGGCCATGCCCGACTATACTTTCCTACTTGTTTTTATTGCTTTATTGCCAATTTCTATTTCGCATTTCGTAAATGATAAATTTCAAATCGATATTATTTTTCGTTTTCTTATCTACATTTACAAAATGATCCAAACATTATCGCTTTTCTACGAATATATGTACATATGTAAGTAGGTATATTAACAAGTTTTAGAGTACATATTAAGGCTAATCACAGTTGGAAAAAACTCTGTGTTTATTTAAGAAAAACATATTTCAATACTAAAATTAAAAAAGTTCTTCTCTATATATGGTAAATCTCTATTAATGGTAAAATGGTTGAAAATTTCTTGTATATAGGAAAACAAGTAAGAGTTCTATATTCTGCTGTGCCGAATCTTATATACCCTTCACCACGGTGTTTTAAAAAAAACAGTCAGTACCAAAAAGTCCTCTTTTATATAACTTACTTCGGGCTCAGCATGCATAATTTCAATCTCAATTTTTGATGAAATTTTCAAAGGTTGTCTCGGATTTTTGCTCATATCTCCGTTATTTATGGACCGATTTTGCTGATTTTAAAAAGCGATCTTCCTGAAAGCATGTCTAACAGAATTATTGAAGATTCGGATCTTGCCGATATGTGGGGTCCTCTAAAAACTGATTTCAACAAACATACAGACAGACAGATAGACTGACGGACAGACAGACGGACATGACTTAATCGACTCCGCTATCTATAAGGATCCAAAATATATATACCTTATAGGATCGGAAAATTATATTATAGAAATTACAAACGGAATTATAATCTTATATTTACCCTTCTCACGTCCCCCAGGGGGCATGTTACCTTGGTGAAGCCTCCACCTTGGTGTTATTGCAATCCCGGTGAATAAGAGGTGGCCAATACCTCTAGTCTGGCCGGGTCTCAAAAATTGGTTACAATTTACTGCCTGGCATAGATTGAAAAGAGGTCAAACCAGAGCTCAGCATAATCTGGTACTACGGGTGGCCAGTTTCCCGCAGGACTATGTCCTGGCTGCTCAGTTGGTTAAGGTTTCTTCGGGATCTACGTAGTGGCTGCGGTCAAATCCATACAAAAATTGCCACCTGAGTTCTTTATTGAAGTATTCAGGGGCGATGGTAGACCGTTGTTGAAAGTGGATGAAAAAGAACACCGTGGCGTAGGCCATCATGCCAGGTACTTACGTAAAGCACTCGACATTCATACCCTACTCACGAAGGTGAAGGGTATAATAAGAATTTTACAAAAATAATAGTACATATTTAGAAAATAGACAAAAATGTTTTATTATCGGATTAGATGAACATTCTTTAATGGATTAACAAAGTATTTTATGTTTGTCTTGGATACCAGATTTAGTTGCAAATAAAACATTCTAAGAACAAATAACTAAATTAACAAGTGTAAATGTATAGTCGGTCATAGCAAACCACAGTCAGTATGTTAAATATGTGGATTAATTTTCAAATAATAAATCATTTAATTTTTTTAACTTAATTCCTAAATAATTTTACAAATTGTTGACCACAAAAAGGGATTTTTTACAGTAGAACTTACAGGGGAATTGGGGTAAATATGTTCCCTTGAATTGAACTAGAACTATACTAAAACTGAACAGAAACCGAACTATAACTGAACTAGAACTGAACTAGAACTGAACTAGAACTGAACTAGAACTGAACTAGAACTGAACTAGAACTGAACTAGAACTGAACTAGAACTGAACTAGAACTGAAGTAGAACTGAACTAGAACTGAACTAGAACTGAACTAGAACTGAACTAGAACTAAACTAGAACTGAACTAAAACTAAATTAGAGTAGATCTGTTCGAGAACTGATAGATATAGGCCTATCCATTTAAATTTTGGTAGAATAATTTAATAGTTTTATTGGTTTTTATAAGAGAATCAGCACAAATTCATAACACCCACCCCACTATAGTGGTGTAGGGTATTAAAACGAAAATATAGAATATAAGAAGCCAAAAAAGTGCTTTCTTTGACAATATAAACAATGGAAATAATTACAATTAGATAGAAAGCATAACATAACATAACAAATGTATAAATCTTACAAAAATTACAATTAATTTTGACATTTTATTCAAATAAAAAAAAACTATTTATTTGTTGTTATTAAACAAATTGACATGCTGTAGACACTGCAACCTTCCCACCTTTTTTAAAAATATACTAATCAATTTACTATATCAGCTATTTAATGGCTTTGCAATGAATTAACAAAAAACTATTAAACCTGACAATAAATTGGACATCATACCTGCTGATAAGGTAAAAATAATATAAAATATGTATAAATTTTGTTTTACTATTAATTTACTTGCCAATAGAATTTTTAGTTTAAAAGATAGCAAAGAATTGATAATATTACAAAAAATTATTAAAAAAATAGAAAAAAAACAATTTCAATCATCTTTAATAATTTATGCTTGAACTTCCAATAGAATAAATATTGACATTTTTTATAATGAAATTTCAAAATTAAATTGGATCTCCGCATACATGTTATACAGTTAATGATAAGAGATCATTGTCATGATCATTTATTATTATCATATGCAAGAGGGAAATTATTTAAGATTAACTAAACTAAAACAATTTTTTTATTTAAATTATAAATCAGACAAACAAACATTAAATTAAAATTAAAATCTCTTTTTAAACACCTACAGCACATTAGTGTGGTGGGTAATTTCGTTTGTGCTTTAAAGTACTTTTAAGTATACCACCAATCGACTTTAGATATTTTTCTCAGTGCATTAACCCATTTGCGTCCGTCCGTCTAGCCGGATGTTCAGGTAAACCTTAAGCGCCTCAAGGTACACTTCGAAATTTTCAAGATAATTAAAAGAATTTGGATTCAAATTCTATTGGAAATGGTTAAAATTTGTCCATTATTTCACCTAGCTTACACATAAGAGAAACTCCCGAAAAGAATCTACTTGTATCTTAAATTTCATAAAGACCTTAGATTCCATACAAAATTCTCTTTAGCAAATAACTTCAATGTCCAAAATTATTTACTAATAATACTAATAGTAATAAAGGGGAGTTTGTATGGGGGCTATGGTCAAATGAGACCCGATCACTGTAAAAATTAGTAGTGTCATTTATTCTGTTTTATTTTTTCTATAAAACTAAGTTTTGCAGATTTTTGCTGACATAATAGAACATTTAACGTAATTATGAGTCTAAAGGCCTGATTCGGGGGTACGGTTGTATGGGGGCTAGGCGAAATAGTGAACCGATTTCAACCATTTTTAATAGCGTTCGTCCTTGCACCAAGAAAAGAGTATGTGTTAAATTATCTTGAAAATTGCGACCTGTAGCGTGCGCACAAGATTTACATGATCACACAGACAGACAGACGGACATAGCTAAATCGAGTCGGAAAGTGATTCTGAGCCGATTGGTATACTTTAAGGTGGGTCTGGAACTAATATTTTTGGGTGTTACAAACATCAGCACAAACTCATAATACCCTCGCCACTACAGTGGTGTAGGGTATAATAAATCACATTTAATATTCATAACTGGTGAAGGGTATCATAAGGTCGCCCACACGCGACTATGCTTTCTTTTGAAGGACATTTTGTGATTAAATATGTTTATAAAAAATTTTAGAGAAAATTATTCTTTGTTTTAAGAAAATTTTATATAGAACATGTTCGCTAAAGTCTATTTTTATGGAAAATGTTAGATAAAAATCTCTTTTTTATAGAAAATATTCGATAAATTCTCATTTTATAGAAAATTTTTGGTTAAATTTTCTTTTTATAGAAAATTTTTCGTTAAATTTTGCTTTTTATAGAAAATTTTTCGTTAAATTTGCTTTTTATAGAAATTTTTTCGTTAAATTTGCTTTTTATAGAAAATTTTTCGTTAAATTTGCTTTTTATAGAAATTTTTTCGTTAAATTTGCTTTTTTATAGAAAATTTTTCGTTAAATTTTGCTTTTATAGAAAATTTTTCGTTAAATTAAGGTTTTTATAGAAAAATTTTCGTAAAATTTTCTTTTTATAGAAAAATTTTCGTAAAATTTTCTTTTTATAGAAAAATTTTCGTAAAATTTTCTTTTTATAGAAAATTTTCGTAAAATTTTCTTTTTATAGAAAATTTTCGTAAAATTTTCTTTTTATAGAAAATTTTCGTAAAATTTTCTTTTTATAGAAAATTTTCGTAAAATTTTCTTTTTATAGAAAATTTTCGTAAAATTTTCTTTTTATAGAAAATTTTCGTAAAATTTTCTTTTTATAGAAAATTTTCGTGAAATTTTCTTTTCATAGAAAATTTTCGTGAAATTTTCTTTTCATAGAAAATTTTCGTGAAATTTTCTTTTCATAGAAAATTTTCGTTAAATTTTCTTTTTATAGAAAATTTTCGATAAATTTTTTTTTATACAAAATTTTCGACAATTTTCTTTTTAAAGAAAATTTTCGATTAATTTTTTTTATAGAAAATTTTCGACAATTTTCTTTTTAAAGAAATTTCGTTAAATTTTCTATTTATAGGAAATTTTCGATTAATTTTTCTATTTATAGAAACTTTTCGATTAATTTTTCTATTTATAGAAAATTTTCGATTAATTTTTCTATTTATAGAAAATTTTCGATTAATTTTTTTATTTATAGAAAATTTTCGATTAATTTTTCTATTTATAGAAAATTTTTGATTAATTTTTCTATTTATAGAAAATTTTCGATTAATTTTTCTATTTATAGAAAATTTTCGATTAATTTATCTATTTACATAAAATTTTCGATAAATTGTCTCATTTTATAGAAAATTTTCGAGAAATTGTGTCTTTTTATAGAAAATTTTCCTTTAAATTTATTTTTATAGATTTTTTTTAATTTCTTTTAATAGAAAATTTTCTTTCAATTTCTTTTTATAGAAAAAGAAATACATATTTTGAAGACCCTGAAACAGAAATATGCCACCGGATTCAAGTATCTAGGACGTGATGTTATTCTAGAAATAACATTCCTCATTAACATTGATTAAAATTTTCTAAGAAATACCATCTAGGAATCATAGATACTAGCCAATGCAAAATGATCGGCGGTGCATTTAATTTTGGATGGCGGCGGCTAAATTGTCGTCTGAATTTATATTTTTCTTCAAAAAAATTTGTATAATAAAACTTATATAGAAAGTTCGTTTAAATTGTTGAAATTATTTTCTAAAATAAATGTGCAAAATATTGCAGCCAGCCGCCGCCGATTCCAGCAGTTTTGTCTATTATCTCAGTTAGGAATTTGAGGATTTTTGGAATTTTTTAAATGGTGCAAATTTTAAAAATCTATGCTTTGCCTTAAATGTTGAATCAAGGTTTATATAATTTTAAAATAAAACTATTTCAAATTTTGTTTAACTAAAGTTCAAATGTAGATATTATAAAGATGTCAAACAGGTGTTAAATTTAAACAAAGACTTTTCAATTCAAAAGAATTCTTTAACACTAATCACAGTACTTACTATATTTTAAGTCGTTTTAATATTTCACACCTTTAATGGTTTGTTGATAATTTTAAAATATTTTTTTCTTTTTCGTTAAGTACAATTAACAAATAATTTTAGTAGTAAGTATGTAGTATGACTAATTATGATGTTTATACATTTGTTATGGTGAATAGAGATAAACAGGTATTAATTAATTGAATTGAATTGGCACAAATACGATTTTTTTTTTCTTTTAAATGTCCTGGCACTTAAAAGTGCTTAAAAGTCAGAAAAAATCCGTTTTAAGTATCTTTCTTTACTGTTTTGCGTTTATTGACCGTTTATTTTTTTTTAACGCGTCGAAACGTTTCGTAGCTTATAGAATTCGTAACTGAGTAAATTTATTGATAAACTCTTTTAGTTATTATATTTTTGTTTTCAAATGGTCGTTTTGGGGTTTTCTAATCAATATTTTTATTTTGCTTAAAAAGATAACAAACGAAATTTATTTCGCATTTATGATAAAAAAATGCGATTTTTAACTCGTGTGAGAATTTTTTCTAAAACATGAGTATTCAAACGAATTTCTAACACTTGTTAAAAGTATATGTTTCTTTGAGGAAAATCTTAGATATAGATTTATAAATAAATATAATTATTGACTGATATTGTTATTGTGTTTTTAGGGGAATAGGGCGAATTCGTTTGAGTATTTGTTTACTTCAATATTTTGTTAGTTATTTTCTATTACTCGTGACATTTAACGAGTGTTTTTTTTATATTCCCCAGCACCCAGCAAAGTTGAAGTTCGATATTTTAGTTTAGAAATATGTGATAATTTATTTTTTATCAAGGCTTCAATATATTGCAGTAGTATATTTATAAAAGTACTTTGTTTTATTAAAAAAAAAAAATTAACAATAAAAAGCTATTTTTAATAGTACTTGTATAAGCGTATGGATAAAATGTTGACTCAGACGTTTTAAGGCAAGTAGTCAGTCAATTTAAAATGGAACCAATTTTATGATAATTTTTGAAATAGGTTACGTGGGTTGCTCGCTATTTGGCGAGTTCTCTAGGAAGCCTAGTAGTTCTTAGAATTGAGGGAATGCTTTTCGATGACTACCTATCTCAAGAAGGCATGTAGATAACTTCAAATGCGACCAATTTTATGATAACTTTTAAAACAGTTTAGATTACGTGGATTGCTCGCTATTTGGCGAGTTCTCTAGGAGGCCTAGTGGTCCTTAGATTTGATATTCTCTTTTGTTAAGGGAATGCTTTGCCTTCCGTCCCTACTTTCTTTGACTATCTAATTCCGTGAAAACCAGCGGGTATTTCTAATAAAACTAATCATGTTTACTAGTGATGCTTCTCTAAGATAGTACAGATAGATCATTAAAAAGAGCTCTACCATGATAAAGTAGTTTGTGCTCTTGTAAAGCTGTGCAATCTCCTAGAAGGAGTTGTATAGATTCCTCCTTTTCTTGTTTAAAAAAAAACTTCAAACTTTAAACAGTGGGTAGCCCATACGTTCCGACATACAGTCTGCAGTAATTTTACCAAAGAGAAGCCTAATCGAGTTCTTACTAAAAGACAAAAGAGTCATAGTCCTATACATTGTCAGAGTAGGCTAGAACAGTTTTAATATCAAAGTGGTGATATTTGATCGCCTGAGTTGCGTCTCATTCAAGGCCCAGTCATTTTTAAGACATTTCAGATCAGACCAGAAAAGAGCTCTACCAAGATAGAGTAGTATGTGCTCTTGTAAAGTTGGGAAGGTGTTGCGCCGAATCCCCTTTTTTTCGTTTAAACAGCTTCTACAGTAGCTGCAACGTAAGTTGTCCGACAAACCTTTGTCCAATCATACAGTATCCAATAATTATGCCAATGAGAAGCCTAATCGAGTTCTTACTTATAGACAAGGAAGTCGTCGTCCTATACATTGTCAGAGTGGACCAGAGCAGTTTCAATATCAAAGTGGTGTTATTTGATCGCCTGAGTTCCGTCTCATACAAATCCCAGTCATGTATTAGTTTTGTTTAGGCCACAAGAGAAGTATGAATATACCTTTGTGCAAGGCTTAACTCTAGGGACGCTCTTTTGATTCATCAGATATTTCATTTCCGCTGATACCCTCATGTCCTGGAACCCACGTCCACTTAACATGATGATGTGTCAGTTGTTACAATGATTGAATACAATTGAAAAGACATTTCGACTTAATAATAATGGAGCTTTTATTTATGCAAGGCTGTTCAAGTATATATGTATGAATAGACTTTCGGATTCAGTTCCGGGGTTCTTGTCGCGTCTTTATAGATGTCATATACATATCGCTGCCTGAAGAATTGTACAGGTGACGGGTAGTCGAAAAAAAACAGTAAAATGTAAAGTTTTTCGGAGAAGATTCCCGAGTCCGTGTCTGTCTTTAAGCCATCTATGAAGATTAAGATCACGTCATCCCTTAGAACAGATATGATGGTGCAATGACCATGCTTAGGTCCGCTCGACTGTTTAAGTCGTATAGCAGTAATGCTTCTGATGAACATATCAAGGGGATTTATATTTAGCAGCGTCTCTCTGGAGCTCATACAGTTAGTGATTACAAGACATGCTAATCTTTGGGCTTTTTTAGAATAGAGCTATCTGAGAAGATTAAGATCACGTCATCCCTTAAAACTGTGTTTGCGGCCCAATCATATCTTATTGTCATTCTGATCTTGAATGCCCCGCTCCATAATTGGCCTGTCTTTCTTTTGTATGATGTTGCCATGACCAATGCGATTATGCCTAAGTCCGCTCGACTGTTTAAGTCGTATAGGAGTAATGCTTCTGATGTATATATCAAGAGGAGATAGTCTCGACCAGAATAGATAAGTGGTCTTGGTATTTACCACTCTTAACCCAACAAGAGTTACGTAGGTCAATTTAGATCTTATGACCGTGGTGTACATCCAGTGCATAATATATTGTTTAATACCCCATCTTTTTCCAAAGGTTTTCTTATATATTAGTCACATATAAAAAGCACATAGTGCCTTCTTCATTTGGTTTTGTTTGAGATATTCAGAATAGTATCATCCAAACGTGGTGGTGGTCTGAATTCTGGTATTTTCTACCTTCTGGTAAAAAGAATCAGGTCGATTTTGGCAGGGTTGTCACCCAGACAGTTTTCTGTAGCCCATAAGGTTTTCTTATATATTAGTCACATGTAAAAGACACTCTCAGCAGGACATTCCACGTAAGGTTAGAGTCCAAAAATTGCCAAGAAATTTGGCTTTGTTTGAGATATTCAGAATAGTGCCATCCAAACGTAGAGGTCCGAATTCTAGTATTTTGTAACTGTTGTTGAAAAAAAAAACCAGTTCGATTTTGGCAGTGTTGAAACCAAGACCATTTTCCTGGACCATAATAGTAGAATGCTGAGGGCTGATTCCATGAGTTATTGTAGATTGAAAGCATATCAGCATATGCGATTACTTTAAGTCTGAAAGGGATTTTATTTACGACAAGACTCCACAAGAGTGGAGAGATGACAACACGTTGTTGCGTTCCCCTTTTCACAACTTTCCTTGCTTTGCCAATTAGAGTTAATGGCCATAAACTTGAGCATGTTCAATTTCAGTCCAATTTTTTATCCACTGATCAACATCTATATGTTTACATGTTTATGATACAAAAGACATTCCCTGTGCCTAAGAAAGATGCCATAATATACTATTTTATGCCCAGTGCTTTCTCTATAGTTCCGGCAACGTTATGTTAGGCTCTCTCCACCAACCCCCCTTTAAGATATGCATGTTGTGCCTTAAACCTCTTGATCAGAGATACAAGCCGATGTAAAATGATCGGCGACGGCGGCACAATCACTTTAGGTCGGCGGCGGCTAAATTGTCGGCTCAATTTAAACTTTTCTTCAGAAATTGACCTTATAAGCGTTTATTATATTGAAAAATCTCTGTATAATAGTCCGTTATAAAGAAACCTGTCTCTATATATGTTTTTCTGCAGAAAAATGAACAATTATAGTAGTTTTCACAATTTTAATATTAGCACAATATTGTGTGGCAACACTTTTCAATTTGCAATAATAATTTAAAATAGTGGCAAATCCGTTCAAATTGGTGAATTTATTTTCCGAAATACATGTGTGATTCCAATCTTTATCAGCGGCTACGTTTAAGCCGGCTTAGCTTTTTAGCCGAAAGAAGACGGCGGCGGCGCGTCGCGGCTTGAAAAATATTATAGGCGGCCAGCCGCCGCCTATTTGAGCCGTTTTGAGTGTTATCTCTGCTCTCGATATATGGAGCAAAAGTAACAGAGAAAACTCTTTACTTATTCAAAATCTTATTTAATCTCATTATCTGTTATTCTATAGAAAAATCTAGTTAACATTCCTTATGTACTTACTATTTAAATCAAAAAATATAGTATTGGAATAAGTAATATTATCTCCCTATCACGTGCCCAATTGGCCAAAACATAAACATGTTCAGGTTGTAAAAAAATTAAAAAAAAACACTTAAAATACATATTCACAGACTTTAAGAGATGTTATCGGTTTTTCTTTTAACTGATTGATAATGTTAACGTCCCCAAAGCCGTATGACTAAAAATGGATGATTCAGCAATTGGTTATTTTTATTACGCGAAAAAATAAACAAACTAACTATAACTAATAATGTTAAGTGGTATAAAATATATATTAATTAACTTGCACTTTATATTTAAATTTACGAAATGCAAAAAAAACTTTATTAGTCTGCAATAATCTAATCAAAAATGATTACTCAATGAAAATTATTTACAATATAAGACTTAAGTTATAAATTAAACTTAAGTTAAAAAATAAAAAATAATCATAAAAAAAATCCTTCGAGCCGGATTTGAACCAGCGACCTATGGATTTCTACTCAAGATTTAATAACTCTACAGTCCACCGCTCTACCAACTGAGCTATCGAAGGTGTTATTTTTAGAATAAAAGTTTTACCAAATTAAATACATCATTTATTACAATTCCTTTTATAAAATTTGTTTTACATGTTTTAAAATGTTTAAATAGTTTATATTTTATGATTAAAAACATGATTTGCTCACTTTAAACGATTTTAATTTAATCAGAAGATAATTTTTCAGTTTGAATATTATATTTAAAATTTTTGAAAAGAAAATCATTGTTTAATAAAGAAAATTTCCAAAAAAAATAACTATTAAAAGAAAATCCCAACAAAATATTAATCCTTCGAGCCGGATTTGAACCAGCGACCTATGGATTTCTATTCAGAAATTTTATAACTCTACAGTCCACCGCTCTACCAACTGAGCTATCGAAGGTACAGGCATGCGAATAATTTGATTAAAATTTCTTAAAACTATTTCTTAAAAAATCAAATAAAAATTATAAAATTAAACGAAAAATAATTAGACAAACAGATCAGAGATATCAGGTTCAAAACGCAAAATTGTTACGCAAAAAACTTAAACTTTTAAAAACGGTCGTTGATAAAATCATACTTTTCCGACCAGAACTGGGAACTAGTTTGCGTTATCTTATAAAGACAAAAACTAGTATTTGAGTAGTTATGGATATATTTCAAGTAACAATATGTTTTTTTTTAGAATTTAACCCAAAAATAGTTAGTTTTTTTGTCACATTTCGAATTCATTTGCTGTGAGCCACATTAATGGCCTGGGGAATGTGTCATAACCAGGGCAAAGGTTTCTATGCAAATTCATGTTTGTAGTCAGTAATAGGGTTCTATAGTTGAAACGAGAAGTCGACTTTTTGCATTTAGTTAAAAGTCGGCTTTTCGAATTTTTGTATTTAGTTAAAAGTCGACTTTTTGCATTTAGTTAAAAGTTGACTTTTCGACTTTTTGCACTTAGTTAAAAGTCGACTTTCGACTTTTTGCATTTAGTTAAAAGTTGACTTTTGGCATTATATGAAAAGTCGATTTTTCGACTATATTATTTTATAAATAGTCGACTTTTA
The DNA here is from genome assembly GCF_022045245.1 of Lucilia cuprina. Taxonomy (NCBI): domain Eukaryota; kingdom Metazoa; phylum Arthropoda; class Insecta; order Diptera; family Calliphoridae; genus Lucilia; species Lucilia cuprina. The sequence goes on along the minus strand of NC_060951.1, from coordinate 33,269,776 downwards.
CCGACTTTTGACTTTTTTCGACTTTTTTAGACTTTTCGACTTATCGACATTTTTCGACTATTTTCGACATTTTTCCGACTTTTTGACTTTTTTCGAAATTTTTCGACTTTTTTCGACTATTTTTGACTATTTTCGACTTTTTGCATTTAGTTAAAAGTCGACTTTTCGACTTTTTGCATTTAGTTAAAAGTCTAGTTTTTGCATTATATGAAAAGTCGATTTTTCGACTATATGTATTTTATAAATAGTCGACTTTTTCCGACTTTTTCTGACTTTTTCCGATTTTTCCGACTTTTCGACTTATCGACATTTTTCGACTTTTTCCGACTTTTTGACTTTTTTTCGAAATTTTTCGACTTTTTTTCGACTATTTTCGACTTTTTTATGAATTTTTTTAACAAAGTCGACCTTTTGACTTTTTTCACAGACGATAGCCGAGTTATAGACTTTTTTGGAAATAAATAGTCGACTTCGACTTTTCGACTTTTTTCGACAAAAAGTCGGTTGTTCGATTATTCGAAAGTCGATTTATAGAACCCTAGTCAGTAACTAAAAATAACTTTAAAATAGTTTTCTTTTCGAATCAAAGTATCTGCTACAAAATGGTATCGATTTGTTATTGCATATTTTGTTATAAATGCATAAATTGCATATTTTTATTGCATATTTTTATAGCATATTTTTTTTAATTTTTCTAAAAAAATTGTTTTGTTTTCTCTGTATTTCATAATTTTACAAAAAATTTGGTATTTACATATTTAAAATTTGTTTAAATAAATATCAACAAATTTCGATTTAACAACAAAATACTCAGTTATATGAAATACAATATTACATAATTTTATTTAATTTTTAAACCCGCAGTAGTGCGATAGTTATTTTGAGTTTGTGCTGCTAATTGTAACTTTCAAATTATTTTTGTTCTTAAAGTATCAGCTCAGTATCAATTTTTGAGTCTAGACATCTGTATGTCCATATAAAAAGATAACTTGATGAAATCTCTGTCACGTCCAAAGAAAAATAAATATTTTTTGGTGCATATTTTTGACATTTTTAGTGCATATTTTCCCATTATATAGTGCATATTATAAGCGCATATTTTTAATTTTTTAGTTAAGCAATTTTTATGTTTTATATCTTTCTTAAATGCCTATTCTGTTCCTTTACAAAAAGTTGCAAAATTTATTTTAAAATGGCAAAATTTTAGAACAAAATGAAAAAAAAATTGAAATCAAAGATTTTGCGGCATCTGTTAACGTTATCTTATCAGTCTAATTATAGCCTACACCACTATAGTGGGTAGGGTATTATGTGTTTGTGCTAATGTTTGTAACAACCAAAAATAATGGTCCTAAAAAAGTATACAATGGTCCTATATAAGTATACGTCTAAGAATCATTTTCTGTTTCGATCTAGCTATGTCCGTCCGTCCATCTGTCCATCCGTCTGTCTGTGTGTCCATGTAAACCTTGTGTGCACAATACAGGTTGCAATTTTCAGGATTATTTTATGAAATCTGGCACATACTCTTCTATTGGTCCAAATTGAAATCGGTCCATTATTTTGTTTAGATTACATACAATCGTTCCCCCCGAATATGGCTTTTGTGCTCATAATTACGTTAAATGATCTATAATGTCAGTAAAAATCGACAAAACTTAGTTTTATAGAACTCTAAACGACTAAACGATTTTTGTAATGATCGGGCCTCATTTGAAACTAACAAATGCTTTATTATTTAAAAAATAATACATATTTTTAACATACTGACTGATATAAAGGGTATCATGTGGTAGGCCATGCCCGACTATACATTAATACTTATTTTACAAAGAACAATTCTAGAGGGTAAAATTCCCAAAAAAAAAATTTAAAGGGCTCTAATAAACATGTTCAATTTGCAAAAACATTTAAAAACACTTAAAATAATACATATTCACAGACTTTAAGTGATGTTATCGGTTTTACGCTTAACTAATTGATAAAGTTTACCTCGTTATATTTTTAACGAAAAAAAAATTATATTTATAACTTAACTTTTATAATTAAAACTTAAGTTAAACAAAATAAAAAATGTAATAAAATAATTCTTCGAACCGGATTTAAACCAGCGACCTATGAATTTCAACTCAAGATTTAATAATTCTACAGTCTACCGCCACCCATTTAGTAAAAAGATAATCTTAAGAATTCTAGTTCACATCCGGGTTTAAGTCTAGAGATATTAAAAGCTATTTATGCAATATGCCGCCTTCTTATCAAGGTTCTGTTTTACATAGATAGAGCCATTAGGTATCCTTAGATATAAAAACTAAAATCCTTCGAGCCGGTTTTGAACCAGCGACCTATGGATTTCTATTTGGAATTTTAATAACTCTACAGTCCACCGCTCTACCAACTGAGCTATCGAAGGTATATGTTATCGGAATTTTTATATATACAACTGTTCAAAACTTGACTTAAATAAAATAGGAAGGCTTTGACTTTCAACAAAGGTGAATATTGTGTTTGATTACTTAATAGTTTCAATCGATCATACTCCCTCGGGCAGCAAATATGCATTATTCATATTTATCAAGATCAAAACTGAATGCACTGCAATTAGGACAATTTTATAATCGGATAAGAGCTGTTCAGAAAATACTACTCAAAATGTTTTATTATTTTCTAAAAACTTAATCCTTCGAGCCGGATTTGAACCAGCGACCTATGGATTTCTACTTAGAATGATTTTATAACTCTCTACAGTCCACCGCTCTACCAACTGAGCTATCGAAGGTATAGACATCTGAAATTTTTAATTGAATATAGTTTAAAATTACTTTACTTAATAAAGGATTAAAAGAGAGATTTGTATTCCAAAGTATATGAACAACTAAATAGCTCAAAATCTTTTTGCTAGTAACAACCAAAGTCGAGTCATCGAGGGTCTTGAGATAATTAAAGTCGTAATATTATATATGTACGTAAATATGTTATTTTTTTATAAAAACTTAATCCTTCGAGCCGGATTTGAACCAGCGACCTATGGATTTCTACTTAGACATTTCAAAATTCTACAGTCCACCGCTCTACCAACTGAGCTATCGAAGGTGTATAAAGCAATTAAATTATAACTTTTATAAAAGTTTGTTTTTAGATTTTTAATAAAAAAATTAATAGAATATGTAAAATACAAACATAGTTAAGTCAAGTAGACATAAAGTTAGTATGTAGTTGTTGTCAAAAACTGAACCCATAGTATGGAATTGGAACAAAAGCCCTTCAATCTTGCTTTATGAAATTAAATTGTAGTATTCAAGAGGTGGTGGTGGTGGCGCATGGGGCCTTGAGATAAGATTATATTTTTTAATTAAGTTTTTAACAAAAACTTAACTCCTTCGAGCCGGATTTGAACCAGCGACCTATGGATTTCTACTAAGAAATTTAATAACTCTACAGTCCACCGCTCTACCAACTGAGCTATCGAAGGTGTATAACTAATAACGTTTATAAATGTTTAAAAATTAAAGAATTTAATTATATGTATAAAGTTTAAATATATGTAACTCAAGTCATATTTAAACCAAGGATATATGCAAATCTCGAGAGCAATTTACACCTTAATTAAATGCAGTTTTTATCGCTGCACTGAATACTTAATGAATTGACCTTCGAAATTTGTATTATTTAATTAATGGAATCTTATTGTTTTGTAAATAAATAACATATTATATCAAGAAAGACTTTGAGATAAGATTTCTCTTGAAATGGTTATAAAAATTTAAACTCCTTCGAGCCGGATTTGAACCAGCGACCTATGGATTTCTACTTAGATTTGGATAAACTCTACAGTCCACCGCTCTACCAACTGAGCTATCGAAGGTGCTGGGTTCAATATAATAAAACTTAAATTAATTTATAAAAAGTTAATCATTTGATTAAATTTAAAAAAATCAAAGGACTTTAAAAAAAAACTTTAAAAAAAGTATAAGCAATGTTTAATATAAAAAATGTTAATCCTTCGAGCCGGATTTGAACCAGCGACCTATGGATTTCTACTTTAAGTCAATATCAACTACAGTCCACCGCTCTACCAACTGAGCTATCGAAGGTGTGCCTTTTGAAGATTTCAAGTTTGTCATATTATTTTGACCAAATCCCATAAATACGAAATTTAAATTTAATTATGGCAAAATCTGTTAATACATATGTATCTCTCTTAAGGGGCTTTTAAGATTAGGTATTCTCAATGCATAAGGGTCAAAGACCATATGCACTATAAACTCCCCCCTCTAATTATGTTGTTATATTTTACATTTAAATTTTAGCAAAGTTTGAAATAAAAATTCAATCCTTCGAGCCGGATTTGAACCAGCGACCTATGGATTTCTACTTAGATATTTTGATAACTCTACAGTCCACCGCTCTACCAACTGAGCTATCGAAGGTGCATGAAAGTTAATGCTTTCGAATAATTTTAAATAAAATTTTAAAATTTAAAAATTAATATATTTCCGTAATTAAAAAGTGTTTTAATGACGATGTTGATATGTCTTAGTGTGATATTTTTTCAATTATCACATTGATATTTTAACATTTGTTTTTTTTTTCTGTTTCTACAAAAATATCAATCCTTCGAGCCGGATTTGAACCAGCGACCTATGGATATCTACTTTTGTATAATGCCAAACTACAGTCCACCGCTCTACCAACTGAGCTATCGAAGGTATATTGCAATTAGACAACAAATGACAGATTTAAACTGAAATTCTTGAATGATATTTTCAACTTTATATACATTTTCTAAATTATCACAGAGTTATTTATATAAAATATCACAACTTGATATCTCTTACAAGTGATACTTGTAAATAACTTGTAAATTTAAGTTCAATTTAATAAAAACGAATCCTTCGAGCCGGATTTGAACCAGCGACCTATGGATATCTACTTAAGATGTAATGATAACTCTACAGTCCACCGCTCTACCAACTGAGCTATCGAAGGTGTTGGTAAATCAGGAACAAGTTGATTTATTTTACTTTTTTTCCGAAAAAAACCTTTAAGGATCAAGAAACAAAGATTTGATATTACAAGTTTTCTTTTAATTAAACAAAATAAAAAAAAAAGTATTTTTTAAGATAAGACCCTAACTAAATCAAAACCTTAAATATACTACACTCTCATATTAGTTTCAGAAATAGTTCAATATTTTGATAAAAAGAATCCTTCGAGCCGGATTTGAACCAGCGACCTATGGATATCTACTTAGGAGATTAACATAACTCTACAGTCCACCGCTCTACCAACTGAGCTATCGAAGGTATAGTTTTGAATAAAATGCACTAGTTTTTATAATTTAAAAAAATTACCAAAAAAAATACATTTAACGGTAAATAATTTAAAATTTAAAACTCGTATTTCATTAAATTTACCTTTCACTTTTATTTCTTTATTTTATTGTTGTTGTTGTTTTTTCAACAACAACAACAACACCTATTGTCTATTGTGGTTTTAAAAGTGTTACGATAATAGTACTTAGTGTAGTTGTTGTAAATCAATTTAATTCAAAATCCCATTGATATGCTACAGCATTAACATAAACTGTAAATGATAACAAAGTTTTTTTTTTGTTGTTGCTCTTTCGTTAGCAACTTTTGTTGTAAGCTATTTTTAGTTTTCATATTTTTCCAACAACATAAACACACACACATTTGCTGTGGTTTTATGTGTTTATATTTGTGCACCCCTTTGCTATACCTTCGATAGCTCAGTTGGTAGAGCGGTGGACTGTAGAGCGTTAACAAATCTTAAGTAGTAGAAATCCATAGGTCGCTGGTTCAAATCCGGCTCGAAGGATTCCCTTTTGAAAAAAATATTTTTTTTTAAATTAAATTAAAACTTATTTTTTTATAAAAAATTTAAATTTTTTATAAAAATAAAATTGTATATTTAACAATCAGTGTTGTACGGTTGGTTGTATCGTAGTATGTCGTAGTTTGTATACCCTACACCACTTTAGTGGGGAGTATATATTGGGTATGTACTGATGTTTGTAACGCACAATAATATTGGTCCTAGACCCACCCTAAAGTGTACAAATCGTCTCAGAAACATTTTCTGAGTCGATTTAGCTATGTCCGTCCGTCCATGTAAACCTTGTAATCAAACTACAGGTCGCAATTTTGAAGATAGTTTAATGAAATATGGTACATGATCCTCTATTGCCCCAGGGACGAAGCCTATTGAAAATGATTAAGATCGGTCCATTATTTCACCTAGCCCCCATACAACTGAACCCACCGAATAGTCCTTTTAAGTTCATAATTATGTTTAATATACTCGTATCTCGACAAAAAGCTACAAAACCAAGTTCTATACTAGTCTTAATTACCCTCATGAACTTTATAATTATAGGACCTCATTGGACCCTAGTTCCTATAAAAAAACCCCTTCAAAATTTCACTCAAATGTCCACAATTTTTTTCAGCAATAAATGGCTTAAGTATATATGAGGCAAGGTACAATTCAACTTAAATGCTTTATTATAAAAAGTAAATCACTCGCCCGACTATAATTTCTTACTTGTTTCATTATTGATTTGTTTTTGTTTGAAAAATTGTATTTGAAAACATTTTACATACAACGCTACAACGATACGACATCGATTGTGAATTTGACAAATATGTCTATGTTTAGATAATATAAGTTATGGTAAATATTATCACAAAATAGATAGAATCTATTTATTCTTTATTTAGTTTGGAACAAATCGAAATATACATATATGTATCTGTCGGTTATCCCACCTCCGGAGTAGCTTAAACTCAAAATCGCATTAAAGTAATGTTAAAATATTGATGAATAAGTTTAGGTGCTGTTACTAAAAACGACAGATTTCACTATTGAGCTAAACGTTGAGAATGGGGTTAGTGTCAAATGAATATAAAACAGATGGGATGGAAAGCAATACGGGCTTCAATCCTCCCCTATACTTAGAATAAATTTGTCATATAATTTTTTCAATGACAACTATGAATTTCCTCTCTTCCTTCTCAGGGTATTATAAGAGTTTATTCTGTTAATATCAGACTTATCAGAGTATGCTTGTATCTGTGAGTAAGATCTTCTAAAATAGATTTGAATTTAGGTCTATCGATTACGTCTCTAGGTACCCTTGCCGAATTATAAGAGACTATACCATCTTGCCACGGATTAGAAATGGTAAGAAATAAGAAAGTTCAGAGGAACTTGAGGAACATGAAACGTCGAAACCAAATACGAAACTTGCCATCAGCGTGTTTTAAAGGCATGATGGCGAGCCGTCTCTAGCTTAATCAGTGCTTAAAAAGTATCTACTATCATTAAAAAGGTCGTTAGGCCACGTAAAGCACTCAACACTTGTGGATGACGATAAAATCCTACTTTCCAGGACTTGTACCTTGGAAAGTAGGATTTAGGTTGGTCTTTAACAGTAAAGGGAAAGCTTCAGTAATAGAGAGCATTACTTTTTTAATACATAAACTCATGAAATTTAAAGTCTCCAGGAATGGGATGAAAGGGTTGAAATTTTTGTTGAATATTTTTTCAAAATACTCAGGTCTCCTATAAAGACTTATTTCCACATACACCGTAATCGGTGGCAAAAACTTTTTCCTCACACATATATGAAATTTCTTTTTCGGCGCCGTTAACGGTGTATGCGGAAACCTGACTTAAGGAGTATATTAGACCTTATAGTATGACAAAATATGGAAATATTCATATTTATACGTAACTCCTATCGACAATCTCAAAAGAAAATCTTATTACCGAGTTTTTTTTTTTTTTTGGGTAAACTTTGTATCTGCAAACTGGTTCCTTTTTATTATTAAAAACAAATCAACTTATTCAACAACTTCTTTATAAGCAAAATATACTTCATTAACTTCCTATTTATAAGCGATCGTAGAAGTAATTGCCTTTAATGACCGTGTTAGAACAATGAGTTAAAATGCTAATGAAGAAGTAGTGAAAAGAGGTTTTATTAGAATTTTAACTCATTACTTTTCAATGTAAATTTTTCCTGGGTATATATATGTATATTATAAAAAACTGGATATCGGTAAAACTTTTGTTTAATAATGTTTTTTTTTAAATTGCATGTTTATTACTAGTAGTTTATAAACTAAACTAATAATGATCGCTTAACTAATTTGAGTATATTCAAGTGATCACGAGTGCTGACCACGTGTTTTTTTCTGATCATAAAACTAGTAAATAGAAGTGTTATATTGATAAGTTTTATAAATATAGTATTGACGATAAATAAAATCGTATGCATTCATAACAGATCAAATAGCATATGATTATGAAACGCATTTTGCTCACCATTTATCACCACTTTAAAAGTAGCACTAATTGATATTTTTCCTTCCGTGGAAGTGATGTTTATTGACGTCCAAAGAAGCGAAAAAAATCCATTTTTTAATTTAATATATTTTTTTGTACTGAAAATTCACTTCTTAATGACTTCCAAAAAAAGAACATAAAAATTACTTACTGATTACTAAGAATGACTTCAGATGTAGTGAATTTGGAAAGAAATAAAAAAAACGTCCCTCCTATGACAAATCATAACTTCTTCAGGTTTTTTTCAGTAGTTCCATGGAGTAAATTCTACTTCTTTTTCGCATCTTTAGAAGTTGTTATACCCTACACCACTTTAGTGGGGAGGGTATATTGGGTTTGTGCTGATGTTTGTAACATACAAAAATATTCGTCCAATACCCACCTTAAAGTATACCAATCGGCTTAGAATCATTTTCTGAGTCGATTAAGCTATGTCCGTCCGTCCGTCTGGCTGGCTGTCCATGTAAACCTTGTGCGCAAGGTACAGGTCGCAATTTTCAAGATAATTGGATGAAATTTGGCACACACGCTTCTTTTGACCCAAGGACGAAGCCTATTGAAAATGGTTAAAATTGGTCCATTATTTCGACTAGCCCCCATAAACCGTACCCCCCAAATAGGGCCTTTTGGCTTATAATTAACTTAAATGATCTATTATGTTAACAAAAGTCGACAAAACTTAGTTTTATAAAACTTTAAATGACACTACCGATTTTTGTAATGATCGGGCTTCATTTGACCCTATCCCCCATACAAACTCCCCTTCAGAAAATGACTTAAAGGTCAAAATTCACTTACAAACACTAATAACACTTTTAAATTCTACATAAATAATATTGAAGAAGACTTAACTCCCCCTACCAACATTTAAAAGGATAGGGCCATATTTTGCCCTACTCCCCTTTGGGCCCTCTTAAAAAAATCTCTTTTTTTTTGCCAAAAAAAGTAAAAATATTCCGAAATAAAGTTAAAAAACAAACCAAATGCTTTATTTTTTAAAATAATCCCCATTTTTAACATACATACTGACTGGTGTAGGGTATCATATGGTCGGCTACGCCCGACTATACATTCATACTTGTTTTTTTGTTGGGTAATATTGCACATTACGTTGACTTTTAAAGGATTTAGGGTATTTCAAAGTACTTAATCGCTAAGCTTTATAAAAAATGGCATTTCTTTGGGAAACCCCTTCAATAAATATTTTAAGAACTCGTGACATTATAATTGTTTAATTGACACTTTATACTTTACAATTAATCTAAAATTTTCTTAATTAACAACAACTAAAATTAAATTAATCATAATATTTACACACTTTATATTATATCTACTTTACAGCATTTGCTATAAACAAATAAAGGTGAATCCTCAACAATATTTACAGTGTCTTATCAGATGACTCATGTTCTCGGTACAAAACAGAAAAAATACATATATAATCAGGTATGTGATGATATTCATTTTTAAAATCGAATCGATTTTATTAAAAAATTAACAAACTTCGACTTTAAATGATTCACAGGGAAAGCAATTTGTTAGAATTTTTTTATCATGCAATTGAAATCTTAAGTACTCTATGTATATACTGGACTGTTTATAGCATGAGTATAATAATCCACATAATAAAGAATTGTAAAACATTGGTCCCAGCTAAGAGTAGTTCGTATTCTATTGGAATCTCTTATTATACAGATGGCTTTAAACTTTGAGCCAAAGCTTGTCTAGGGATCCTCTTCGAAACCTCGTAAACTGAAAAACACAAGCTTTCAGAAAGATGTCCGAGTTATCACAAAATGTATAATAAATTCAATATTTTCTGACAGCCAGAAAGTAATTAGGGCGATATCAGCTGATAATCCATAATGGGTAATATACACCTTGGGGAAATCGGCAATGATCGAGCGAATGTGCTTTCTATAGGTGTCGTGTCATAATGTCCATAGACCTTATGACACACTAAATTGATTCATAATGTCCATGGACGTTATGACAATTTCAAAAGTGTCAAAATGTCCATGAGCAATGAAACATAAAGTCCATGGATTTCAAAGAGGCCTTTTATCAAAAAAAGCTTAATTTAGCGAAGCCGGTGTTCGAAATACCCCGGAGTTTGAAACCCTTGCGTCCGGCCGAAGGTCACCTATCCAGGACACCTTTTAGTAGAAGTCCAAAATATAAAATACACCAAATTTAGGAGCAATTATTTTTGGGATAAGGGTGTCCCTTTCTTAAATTTTCAACAAATTTTCAAATACATTTCTGTTTTAAAAGTGTCGCAATGTCCATGGACATTATGACATTAAAAAAAAAGTGACATAATGTCGCATTATAGTGTGTCATAAGGTCTATGGACATTATGTCACTGGACATTATGACACGCCATCCTTTCTTTAAAGGAACGAGAGATAACGAGAGCTGACTTAAAAACGTGATTATTTTTTAAAAATAAAGCGTTTAATTTGTTCTTTAACTTTAATCTTAATATTTTTACTTATTGCGAACAAAAAAAAGATTTTTTACAGGAGGGCTTATAGGGAGTAGGACTAAATATGGGCCTATCCGTATAAATGTTGGTAGAGGAATTATAGTCTACTTTTAAGTTATTTGTGTAGAATTAAATCGTATTTTTATAAGTGAATTTTGACCTTCACATCATTTTCATATGGCGACTAGGATCAAATGAAGCCCGATCATTACAAAAATCGGTAGTGTCATTTAAAGTTCTATAAAACATAATTTTAGCGATTTCTGTTGACATAATAGAACATTTAATGTTATTGCGAACCCAAAAACCCTATTCAGGTTTACGGTTGTATGGGGGCTAGGCGAAATAATGTACCGATTTCAACTAGCGTCCTTGGACGAAAATAAAAGTATTTGCCAAATTTTTTACAACCTGTAGCGTGCGCATAAGGTTTACATGGATACACAGACAGACGTACATAGCTAAATCGATTCAGAAAGTGATTCTGAGCCGAAAAGTATACATTAAGGTGTGTGTAGGTTCGATATTTTTGGGTATAACAAACATCAGCTCAAAAGCATTATACGTCCCCACTATAATTAATCAATTTTCTTTTTTAAAAAAATATTTGATAAATTTTCTCTCTATTAGAAAAAATTCTTCAAAATTCTTTTTTTTTTAAAGATTGTCGATTATTTTTATCATAACATATTTTCGAAAATAGCTTTCAAAACCTTTTGACAATAAAATATCCAATAAATGTTCACAATATGCACGGAAATCTAATTAGCAAACACAAGACAAAATCCCCTACTATGTCCAACTTATTTCCCAAAAAGGAAATGCAAATTAAATCTATTTCGTTTCATTAAACTATTGTTCGAATTAATATTCAAAATAGATTACGTTCAAAGATTACCTCATAGCAAAACATACAATTAAAATCCATCGCATTTCAAGGTTTAAAAATTACAGTATTCCTTCTTCCTTTTGAACACCAAGGACAACATATATTTTCTATCATTTGAAAAATGTTCTTTTTGTTTTAATGATCTCATAAGTTCTTGAAAAGTAACTTTTATGCAAAGGACGTCGTAGAGTCTAGACTAACCAGTTCGTCCTTGGTATACTTAGTTACAATATAGATGATATTACTTGCTCTTTCAATGTGTAATTTAGTGTCAAATGTTTATAAAATTTTTTATAGAATGTAGACTATATTCAGTTTTATTTATATTCAATTATTACACTTTTTCTTGGGTAAGAAAGGAAGAAGAAAAAATAAACAGCATTTTCTTTTTGCTACACCCTAGAAAGTATTATTTCATTCATGTTTATTTAAACCTTGAATTAATAAATAACATTCTCATCTTACTGACTCCTTGTTGTGACAACAATTAGTAATGTATAGTTGGGCAAGCATAATGTCCTTGTGATTTTCATACAAAAGACATTTTCAAAGACGGTTTTGGATATTGTTAAGTTGAAATCAAAAAAACTTTACGTAGGGACCCTTAAACATCTAAGTATCTCTTTAAATTTAAAGCAACGCATAGGTAAGCTTATAGAGACATTTGACATACATTCTATGATGGCTGAAATAAGAAGATTCAGAGCCCATAATTCAGATTCCTATGCAAAGATATTGGTCACACAATAGATTGCATTTTACTTCAAAAAATTCATTTCTGATAATACCGCCAGGTCTTGCCAGCAATATAGCGTGTCGATCCTATATTTCGTCAGAACCTAACAGTGACATTGAAGACGAAGTGCTTTAGGTGAGTACCTGGCGTGTAGCCCTATCCCGCGGTGGTACTTTTACAACCTATGGGTGATTAGAATAAACAACTCACCACTGTCCCCTTGTGTATTTTGTACAAGCACTTTGCTCAAGTACTTGAGCTATCTTATCTCTGACCATTGCTGCTCCGTTTCTTAACTTCCGAGATGTAAAACATCACTTCCGTATACAACCATGCAAATGGGATGGCCTCTGTTGAGTCGGCCACAGCACCTAGAGACGTATTCGGTAGACTAAAGAACAGAGTTTACTCTGAATATACTTGGACAGGGAAGGAAAATTTTTATGGAAACACTTGTGTATGATACGTTTCATCCTGTGTCATTGAACCCAGCACACTTTTCATTTATCCAAAATATTCATAATAAAAAAACATACGAAACATTCATTTAGGTATACCGCATAGCTCTAGATCCATCCCGTATCATATAGAATTGACACCATCTCATTTCCAACGCTTAGTCCCACAGTCACTCCTCTATGGGGTATCTGTTGTTTTATGCAATAGCATTGAACTTATCCCGAAATATTGACCTTATATCAGTCCCTTAAACGCCACTTACACTTCCGGCGAATTTGGGTTTAAACTACAGCCATTACGTTGATCCCGAAGGAACCTCAACCAACTGACCAGCCAGGATATAGTCTTGCGGCAACTGGCCACCCGTAGTACAAGATTATGTGGTTCTCTGGTTAGACCCCATGTCAAATCATACCACGAACAAGCAGAGGAGTGAAGTGACATCGCCAGTTTTTAGTCCCGGAAGACTAGAGATACTGGTAGGATCTATCAACAAGGGAACATGCCACGGGGGGAGCCGTACACTGACATAGAAATGAGAGAATATATATTGAAATCCGCAGAAGCTAATAAGCCTCCTTCATATATTTGGAAGATTAAACTTTTGTCAATTTTATAGACCTCAATAGGACCCTACAACATCTAAGTGTCTATCAATATTTAGAGCTCATATGTAAGGTTATGGCTCAGAAAGCCGACTTACTTTGGATCATAATTGGTTAAATTGTGATGACTGAAATAAGAAAGTTTAGCAATCTGGCGTGTCGTTCCTATACTTTGCCAGACAGTGAAGGAGAACTAAGAGACAGTATTATGCGAACGATTAAGGCAACTATAGTAAAGTACTAAAGGTAGTGATCAGTGACCCGTCTTTATATATTTAGAAGATAAAACTATTGCCTATTTTTGCAGAAAATTGTAAAATAATGTTTAGTACCCGTATGAAAGCAATTAATTTCTTCTTGATGATAGTAAAAACAAATTTCGTATAAAAAACTAAATACATTGTTTCCGAATTTTCATCTTTTCGTCGTGTACGTTTAAATTACGTCTGGATGATAGTTTCAAGATAGTTTAGTTGAATAAAACTTCTGGTTTTCTTCTCGAAATCCTTTGTCTAATAGAGAACGCAATCAGCTCTTTCGAACATAATATTAGTATAATAATACTTTGGCGATTGAATGCGCTATCGATACTTCCCCCAAGCTCTGCTATAGAACTGCTAAATGTGGCCAAAAAATTGTCATTGATGCACTGAATCTGCAGTAATGATTCTTAACAATATGTAGGTCAAGAAACTATTCTATTTTCTAATCAAATTTAATTGAATTTGTTTACCATTTCCCCCAAATGCTATTAATATAAACAAATTAATTTATTTCCATACCCTGGGTTAACAAATTAACACAATGTATTGACTTTTAACACCCTGTATCACTTAAACATTATTACAGACTAAATGCGTTTGTAGACAACACTGATTTACGTCACAGGGCAGGCATGGACATATTAGATTTTTAATTTGTTTTAAAGTTGAACTTAAACAAATGTTAGAATGGTAAATTTAGAATTTTAGAATTTAAATTTATAATTTTATTTAATTGGGTGTTAACTAACAAACCAAAGTCACTGGTTCTTATTCTTACTGGCTATTTTTTATTATTAAAAACAAAACAACTTACTCTACAACTTCTTTGTAAGTGATTTATAAGTGATTTTCATGTAAAATAAGTCAAATAAGATTCGATCATTACAGTATCCTTCAGACTTTTATCAAAATAAGAACATTTAACATAATTATGAGTTTAAATACTCTTTTTATTTGGGGTATGGTTTCTACGCGAAATAATGAACCAATCTTAAATATTCTAACCAGGATTCGCTTCGGATTTGAAGTATATGTTTATAATTTTATTAAATTACTACCTGTAGCGTGGTTTTAACAAGGTTTACATGGACACACAGACAGACAGAATGTGTTTCTGATCCGATTGGTATACTTTGTTTGACCTTTATTTTCGGGTTATCAGGACAAACGCCTAATAACTTCCTAGATATAACTAGAATAAGAATAAACATAATATTTCCACAGATTGTTTTGAAATTTTGTTTATATCTCTGTTATTTATGGACCGATTTGTGCAGATATTAAAAAGCGTTCTATTGTAAAGCATTCCTGAAGATTTTAACAAGGAAAATTAGAAATTGATTCCTATAACAACTCGAATTATATCTATTTTATAGGCATTTTAAAGAATGACTAACTTATGAAGACTCTTCTTGCTAGAACATGTAAGAGTTCTATTTTCGGTTGTGCCGATTCTTATATACCCTTCACCATGATGTGTTAAAAAACAGTCATTACGAATATTATTACAAAAAATCAGAAAATACCAATTGTTGCCCATTTTATACGATCGAAATTAATCCGGGCTCTATATGCTTAACTTCATATTTCTAGGTTCAATATTATAGAAATTTTAAAAAGTACCTTTTGAAGAACGAAAAAGTACCAAAAACATCCCTTTTATGGGTTCCCACTTAATCTAGGCTCTACATAATCTTTCTAGGTTCAATATTATAGAAAATTCAAAAAGTACCTTTTGTAGAACGAAAAAGTACCAAAAAGTCCCCTTTTATGTATTCTGGACTAATCCGGGCTCTACATACTTAATATCATGTTTCTAGGTTCAATATTATAGAAAATTCAAAAAGTACATTTTTTAGAAAGAAAAAGTACCAAAAAGTCTCTTTTTGCAAGTTCTTACCTAGTCAAGGCCCAACATGCTAAATTTCATGCTTCTATGTTCAATATTTTAGAAATTTCAAAAAGTACCTTCTAAAGAACGAAAATGTACCAAAAGTCCTTATTTATGTGTTCTGGACTAATCCGGTCTCTACATACTCAATTTCATGTTTCTAGGTTCAATATTGTAGAAAATTCAAATAATACCTTTTGTAGAACGGAAAAGTACCAAAAAGTCCCTTTTTCTATATTCTTACCTAGTCAAGGCACTACATTCAAATTTCATATTTCTAGGTTCAATATTATAGAAAATTCAGAAAGTATCATTTGTAGAATGAAAGAGTACCAAAAAGTCCCCTTTTATGTGGTCTAGCCTAATCCGGGCTCTACATACTTAATTTCATGTTTCTAAGTTCAATATTATAGAAAATTTAAAAAATACATTTTGTTGAGCGAAAAAGTACCAAAAAGTCCCTTTTTATAGGTTCTTACCTATTCAATGTCCTACATTCTAAATTTCATATTCCTAGGTTCAATATTATAGAAAATTCAAAAAGTACCTTTTGTAAAACGAAAAAGTACCAAAAAGTCCCTTTTTATAGATTCTTACCTAGTCAAGGTCCTACATTCTAAATTTCATGTTTTTAGGTCCAATATTGTAGAAAATTCAAAAAGTACCTTTTGTAAAAGGAAAAAGTACCAAAAAGTCCCCTTTTATGTGTTCCCACCTAATCCTAATTTCATGTTTCTAGGTTCATTAATATAGAAAATCCAAAAAGTACCTTTTGTAGAACGAAAAAGTAACAAAAAATCCCCTTTTAAGTTTTCGAACCTAATCCGGTCCTACATACTAAATTTCATGTTTCTAATCAATAACAGCATACTCCTTGTTTGTATCGTGACGTCATGCTCAGCATTGGTTTTTAAGTGCAATAAAAAATTTACAGTATGATTGTGTGTTTTGTTGTTGTAATTTACAGTTTTTGTGTGAGCATGAATAAAAAATTTAAATTTTTTATGAAATTTTCAGAGGTTGTCTCAGATTTTTGCTCATATCTGCGGTATTTATGGACCGACGGACAGACAGACAGACAGACAGACGAACATAGCTTAATCAACTCTGCTACCTATAACGATCCAGAATATATATACTTTATGGGGTCGGAAAATTATATTATAGAAATTACAAACGGAATGACAAACTTATATATACCCTTCTCACGAAGGTGAAGGGTATAAAAATGTATTTAATACTAATTTTGATTATTTCTCCTTTATTTGTATATCTTATTTTTAGTCATTAGATATGTTATGAAGTTATTTCTTGTTACTTTTCGAATTATATATTGACAATAGTAATGAATTTTCCAACCCTGCCTTTGTTAAAATAATAAACAGAGAATATTAAAGTTGTTTGGTAAAAGAGAAAAGAAGAAAGAGAAAAGAGCCGCAAATGTTTTGTGAAAATTGTTGACTTTTTTCTTTTTTTTTAAAGTAGCAAAGTGCAAACTATTTTATTTTAATTAATTATTGTAATATTACTCAAATTACTGAATTTACTTCTTTAAACCTTATTTTATTGTTTTCTTGACATTTATTATTGTTTATTAACCATGACTTAGCAAATATTTTAATAACTAAAAACGTTAACAGTTATTAAAGAACAAAAATTCTGTCTCTCTCTCTCTCTCTTGTTAAATATACACTATTAAAATAAATGATTTCATAAAATATATAAAATTATTTTCTTATTTAATAAAACAACACTTACATAAGTTTTAATTTTCCTTTGAAATTTGTAAATATTTTTGTTGTAGGTATATTTCGTCAAACAGAAATATGTAGGTATATTGTAATTTTGCATGTGCACTATCTGGTATTATTCACTCCAAATCTCAGTAATTTCACCACATAAATAATTATTGTAAAACACACAAAAAATAAAACAAATATTTTTTCTACTATTTTTTATCACAGTTCAATTTCCGTTTTTGCACATTTTAACAATACAGGCACTTTTTGTATAATTATTTTACACTAATTCAATTATTAAACCAAACTGTTTTTATTTAAAAATTTATCAATATTTTCTATACAAATATTATTAGTTTTGCGCTGTTAAATATTTTTCTATTTATTTTCAACTATTTTCAATGACACACACACACACTCTGCCCAAATAGAGAACACGAACAACATGTGTTGTTATCTTTAGCAATACTCTCGCATTACTAAATGTCTAATGTTGAAAATAACAAAACAGGAGGCAAAACTAAAAACAACAACCACCACATTTTTAATACAAAATTAGTAGACAACTAATTTTGTATTAAAAATGCGTCAGCTACAAAAACAATAGCAATTCGTATGTACTGTTGTGTTTGCAAAATGTAGAGAATAGAGAGACCAAAACAAAAAGAAGAAAACAGCTGTTTAGATTATTTCTTTATACTTCTCATCGTAATCTTTTGAACGTAAATAAAACGGTATCGTTTGTTTATGCGTAACTATCAGAGTTTGAAAAGTAGTTTGATATAAAAAAACGAAGGGGACTCATTTTTAATCGTAAACGACTATTGCGGAGGGACATACAAATTTGAGTTTTTATGTGCTTAGTTCAGTTCTACTTCAGTTCTAATTTAGTTCTTGTTGAATTCTAATTATTTATCTATCTATCTATCTATCTATCTATCTATCTATCTATCTATCTATCTATCTATCTATCTATCTATCTATCTATCTATCTATCTATCTATCTATCTATCTATCTATCTATCTACCAACCAACATAGTATATGTATATTGGAAATAATAATTGCACTGAATAATAGAGTCCTTTATTGTCACATGGAAAAAAATCAATATATCAAAATGAGTAAATGAAAACAGACCCTAAATGAGGTCACTGCAAAATACCGACATCTGACATTCACACACGAACAAGGATTTATACTAAAATAAAAAATCCATGGTTAATGTACTTAAGAACTTTAACGAGTGTTTGTGAAATGAAACATTTGTTAGGGAGGCATTTCGAAGGATTTAATAAAAGTTTAATTTTAAATACAATTAGTTGTATAGGTCGATGATCCGTTTAACCATTTTATAACTTTAAAATACTAAGGAAAACGTGCAATATGTTGCTTTTAATAAAACTATTCATTTTACCTTTTTAAGGGGTGTTTAAAATTTAGTACCTTACTTAGAACAAGTAATTAAATTTGTGTGAGATTTAATTTCTCTTCTGGAAATAGTTTTTAATATTGATACGAAAATTTTTTTAACGTTGTATAATAATATTAAATATTTGTTTTATAAATTGTGAGACTACATAGTTTTAATTATTTATTATGAATGTCTAAATAATTTGTATGTCTTTGAAAACATCATTAAATATTTATATCTTAACATTTTTACTTTTTAGGAGAAAATTAAAGTTAATAAAACATTTTTAACTAAGTTTTAACTATTTCGAACTCCATATTAATAATTAATGTTTAGCCTCTTCAAATAAGTTTTAAAAATTGGAAATTCTAGTTTAGTTCTAGTTCAGTTCTAGTTCAGTTCTAGTTCAGTTCTAGTTCAGTTCTAGTTCAGTTCTAGTTCAGTTCTAGTTCAGTTCTAGTTCAGTTCTAGTTCAGTTCTAGTTCAGTTCTAGTTCAGTTCTAGTTCAGTTCTAGTTCAGTTCTAGTTCAGTTCTAGTTCAGTTCTAGTTCAGTTCTAGTTCAGTTCTAGTTCAGTTCTAGTTCAGTTCTAGTTCAGTTCTAGTTTAGTACTAGTTTAGTTCTAGTTCAGTTCTAGTTCAGTTCTAGTTCTGTTCAATTCTAGTTCAGTTTTAGTTCAGTTCTAGTTCACTTCTAGTTCAGTTCTAATTCAGTTCTAGTTCAGTTCTAGTTCAGTTCTAGTTCAGTTCTAGTTCAGTTCTATTTCAGTTCTAGTTCAGTTCTAGTTCAGTTCTAGTTCAGTTCTAGTTCAGTTCTAGTTCAGTTCTAGTTCAGTTCTAGTTCAGTTCTAGTTCAGTTCTAGTTCAGTTCTAGTTCAGTTCTAGTTCAGTTCTAGTTCAGTTCTAGTTCAGTTCTAGTTCAGTTCTAGTTCAGTTCTAGTTCAGTTCTAGTTCAGTTCTAGTTCAGTTCTAGTTCAGTTCTAGTTCAGTTCTAGTTCAGTTCTAGTTCAGTTCTAGTTCAGTTCTAGTTCAGTTCTAGTTTAGTTCTAGTTCAGTTCTAGTTCAGTTCTAGTTTAGTACTTGTTCACTACGAGTTCAGGTCTAGTTCTTTCTTGTTCATTTCTAGTTAAGTTCTAGTTAAGTTCTAGTACAGTTCTAATTCTGTTCTCTAGTTCATACTTTTCTTTTAAACAACATTTAGCGCCATCTTTTGTAAAAAAAAAATACAAGTAACTCACAACTAAACACAAGCAAGTAACCGATTACTTATAAAGAAAATACAACCCCGTAGTCGGCAACAATTACGAACGTCAAATCAAAACAGAAAAATCAACAACCATTATTTTTATTCGTATACTTTTTTCTTCAAGTTTGGGAGGTGTTGAATAATTTTTGAGGGATTTTATTTTTATTAATTTAAAATAACAAAATAAATAAAAATATGTGATAAACAAATATTACAAACGTTTTAAATAAATTGTATTTATAAAAGAAACAAAGAAAACTGAAAAAGAAATAGGCCAAGTGATAAAAAGAAAAATAAAAAACCAATTGTATGTAAATGAGTGTGGCTCTATGAAAATAGAAAAAAAGAAGGAACAACAACACATAATAGAGGAAAGAATAAACGAGATAAGAAATGACCATAAATTAGACGAGAAGGAGTAAAATTAGTTTCTATAGAGATTAGAAAATATTCAAGAATTTCTTATTAAAGAAAAAAAAAAATAAGGAAATAAATAAATGCAGTCGCCGAACACACACATGAAAATTGTGGTTTAATTAAAATTGTTGGTGGAATTTCAAGAAATTAACTTTTTGTGGTCATTGCAAGAAGAATTTCACAGCACAATTATGTCTTCGGCACTGGATATACAAATCGTGTCAGCTCCCAATCTGGCGAAAATAGAAAACTATTTAAAAGATGCCTCCTATCGTGAAACCATCGAGTATAGTGCAAATTTCAATACACGTTTGTGTCTGGAGCGTCGTCTACGTTTACCTTTTCTCGATCCACAAACTGGAGTAGCCCAGAATCATTCGCATTTGTTTATGGACAAGAAGCAACGTATGCCCGGCTTTAGGCAGGGTCAAATCTATACGTATCCGGCAACACGATGGCGTAAAAGTAGACGTCAATATTTAAACAAAATGTACAAGTGAGCAAAAAAGAATGTTTATATTTTTCTAGGTGATTTTTGTTGTTGTTGTTTCCATTTATGAACAGTGGGACAAGAGTGAAGAAAAGTGTATGTTTCTGTGAATGTTTTCAGCTAAAAAAATTATTTAGAAAGTTGTATGTTACATATTCAGAAAGCAGGAGAAGCTTTATAAAAACTCTCAGATAAATGAAATGAATTAGAAAAAGAATTCGTTCTGGATATATAATGATTTAAATCAAAATTAGTTAGTACCAAATTTCTTTGTGGAAAGCAATTCAGCTAACTCAATTTGTTTTCTTTTTAGTAAATATCTTTCTAAACTAAAAATGTATTTAATATATGACATAAAATCATTATTCAGCTAGCTGAATTGATAAAATGTAATAAATTTTGAAAGAATTTACATTCAATATGATAAAAATCTTTATTCAGCTAGCTGAATTACAATAATTTTAAAGTAGGTTTAACAATATAACTTGAAACTGTAATTCAGCTAGCTGAATTTTAATAATATCATATAAAAACTTTATTTTGTTAGCTAAATTGGAATTATATGATAATTGGATTAAAAAATATAGCTTAAAAGCCTAATTCAGCTAGCTGAATTTGAATATCTGAAAGCATTCATAAAAATAAACGGACTAATTTAAATGTTGCAACTTTGGCGGAGATGTAAATCACACTACCATAGTATCCTAAAGAGAAATTCATAAAATGTTATTAACATTTTTTTATAGATTTCCCGATCGTCCTTTCCAGGCTTTACGCAAAGATCATGAGGCTCTAGTAGCTAGTAGTGCCGGCTCTGGAGCTGCAGGCACTGCTTCACCCACAGTCTCTGCTGGCCTACAACAAGATCCCGACCTTAATAGTTCACTAATGGAAGAATCCTCCTCTCTAGGAGCAGCTGGCGGTGATACATCCGATAGTAAAGACAGCCAACAACAGCCGCAGCAACAACAACAGCAAACACAATCATCTCAATTGAAAGAAGACCTGCCTAAAGAATGGTTTTACGATGATATTGATATCAATGATAACGATTCATTGGAAGAGCCAAAATCTCCTGCCGATGATGAATACGATTATGATCCACGTTATGGCACCAAGAAACGAAGAAAGCGTGGACGTGGCAAAAAAGCTACTCTAACACCAGGCGAGGGAGGTGGTCCGGGTCCTGGGCGACGTCGTTCTGGTGCAGGACGTGGACGTTCAGCTTCTTCGGTACAAAGTGCTGCTTTTACAGACACTTCCCTATCGGGTTTAGATTCTATAGATGGCATGGGTACTGGTAGTGCAGAGGGGGGAGCTACTTCCACACCCACCACTACTACCGGTAGGCGGGCTCGTGGTACGGGAACTCGTGGTAGACGTCGCGCTAAAGCGGGCTCTTCCGGCAATTGTGATCCTCCCAGTCCTGGTAATGCTGAACCTCCCTCCTTCGAATCGGCTGCCGCTGCTGTAGGTGTTATGGATAATCTATCGGCCGTGGGTGAAGATCATAGTGCAGATTTACGTAATTATCGTAAATATTTGTAAATTTTTCTCATTTCTGGATTTTCAATTGTAATATTTTATTATTAAACAAAAAACAACAACCGTTTTTCTATTTGTTAGCAATTACTTGATAATAGTTTTTAAAAAATGGTTAATTATATTATGCATAAACAAATAATGGTTTATAAATAGTTATTCATATATTAGTTTTTTTTATAAAACCAAAAATTTTTTAAAAATATTCAACAAATAACAAATTTGATTTTAAATATTTTTTTTATTAAAATTTTTAAATTTTTAATGACAACAGACAACTTTGAAAACTAAATATTTTCCTTCATTCACTTGTATCCTTTCAAATAGTTCCAAACTATTACACCATTTCTAAACCAAAATAAAATAATAAAATTATTTCTAAATCCCTTAAATATATTTTTATTTTTAACCAAAAAAAAATATCCCTAAAAAGCTTTAATCTTAAAAAAATATGTTATTTCTTTTATTAAAGCATCTCTACAAGAGCTTCTCTTTGTTCCTCTCTTTAACTACAATAGACAAATTATTATTATTTTTATTATTATTATAACAAAATAATTATTTTTTTTTGTTAATGAACAATTTGTACATACAAACAAACATATTAAAGGTTTCATTAATACTATTATTAATTATTATAAATATTATTTAATATTTTTTTTATATTACACAATATAGTTAGTTACATACACACATATTATTTTATTTATCTTGGGGTTTTTGCAAATCATAAATTATTAATTATACAAAGATTTATATAAAATATTTCTAATAAGTTACTTGAACATTTTATGAAATTTAAATTTGTAAAAGAAAATCACATACACAAAAACAAAAAAAAAAACAATTATTAAAGATTTTTAAATAATAAATCATATCTATGTATATTTCAATTAATAACTGTAATATTTTATTATATATATCTTGTAAGAAGTGGGATCAGATTGTACTAGACTATATTATTTAGTCTTTATTCTTTAATAGAGTAACATTTACTCTACTTACTGCAAGTCTATGCAGTTGAATTAGTATATAAAGTATATAGTCTAAAGTCAGTCTATTGTCTAGTCTATAGTCTATTCTATAGTCTAGTCTATTGTCTAGTCTATAGTCTAGTCTATAGTCTAGTCTATAGTCTAATCTATAGTCTAGTATATAGTCTAGTCTATAGTCTAGTCTATGGTGTAGTATATAATCATGTCTATAGCCTGATTTAGTGTAGTCTATTCGACAGTCTTGTCTATAGTCTAGTCTATTGTATAGTATAGTTTATAGTCTAGTCTATAGTCAAGTCTATAGTCTAGTCTATAGTCTAGTCTATAGTCAAGTCTAGTCTATAGTCTAGTCTATAGTCTAGTCTAAAGTTTAGTGTATAGTTTAGTCCATAGTGTAGTCTATAGTCCGCAGTCTAGTCTGTAGTCTATGGTGCAGTATATAATCTGGTCTATACCTAATCTAGTGTTGTCTAGTCGACAGGCTTGTCTATGGTCTAGTCTATAGCCCACTCTAGTCTCTAGGTTAATCTATAGAGTATTCTCTAGTCTACTCTATAATCTAGTTTGTAGTCAAGTCTATAGTCTAGTCTATAGTCTAATCTATAGTCCAGTCTATAGTCTAATCTATAGTCCAGTCTATAGTTTAGTCTATAGTCTATTCTATATTTTAATATATAGTCTAGTCTAAAGTCAAGTCTTTAATGTAGTCAAAAGTCTTATCTATAGTCTAGTCTGTAGTCTAAACTATAGTCTCGTTTATAATCTAGTCTATAGTTTAGTACAGTTAAAACTAATAGTATAGTCTATAGTATAATCTTAAGTCTAGTCTATAGTTTAGTCTAGTCTATAGTCTAGTCTATAGTCCAGTCTATAGTCTAGTCTAAAGTCTAGTCTATAGTCTAGTCTATGGTGTAGTATATAATCATGTCTATAGCCTGATTTAGTGCAGTCTATTCGACAGTCTTGTCTATAGTCTATTCTATAGTATAGTTTATAGTCTATTCTATAGTCTGGTCTATAGTCAAGTCTATAGTCTAGTCTATAGTCTAGTCTATAGTCTAGTCTATAGTCAAGTCTATAGTCTAGTCTATAGTCTAATCTATAGTCTAATGTATAGTCTAGTCTATAGTCTATTCTATATTTTAGTCTGTAGTCTAGCCTAAAGTCAAGTCTATAATGTAGTCAAAAGTCTTATCTATAGTCAAGTCTGTAGTCTGAACTATAGTCTCATTTATAATCTAGTCTATAGTTTAGGACAGTTAAAACTAATAGTCTAGTCTATAGTCTAATCTTAAGTCTAGTCTATAGTTTAGTCTAAAGTTAAGTCTGTAGTCTAGTCTAATCTTTGCCCGATTGACAATCGAGTCGTTTCGGAGATCCAATTGTTGATGGAACGAGTCTATTCCTATGTATAGTCTAGTACAGTTTACAGTTTAAACTAGTCTACCCTAATATATAGAGTAGTCTTTAAACTATTTTATAGTCCAACAGATAGTGTATTCTATAGTCTAGTTTGTTTAGTTTTTAGTTAATTCCATAGTCTAGTCTATGGTGTGGTCTCATCTACTATAATTTAGTCTAAAATCTAGTCTAGAGTCTACTATTTAGCCTAAAGTATGGGCAGTAGCTGTTTTTATCTTGCGCATAGTCTAGACTACAATGTTGGCAAAATTTATAATAAAAAATAAAATTAATTAGTAACATTAAGTAGCCAATATCAAAAAAAAATTCACGAATTAATTGACTTTTTAAATATTTTTTGTTTAAAATGTATCTTTTAAAAATTTAAAAAAAATTCTAAATTTATGTCTCAATTCTAGCATAAATTTGATTTTTTCGAACATAATTGGTTAACCACAATTACCGATTTTTGCATGCAACATTTTTACGATATCAACAGAATTAAAACAAAATATCTGCAAACATTATAAAAATACAAATTCAAATACGATTTTTCTACAAAATTTTTAAACGGACATTATTTAGACAACAAAAATTGCACCTGATTATAAAATGTTAAACACTTTATTAGTTGAAAATTTTATTAAAAAGAAATATTTAGTAAAATCATAAATTTTAAAAAAGAACAAATATTCAAAAGAAACGTCATCATAATTTTGTAATTGGCTAAAAGCCCATATTAAATGATATTTTTTATTCCTCGCATAGGTGGTAGCATCAGGCAAGCAATGAAATCAACATCATTGAAATTTCGAAAAAAAATATGAAACTAGGGTATGCTAAACAATTAGTTTAGATATACATTTAAACTAGAATTCCAAAATCAAATTAAAGAAATTGTTCTTGATTTCTTTTAACTTTTCATTCCTACCTCGTATAGTAAACAATGTTTTTTGTGGTGCATTATTGTGTTGTTTGTTCTTTAGTCTTAACTTTTAAAGACTCTCATTAAAATTCTTAACTACAACAAGTAGGAAAGTATAGTCGGGCATGGCCGACCATATGATACCCTACACCATGAGTATATTTTTACAATTTTTACTTTTATAAAATTTTTATTTTTTGTAAAGAAACTTTTATGTTGAATATTACCATAATTCCAAAATATTTAATCCATTTATTGATAAAAAACTAAAATTTCTAAATGAGGCTTTATATAGGTCAAATATGGGCCGATCCTCGGTAAATTTGGGAAAAGGATATATTTCTAAATAACAGTTAGTTTTGTTGAGTTTCATTGCGATACAAATGGTTACAAGTCAATTTTAGACGTTTAAGTCATTTTTGAAGGGGGGTTTGTATGGGGGCTAGGGTCAAATATAGACCGATCCTTACGAAAATCTGCAATATCATTTATACTTATATAAAACTTATTTGTGCCAATTTTTAGAGAGATAGCAGAATATTTGACGTAATTATAGCATAAAAAGTTCAAATCGGGAGGTACGGTTGTATGGGGGCTAGGTGAAATAATGGACCGATTTCAACCATTTTCAATAGGCTTCGTCCTTGTGCCAAAAAACATGCTTGGTCCAAATTTCATCAAATTATCTTGAAAATTGCGGCCTGTACCTTGCGCACAAGGTTTACATGGACAGCCAGCCAGCCAGCCGGACAGACGGACGGACGGATGGACGGACGGACATGTCTTAATCGACTCAAAAAATGATTCTGAATCGATCGGTATACTTTAAGGTGGGTATTGGACCAATATTTTTGTATGTTACAAACATCAGCACAAACGTATAATACCCTCCCCACTATAGTGGTGTAGGGTATAAAAACAAAATATTGCATAATATGTATGTGTATTTGTGAATATTTATTTATTTAATATTTTTACTTAAAAGCCGCATTGTTTGTAAATCCGTTTGGCTGGTGTTTTGGTCTCAATATTCTTATGCACACGATAGATTGAACTGTTTGGGGTTTTTTCTCGTAGCATCGTAAATATTGAAATTTAAATTGTAAATAAAACATAAATCAAAAAACCGTTTATTTTTTAGGTGTGAATTTTTGCAATAAGAAAGTAAGTTTAAAGATTTTGCCAAATGAATCCAAAACGAATTGTCACCCTACAATTAATTTTTTAAACTATTAAAATTGTTTTCAATATCTAGAGTCTAGTTTATATTCTAAACTAGTCTCTAGTCTATAGTATAAAGTGTAGTTTATAGTCTGGGGTCTAGTATGTAGTCTAGTCTATATCGTAGTCAGTATATAGTCTAGTCTAAACTATAGTCTAATCCAAAGTCTAGTTTATAGACTAGTCTATAGTATAGTCTATAGTCTAGTTCACTGTCTAGTCTAGATCATAGTCCGGTGTTTGTTATATTGTCTATAGCTTAGTCTATGGTATATATAGACTGTTCTAGTATATAGTCTGTTCTAGTATATAGTCTGTTCTTTAGTTTATATAAAGTCTGGTCTGTAAACTAGGTAATAATCTAATTTAAAATCCAGTCTATAGTTTAGTCTATAATCTAGTCTAGTCTATAGTCTTGTCTACATATAGTCCAGTCTATAGTCTAGTCTAGAGCTATACAATAGTGGAGTCTATAGTCTAGAACGATATTATAGTAGTCTATAATCTAGTCTATAGTCTGATCTATTGCCTAGTCTATAGTCCAATCTGTGATCCCGTATATGGTCTAGTCTATAGTCAACTCTATAGACAAGTCTATATTATAGTCTACAGTCCAATATATAGTCTAGTCCATTGTTTAGTCCATAGTCTATAGTCTAGTCTATTGTCTAATATATTGTCTAGTCTTTTGTCTAGTCTATTGTCTAGTCTATTGTCTAGTCTATTGTCTAATCTATTGTCTAGTCTATAGTCTACTCTATAGTCTAGTCTATAGTATAGTCTTATGTCTAGTCTGTAGTCTAGTCTACAATTTAGTCTATAGTCTAGTCAATAGTCTAGTCTATAGTCTAGTCTATAGTCCAGTCTATAGTCTATAGTTTAGTCTATAGTCTAGTCTATAGTCTAGTCTATAGTCCAGTCTATAGTTTAGTCTATAGTCTAGTCTATAGTCTACTCTATAGTCTAGTCTGTAGTCTAGTCTAGTTTATAGTCTAGTTTATAGTCTATAGTCTAGTCTATAGTCCAGTCTATAGTCTAGTCTGTAGTCTAGCCTATAGTCTAGTCTATAGTCTAGTCTATAGTCTAGTCTATAGTCTAGTCTATAGTCTAGTCTATAGTCTAGTCTATAGTCTAGTCTATAGTCTAGTCTATAGTCTAGTCTATAGTCTAGTCTATAGTCTAGTCTATAGTCTAGTCTATAGTCTAGTCTATAGTCTAGTCTATAGTCTAGTCTATAGTCCAGTCTATAGTCTAGTCTATAGTCTAGTCTTTACTCTAGTCTTTAGTCTACTCTGTAGTCTAGTCTATAGCCTAGTATATAGCCTAGTCTATAGTCAATCTATAGCCAAGTCTGTAGTATAGTCTATAGTCTATAGACTAGTCTATAGTATAGTCTATAGTCTATTCGATAGCCTAGTCTATAGTCTAATCTATAGTCTAGTATATAGCCTAGTCTATTCTATAGTCTAGTCTATAGTCTATTCTATGTTTAGTCTATGGTCTGGTCTAGTCTCTTGCCAATATTTTGGAAAAACTTGTAGTCTAGTCTATAGACTAATATATTGTCAAGTTAAGATTGTAGTTCAGTCTCAAGACTATAGTTTGGTCTATGGACACTATAGTGTAGGGTACCACAATAAGGAAGTGCTCATTATCTTATAAAAAATTTAAAAGATCTTATTCTTCTTGTGTTTTGCGGAACATATAAAATACACTGATGATTAAGTGAAGGTGTTTAAGATTTTCTTTAACCGATGACTCGCTTTTAATAAATTATGTTTAATATCTTAATTTTTATGATGTTTTTATTTACAGTTGATTCTGACTCAACTTGATACTTGAATAACAGTTAAAAAAAATATTATTGCGAACTTTAACGTGAAGTACTAATACAGATTTAAGGAAAAGATTTAAACTAGAGATTTCGATATAAAGTATTTTTATTTAGTACTTCACTATTATTAATATTCTATAACAAACAATTTTCAAAATTCTTGCCCTATTTTTCTTAAAATATTAAAATTACTCACACTACATATTTGCGTACAAAATTTGCACACCCAAAAAAAAAAAATGTATTAAAAATCTTCTAATAAAAACTTAACAAAATCTCTATGACAAATATCTAGAGGATTTTCAAATATTTATCTATTTATATTTTAATTTTGTGTCATTTTAAAAATAAACTTTTTAAAATGTAATAAAATTCAAATTTAACACTAACGTCTACTTTACGCATCTCAATATGATTTTGGCAAGCATTGATGATTTGTGTAATTTTTAAAAATCTCAATATTAAATGTTGAAAAATAAATTTTATAAATATGCAATTTGTTTTATTATTTGAGTTTTTTTGTAAATTGATAAAACAAGAAATTTATTAAGATACTAAGGGGAACTTAAAGTACGCTGCAGTATGATCCTTATGATTTGTCAATTTTTTTGCAACATTTCCTTTGAATGAAATTAATATAGAATTTTTTTAAAAACAAATTATAATTTAGCAAAAACTTCTTTTACAAATTAAAACTAAAAAATAATAAAAAAAATTATTTATTAAATAATAAAATAAAAACTAAAGACGACATAAGTAATATTCACTTGTAATTCATACAAACTTAAAGAGTGAGTGACTTGTTCTGAATTCCTAAATGTTTACATGCCGCAACCAAGCAGCATTGAAAAAAATAAATCTTAAATGTTTTTTTTTTTCATTTTTCAATTTATTTCAAAATTTATTTCGCAAAAAAAGTGCATAAAACTTCAGTTCTAAAAATATATACATTCGTATACTTAGGAATTCTATTAGAAAATTCTATTTAGAACAGGAAAAACAACAACGAAGAATTAGGAAATTTAAGTGTATCCACTAGAAACCATCCGTTCCCATTTTGTGAAAATACGATACGTATTTATACGTCTATATAGAAAGTAAAGAATTGTTCGAAATATTTAAGAAATACAAAAAGATTAGTCTACAGCACACACGTTGCAAAGTATTATTGCCGGTGTGTTGTTGGTTTTTTTTTTTTTTTTTTTGGTTGCATGTTTGATGGTGGCGGCGGCGTCGCTAAGTGATTTAGCAACGCCATCCGCATTTTTATGAACGTAAACAGAATTTGGCGAGTAGGGTCGTTGTGGTATCATCATGGCGTTTGTGGCAAATTCATAGGATCTTCATCTAGTCATTGATGTGGACAAACTAACTAACTATATTAAGAATTTAGCTAACTAATTTTCTAATTAAGTATCTAGCCAACTAGCTAACAAACTAACTATCTACTTAAGTATCAAGCTAACAAACTAACTAACAAGACTTATTTCATAGACAAACAAAAACTGGTTCTTCTCAATGGTTTTCTCACTTCTTCACTTTAGTCTTTTCCTTTAACTCTTTTCTACTTTTCCTATCTTTCTTTCTTCCTTTTTGCAAAGCGATCAAATTGGACCCAAACTATGCTGCATTGGCTACAAGTGGTAATCTACTATCTACTAGACTATAGACTAGACTATAGACTAGACTATAGACTAGACTATAGTATAGACTATAGACTAGACTGTAGACTATACTATAGACTAGACTATAGACCAGATTATAGACTAGACCATAGACTAGAGTATAGACCAGACTATTGACTAGAGTATAGACTAGAGTATAGACTAGACTATTGACTAGCCTATTGACTAGACTATAGACTAGAGTATAGACTAGACTATTGACTAGACTATAGACTGGACTATAGACTGGGTTATAGACGAGACTATAGACTAGACTATTGATTAGACTACAGAATAGACTATAGACTAGACAATAGACTAGACTAGACTAGACTATAGACTAGACAATAGACTAGACTATAGACTAGACAATAGACTAGACTAGACTATAGACTAGACTATAGACTAGACTATAGACTAGACTATAGACTAGACTATAGACTAGACTATAGACTAGACTATAGACTAGACTATAGACTAGACTATAGACTAGACTATAGACTAGACTATAGACTAGACTATAGACTAGACTATAGACTAGACTATAGACTAGACTATAGACTAGACTATAGACTAGACTATAGACTAGACTATACTATACAGTGTTAGGTATTTAAAATTCGTCCTAGCCGTCATGCTAACATTCCTTCTTATACTTACTTTGCAAATGTTTTTACTTTTCACTATTGAGTTATTTCAAAAGCTGTTTTTAGTCTTCTGATTTATTTATATTTAAAAATGTGTGATTTTTCTTAATTTTTTTTTTTGTAAATTCCATTTAATACTGTTGATATGTTGTTATTACAATTGTTGTAAAGATGAGCTGTTTCAAAGTCATTCACACTTAAGAAATTCTTGTTGATCTGCAGCAGCATTAGCATTTAGCGTCATTATAATTTTTTTTATTTTCAGATTTGTGGCAACGATTTTTTTGTTGGTGCAAAAATATTTTTACTATTTAGTATTTCTTTTGTGTGTGTGTGTTTGTAAATTGAGTAATTTTTAGTTATTTTGCAAATTTTAGTTTTTTTTTTTTTGCTAAAATTTATAAGACTATTAAATAAATTAATCATTTTAATATGTATTTTGACATGTTTTTATAATTGTTTATTAAATGTTTTACATAAAAGTTTTTATGAGTTAAAGACGATCATAAACAGTATTTTGAGATCATAAAAAAATATTCTTAAAATAATAAGACCCTACTTATTGATAACGATCTAGATTGAATCAATTAAATATTATTTTTTACAATTGGCTACACCTGTAATTAAATTTCAATTTCGTTTTATACAATTTATATTTATTCATCTAAACAAATGAACAATTAAGAAAATAAATTCTTAAAAATACGTTAACATTCACTTCTATGCGTCTAGCGTTTTTCCCAGATCAAGAGTTCATTTATAGTTGGAACATCGAAATGACGTTTATTTTAAACTTGAAAAGAAACAGATTTTTGCCAAAACATGCAAAAAAGAAAAACTTAAGTTCAGGGTCAATAATTCTATGCAGTGAATTAGCCAATTTTCTTTTTCACAAAAATAGCAGAGACAATATCCACTTGACATTTGAAAAGTATTAGAGAAATTTATAGAAATAGTATATCAAATGAAAGTGAAAATCTTTAGTTAAATAAAGTTCAATAAACTGCAAATAGAATTTTCGTTTTCATTTGGAATTGAATGAAAAATAGAAAAAATTTTTTGTTTTCTATTTTCAAGAATTTCTTTGGCAAACAATTGTGTTATTTCACTATAAACAATTGCTGGCAATAGTCTACAAAACAAAATATTTTGCTAATTAAAGGAAACACATGTAAATTTATATTTTTCCAACAATTTTTACACTGTATACATCACATCAGCATGATGGCTAAAACTACTGTGTGAAGAAATGCAAAAGTTATTTTGAAATCTTTGTGGTAAAATTAAGAATTCCAAATAAAAATAAACACGATTTTGTTCATGGTTTATTGTTGCTTGGTTTTTGCAGTTAGTTCCCCATTATAAACAGAAATTATTTTGAGTACTTAATCCCTCATACTAGAATGGCAGGTCCTTAAAAGGTTGATTTTATTAAAACAACTTAACTCTCAAGTCTATATGTTACATTTGTTGTGTTTGTACATAGATAGATAGATAGATAGATAGATAGATAGATAGATAGATAGATAGATATATAGATAGATGGATAGATGGATAGATAGATAGATCGATAGATAGATAGATAGATAGATAGATAGATAGATAGATAGATAGATAGATAGATAGATAGATAGATAGATAGATAGATAGATAGATAGACAGATAGATAGATAGATAGATAGATAGATAGATAGATAGATAGATAGATAGATAGATAGATAGATAGATAGATAGATAGATAGATAGATAGTTATTTATTTAGTAAGTTGGTTAGTTATTTAGTTAGTTAGTTAGTTAATTAGTTCGTTACTTACTTAGTTAGTTATTCATTTGTCAATATATTCCTTTAAATGTCTGCTTATTTATGAAGTACATACATATTTTGTTTGTTTTCCCAGTTTTTAATCATTTTTTTTTTGAATCGATTGTAGTGTTAAGTATCTTGTTCCGGTTGTTGACTGCAATAAAGTGTAAAGGCGGTTTGTAATTACGTGTGTTGATGGGTCGCTCTGCACAAGATCTTGATTTTTTTTACAACTGATTTATAAGTATTTGTTATTTATTTTGTTTTTTTTTCCCTGTTGTATACGGCAACAAACGACTTAAATAGCAGAATTTAAGAATTGTTTAAGTTTTTTTTGCGAAAAAAAATTACAACAACAAAAGTCTTTAAAAATAAAAGAGGGGGATTAAATTCTTTTTTGTGCACGATTTTTTGTTGGGTATACTTATTTGCTTTAAATTTTTTGTCTAGCCGGACATGCTGTCAACACTTCTGAACGAGAAGGCGCCATTTCAAACGCATGCTGTTGTTGAGTTATTTGACTTCATTAGATTGATTTTGTTGTTGGTTTTATTTTACTTTTATTTTTTAAAAATATGCAATTTAAGTAGAAAAATATTGAAGATGTGAGTAGGTTGTGGGATTTCTATAATTTAAAACTGATTTAATTATTAGTATTATTTAATACAAAATTTACTAATTTAGAAATATGTATGTAGTCCTTAGAACATTTTGAAAACTTTAAGGAGAGACACTCCCTTTGTCTTATCAGCATGGTACTTTTTACGAGAATCACCTATTTAGTATTTATGTAAAATTATCACTCATCTGCCTAACAAAAACGTTTATCAGTTTTAAATCAAAAATATTTTATTTTTATTTAATTTTAATAATTATTTTCTGATTATACCACTAATAAAATTTAAAAAGTAACGTTTAAATCAACCATCAAAAACCAGCTATTCACAATAACAGAAACTGTTCTCAGCTTTGCTAAAACTCATTAACAATGAATGGTAATACGGTAGTAAAACCATAAATGGCATTACCAACATCAACCATTTGGCAAACTTCCAAGTCAGTGATTATTTTTAATCAGTTGCTATTAATGTACAGAAATATATAGAAACTTGTATAAGCTAACGAATAAAATAATTCTTTTAAAATAAAATACACATATTGTATGTATTTTTATGTGCAGATTATTGCATTTCTTGCATTTGTTAAATATTTAAGTTTTCTTGTCAGCAACACTTCTGCGAGCGTCTTTTCTATTAACGCCGTTCTTTTAGATGTTATCGTAAGCTTGGTACTCTTTTCCTGTTGCTTTGTGTTTGAAACGAGTTTTAATGCAACAATTAGTTAATACGTAACGTTCCGAATCATATCAGATTTATAACAAAATCTACTATTATCGATAAACCCATCTTTACACATATATTTAATGTAAATAAATGATCACGATAAGTGTCATTCTGTTAATCAAATAATGTTAACAGATTAATTTTTTGAAAAATTAAGAAATGGTTATATGAAAGATCTAAAATCGGTTGTAATTTCTTAAAACGGAATGCAAACTAAAAAATTAAAAACGTATGTGACTACTTTAATTTCCTTTTACAAATAAATATTTTGATATTAACAAAAACTGGCTTATATTAAGATTTTTCATATATTAATATAAATATCTCTTGTCGAATCCTAGGCTTTTGGATCCTATCTCAATGTTACTTATTATAAGATCGACATTTTTCCTAGTGTATAGAATATAATATAAATAGTATTTTGTGTAGTCTTTGAACTAGTCAGTTGTCCAGTTTATATAGCAGTCTAGTTTAGAGATTTGTGTTTTGTCTAGAGATTTATTTCATGTCTAAGCTATAAAGGAGTTTTTATTTTGTCTCATGTCTAGTATTTTGACTGTGAACTTGTCCGTTATATAGTATTTTGTCTAGTTTATAGACTAGTCTTTTGACTAGTTTATAGGCTAGAGAAACTATTCTATAAAATAGAATTTTGTCTAGTCTATGGAGTAGTATGTTATCTAGTCTACTCAATATTTTTGTATATTGTCTAATATTGCTATTTTTTGGACTTATACCTATATAGGTATATTGAAAAGTCTTCTGGATAAAGAAGTTGGATTTTGCGAAAAGTATATATTGATTTGGTTTTATCAGAATCAATAGAATATAATTTTTAATGCTGTTGTCTATAGTATGAAAATTATATTCGTCATCTTTTCAAAATTACAGTTCTGTTTGCTTTTTTTAGAAAAATTTCGAAAATTGTAGCTTAAACTTGTTAAGAAACTATTTTAAAACGATAAATTTTGTTCTATTTTTAAAGTATTTAGCTTAATAATATTAAATTTATATTACTAAATTAATAACGAAACATTTTAATATATATTGTTTGTATTTTATGGTTAATTTTCATTAAAAACTTCATAAACATAAACTATTTGCAGTTTACTTCTCCTTGTTTATTGAACTTGTAAACGCCGTTATGTTACATAAGCCGCCGCCCTTACTTTGACGGCTTTATTTTAGTTGTTGTTGAAAGACTTGGTACTCTTGCCTTGTTGCTTTGTTTGAAAACGTCAGTCAATTTTAAAAAGTCGAGTAGTGAAGTTTTGCAGACGCGTATGTTGTTGTTTTTTTTTTGAAATATCCCAAATGAGTTTTCTTCAAGCTCTGTGTGTTTTTTGAGTAGGTAATAAAACGAATAAATTAGTAATTTTATTAAATTAAAAAAGTTATTTACACGTTTTGATGAAGTTTTTTAAAAGAAAAATTTAAGTGATTTTCAAGTCTTTGTGCGATAAAAGAAGTAGCTTAAGAAAATTTAATTTTCTTTTTTTGGTGAATAACATAAAAATTGTTGGAAGTGCTAAAAAAGGCAAACATAACAAGGAATACACAACGAAACTAAGTTATAAAAGAAAAAAACAAGGAGAGAATTAAAAGAAAAAAACAATATAAAATTTATTGTATATAAAAACGTAAAGTGAGTGTGTTTGTTAAAATTACAGAAAAAAAGTTAAAGAAAAACTTGTTTCACAATTTACAACAAGAAAAAAATATTGTAAAAAAAAACAAGCAGCTGAAAGTGAAAATTTTTCTTTAAAAAAAATATTTTTCCATAACACGAATTTAACATAATAATTTCTTTTTTCTTAAAGAATTTTGTTGTAAAAACAAGTAATTACTTTAAATTTTAGGAAATTTTTTATTAATATTAAATTAAATTTGTATTTTATACTGTGTTTTGTTAACAAATTTACGACTTTTGATTTTGAGTGTTGTATTTAGTTTTTATTTTCTATGAGTGTTTTTACTACGACTCCCTTACCAAACATCTCTCTCTCTTTCTAATACACAAGAAAAAACATACACATTTTGACAAACATTTATATTAAAGTGTAGAGTAAAACCAAAAAAAAAAATGAAGTGTTGTTGTTGCTGTTAAATTAACTAAAGTAGAAGAACAAGAAGAAGCATCAGCAGCAGCAGAATAAATAAAATAACAACACACAAATGTCATATGAAAAAAAATTTTACAACAAAAAAAGTGTAATATTTCCTCTGTTGCTTATTCTTATTAAAAGTGTTGTTGTTTATAGAGTAAAAATATAGAAAAACTAAAGTAAAAATTCAATTAAACAAATATTAAATAAAAAATATAACAAATTTTTACTCTCCTGCTAAGATTTTTGTGTTATTTTCTAAAAAAAACAATAAATTTAAATAAAATAATAAAAATTTCCCCAAATTTTTAATTAATTAAATTTTCAATTCTTTTTTTATCTTTTTCACAGTGATTCTATGTGTTTTAAATTGTTTAAAGAAAAAATAAAGCGAAAAAAAGTGTTAAAAAAGTCAATTCTCTTAAGCAAAAGTTAAAAAAAAAAATTAAAAAAAAACCTTAACTCCCCTTAAAGGATTAAAGCGAAATCAAAGAAATAACAAAATCCCGAAAAAAAAAGAATTCCCTCCCTTTTTTGTTAAGCAAAAAGAAAATTAAAGAAAAACGAAAAAACAACAAAACGAACATGTTTGCTGAAGGTATTTTTCCAATTGGAGACGGTTTGCTGGACATCGATGAGGAACGTCTTAAGGGTCTACTCGTTCCTCATGATATCAACGAAATTTATGAAGTTGAACAAACACCATTTGCCAGGTGAGTAACGCAATGATTTAGATAAAAAAGTGAAACAATTAAAAGCATAAATCCTTATGTATAGGTACATAAAAGTGTCCTAGTTTTCAGTTTGCCAAAATTCCTTTAGATTGTTGTTGTTGTGTCATTAGTTATGTGTCGGTATACATACAGGACTTGTGTTTTTATGGCAAAAGTAAAGAACTGCTCCATTTTTCTTTAAGTGACTTCTTATTAATGGTTTAATTGTTGATTTTTTGGAGTGATAAGTGTATCGTGGTCTCCTTTTTATTCTTTGTTAAGCAGTTGCTTTAATGGTTTTGGGTTTTTCTTCGTCATGATGTTATACACATGACCAATTAGAAATTTATAATTGTTTTGTGGTTTATTACCTGTAGAATGTGTAATATTGATTTGTTTTTGTTATTTGCTTAAACGATAGGAAATTTACAATTTATTTATGACAAAGGCCAAACAATTTCTTAATCCAGAGAACAAGTAAACTAGTCTAAAAGATTGAGCAACTTAGAATCCAAAGAAAAAATAAGTTTTACCTTTTATTTGAAATTATATAATACAATATTCAAAAACTTGATATGAAGTAAAAATTCTTAGGATTTTGGCTTCAGTCCGGCTCAATTCTTAAAAAAGTACTTTTTGTTCTCCTAGTTTCGACTTTTTTTTAAATTTGTTGACTTGTGTTATACATTTGATTAAATTTTGTTAATTTCTTTTAAGAAGTATTTATTAACTAAGATTTTCCATTAAAAACTATTCATATTCTTTAAAAGATAGAGATTTCAAAAGTAAAATAGGTACAATATTTGTTAAAGAAATTTTTAATATTAACTTTTTTATTCAAATTTCTTAACAAAAAACATAAGAAAATGTTATTTATTTTGAAATATATATCCAATACTGAATATTTTTGGGAAAAATACTTTAGTATGGACTAATGACCAAATTCAGAAAGAAGAAAATAAAATAATTTTTAAAATTTTATATGAAAACTACTCAGTTTTTGTTAGTGTTTTTTCCATTGAATTCATTCCTTGAAATGATGCAAAAATTTTGAGGATTTGTGCTTCAGTCTGGCTCAATTCTTAAGAAAAGTTCTTTTTATTCTCAGTGCTTTATTTTTTTTTAAATTTTGTTATACATTTTTCCATTGAAATTTTCAATATAAAAAAAATTTTCAATATTAACTTTTTGTATTAAAATTTCTTAACAAAAAACATGAGAAAATGTTATTTATTTTGAAATATGTATCCAATACTAAATGTTTTGGAAAAATACTTTAGTATGGACTAATGCCCAAATTCAAAAAGAAAAAAATAAACCTTTTTTTAAATTTGTAGGAAAACTACTCAGTTTTTGTTAATATTTTTTTATACAAAATGTCAAATATTGTTTTAGATACTTCTTTATGAATAACTTTTATAAATTGTCAAATTTCCAAAACAAAATGTAAGAATATTAATATTTTCTTTAATAAAATATATTTTTTATCGAATATTTTAATAATAAAAGTTTTATTCTAAATAAATTTTGAAATCTAAAAAGTTTCTTAAAAGATGTTTTCAAATTTAAAATTGTAAACGAAAATTTATAGATTTCTTCTTATTAAATATTGAAATCAAATTATTTCCAAAAGTTTTTGTAAAATTTTTAAATAAATTTTGAAATATAAAAAAGTTTGTTTTAAAATACTTATATTTCTAAAGAAAATCTACTGATGTTTAATGAAAATTTTTCAAAAACCAAAATTTTTATGTAAATTGTTCAATATTTCGACAAAAAAACAAATGAATATGAAAGTTTTTTATTAACAATTTTCAATTCAGATTTTTTTCTTAAAAAAATGTTTAAATATCGATAGTTTTAATATGAAATGGAAAAAAATTAACTTTTTCTATTAAAGTTTTCAATTTTAAAATATTTTTGTGGATATTTTTTTCTGAGATTCCGGTTTTAAATTAAGGGTGAATATTATTGCAATTGAGATTATATTTTGATTTTAATCTGATCGTGACTTGATCCTTAAGGAGGAATGGAAGGAAATTCTCGTAAATGTAAATGTTGAGATTTTAGGAGATTTTGTTCCTAAATGTTTGTGGCAAACTTTTCGATGGTGAAAATTTCTGCCTAGGAGAGAAAGCAATTGTAAATGAGAATATATTTCGATCTTAATATGATCGTGACAAGATCATTATCAAAAGTTTAAGTAAATGTAAATTTACGACTTCAATATCTCATGATATCTTGAATATTTCTTGCTAATGTATCAAGTGTGAGTGAAAGAAAGATTACGAATGAAAATGATTGAACTTGAGAATATAAATTGATCTTAACATGATCGTGACAATATTCTTTAAAAGGCATGAAAAGAATTCCATGTAAATGTTAATAGTCGACGTTTACTCTAAAAATTTTTCAATTTTAAATTATTTGTTTGCACAATTTGTTCTGTTACCCAAATCATTACGATAGAGTGCCTTTTAAGTGGCGACAGGAAGTGATTGCAACAGTAAACACATTTCGATCACAATCGAGACGACAACCTTGAGCAAAGTATGATAGTCTTCGTAAATGTTTCGTTTCAGTATCGAAATCAAAATTTTCTGCCTTAAAAGAATTTGTAATCTTCTACAGATCTTGAATACCTGTAGATTGTATTAGAACTCTTAACAAAAACTTAATTATAATATTTTCCCTTAAAAAAGGGTATTTCGAAAACCAGCTAAGTTTGAAAGGAAATTTTGAACTAAAATTAAAACTTAAAAAAAAAATAATTTTTATTTTGCTTTAATTAGCAAATTTTGGTTTATCTCTTTTATAAGGGTAGCAAATATCTGTTTTAGTTATTTAAGCTTAACAGTTAAAAGAGAATTTAAAGTCTGTATAACTTTTTTTCTTTTAAATTAAACTTTAATTTTGTGAGTCTGAAAAAACAAGTTTCTTTATTTTTTTTTTTGTCAAACTTTATTTGCTTTCAAAAAAATTTTTTTTTGCCAGACTTGTGGACAACAAAAAGACAAAATAAATAATGAAAAAGAAAAAATAATATAAATGGAAATTAAAGAAATATTTGTGTCTTCTTTTTATAAAATTTAACACAAGTTTGCTAAAGCAAACAAAATGTTTTAAAGTGATTTTAGCAAAAATTTTACATGTTTTCTTTATGAAAAGTTTTAAACGAAAAGTTTAAGTTATGAATTACAATTTTGCCTAATTTTAAAGATATCGGCAATAGAACTATTTAAGATTTCTTATAAATATCAAAATATATAAATCGTTTGACATTTCTTTAAGTTTCTGTAGGTTTTCTTTTATTTTATGCAACTATTTTGTTCTAGAACTTAATAATTATTTATAATTTTTATTTTCTTTTTAAAATTATGAAATCTTGTTTAAGAAAACACAAAATTATTATTAAATATTTTTTAATGCATATTCTTTGTTGCCAACATGAACAAATAGCAGTTGGTGTTTTAAAACTATTTTATTAAAATAAATTAAGTTAAGAAGAGAAAAAACCCACATTCTGTTTATTTATAAAATTATTTTTCTGTTCCATTTTTTTTTGAATTCTTAACATAATATTAAATTAACTAACAACTTCCCTAATTTATAGAAAAAAAAACTATTTTGTTTTATTAAATTTATTTGATTTTTAAAATTAGATCATAATTATTTTTACTGTTTATTTGTTAAAGAGGGTTGCAAAAAATTAAGGTGGGTAGTTTAAAAAAAAGTTTAAAACTTATAATTTTATTTCAAATTTATGAGTTAATAAGTATTTTTTGCAAATAGTTAAACACGCAACTGTAGTTTTTAGTTTTTATTTAACTACAATTTATCTTTTTGTTAAGATATTGTAAAAAAAAGATAAAATTCTTAAGGTTTATTTCTTAAACAAAATCTCAATGGAATTTTTATGATTTTATTATAAAATGAACAACTTTAAAAAAAAAATTCTCAAATTTTGAAAAAAAAAATAGAAAAAAAATTTTAATTTTAACTTTATAGTTTATACTTTCCTTTCTCTTTGTGAAATTGTTCTTTTATAAAATATAATTTTCCTTTAATTTATCAGTTTTCAATCATTTTATTCTATTTTTGAAATAATAATAAAAATTCGCTCTATTTTCAAAACAAATTATTAGTTTTTTTTCTTGTTTTTGTTCTTGTCTTATCTTCTGTCACATTTTATGGCTTTTCTATGTACTTAATTTTTATTTTGCGTATAATTTGCTTGTTGATTTTTTTCTTCGCTTTTTTCCATTTATTGTTATCAATAGACAATAAATATTGATAGATAATTATTATCTTTAAACAGACACTCATACAATTTTGTATTCTAATACTTTTAATTGCAAATTTTTTATATATCACAATAAAAGTTTTTTATTTTCTTTAACAAAATATAATTTTTTTTCACAATTTTGTTCTTTTTTCTTTTAATTTTGCTAAAAGTTGGGTGTTTTTTGTTGGTTATTTTAAAGCAAGCTCCAGGCCTAAGATAGGATTAAGTGAAGTTGATTTGACATTAGAATATTTGCTGAGTATCATGACGATCTTTACCATATGCTAACGATTCTTTGGGGACGATACTGTCCATGCATGATCAAAAGTTATCAAGACTATTGCTCTATATTCCAATATTCTTATGACAGAATTACTGTTGTTTTCCCTACTAAGTTTTCTTCTAGAAAGGACGTATATGTGCTCAAGACATTCACCTCTATCGCTAATAGAAGTGAAAATTTGATTCCCTTGAAATTTTCATTTCCCTCGAAGGGAATATTGCAATCGTGAATTTGTTATGAACAATTCATTCACAATAGTTGATTTTGTATGGAAGAGCTTTTCAATGTTTACAAAATTCTATCAACAAAATTCATAACAGGGAAGTTTTTTTCACGACAAAAAAGTTTGTGAA
This sequence comes from Lucilia cuprina, assembly GCF_022045245.1. Classification (NCBI taxonomy): domain Eukaryota; kingdom Metazoa; phylum Arthropoda; class Insecta; order Diptera; family Calliphoridae; genus Lucilia; species Lucilia cuprina. Next base: position 33,227,654 of record NC_060951.1, on the reverse strand, counting down.
CGAAAAAAGTGAAAAGGGAACGTATTTCACGTGAAATGATAAGGGTGATTACCTATTAAGAGTCAATGTCGGGCAATTGAGGTAATCACCCCTATCGCCATTTCACGTGAAATATTTTCCCTTTTCACTTTTTTCATTAACTAATGAGATTTGTCCAGGAGAGGTCCTACAGGATTTAACCAGTTTAGGCCTTGTTGTTGTTTTAAATGTTTCACTGTGATCGTTAGTTTTTTCTTGTGAGAAACCTTTTATATGTTGATACTTCTGTCGAAGAGTTAGCAATCTTTAGTCAAGTAAGACTCCGGTCATTTCGGAGCAGAAACAATCTCCTGACATAATAACAAAATGACACAATGTCCAATAACTTATCTTTCTTTTATAAGAAATTTATAAAGAGGTTTATCCTAGAGTAATCATACAAGATCTGTCGAGAGGATTTGTTTACCACCTGGATTAGGCCTGTTGATATAGTTTATTGTTGTTGTTTGAACTTCTGTCCATGAATTATCAATCATTGGACCAGTAATACTCCGGTTATTCGGGAAACGAGCCTCAATCTCCTGACATGCAAGTCAATGGCAAAATGTCCAATAACATATGTTTCTTTCTTTCTCTCTTTCTTTCGAATTGTATAAAGAGGATAGTCCTAGAGTGGTTGGACAAGTTTCACAAGTGGCCTTTAGATATAGTTTATTGTTGTAGTTTTAACTGTTCCACTTTGATCGAGTGTTCTTTTTTCCTAAGGAAATCCTTTCAGTTGATACCTTTTAAGATGAGTTCCCAATCTTTCGTCGAGTAATACTCGGGTTATTCCGAAGCAGAACATCTTTCTTTTTCCATTTTTTAAAAAATGTATAAAGAGGTTGGTCCTAGATTGGACATTCAAGACTTGACAAATAGATTCGTTTGATCAGCTGGATTAGGACTGTTGATATAGTTAATTGTTCTAGTTTTAACGACTTCACTGTGATTGATTGTTCTTTCCTGTGGAAACGCTTTTAATAGATAAGTTAGCAAGAAGATCTAATTGTCATATGAGAATCATTTATAGTCTCATCCCCCAGCGAGGTGTCTAAGATTCAAGTCATTCCTAAAACTGAATCGTGAATTTGTTATGAACAATTCATTCACAATAGTTGATTTTGTATGGAACTGCTGTTCAATGTTTACTCCCAACAGAACTGACCATGATGACAGTTTTGTTGGGAGCGAAGATGCAATTGTCATATGAACGCTGGAATCGAATAGTTTATTGTATCATACTACAGTGAAGTGAGCATCCAGAGCAGTTCATCACCCTGGTTTTTGCCAAAGTCTGACTCAGGATCTATTTTGACATTTACTCTAAAATGTATCGACACACTCTTGCAGAGATAAATAGAATTCAGTGATTTTTCAAGATATCGAAATGACAAAGAGTTTTCTGTTGCGTACTCGCCGATCGCTTCTGTGTGAATATAAATAATTTCGAAATAGTGTTTTCAAACTACGAGAGGAAATGAATACTTTTCGATCATAAAACGATCAAGTTTAGAGCTTTGAGAGATAGAGGTCATGAGATTTCTTGGATGATTCTGGCATTCAGTGTTTAATCTAGATATCGAAAAGACAAAGTGTTTTTCTGTCGCCTATTTGCCGATCGCTTCCATCTGGATACAAATAATTTCAACAGAGTGTTTTCCAAATTACTAGAGGAAGTGAATGCTTTTCTATTATAAAACTATCAAGTTAAGAGCCTTGAGGGAGAGAAATGAGATTTTTTGTCTAATTCTTGCGATCGTACTCTCTTGGAGATCATGACTACTCGTAACAGTTTTTAAACTATAATTTTTTAAAATTTCTCTTTAGTTTTTATTCTAAACAATTTCAATTTCTTACTTAAACTCTTTAGTTTGTCCCTTATAAACGAAATATTTGTATTTAGGTTTTTTTTTTCTTTATAACTAGTTTTTGTGTGTTTGAGGTCGATTCTTATCTAATTTCAATTAATTTCGTATATTTTTCTCTATCTCTCCCTTTTTCTCTTTACTTAATAATTTTTTACTTTTATTAAAAAAAAAAATAAAGACACATCATACGTTTAATGAATTTCAAATTAGATAAATAACTAAAGCAACAATAACAACTACAAAACTTGAAACAAAATTTATATAAAAATTCAAATCTTGTTTTTGAATATGACGCATTTTCTTCACTGTATTTGTTTATTTAAGTTTTTCTATACAATTTGTTGTTATTCTTATTATTATTTTTTTATTTTTTTCTGTATATTATTCTTGTCTTACTTAACTGTTATTTTATCTATTTGTTATTTGTTTAACATCTTTATTTTATGAAATTTTCATTAAGAATTCTAGAAAGTATTGTTGTAGTCATTGTCTATATTTTGTATTATTTTAAAGGTTGTTGCTATTTTTTTATATATGTATATCAAAAAATGGGTTAGAATTCCTTACGGTTTTTGATTAGTAAATCTAGTTTTTAAATGAGTAGATTCTTATTAGATCATTAGAGATTTATTGTTTTAAGAATGGTGTTGCTGTGAACAAAATATCAAGTTTTTTTGGCATATTAACGGAATAAAATATAGAAATTTGTCAAGTTATTCTAATAAGCAAAAGTGGAATATATCTTTAAGCTAAATCAAGGCCCTGTTTGACTTTTGAAAATATCATCATCCCTATCGTCAATAAAAGTACAAATTGTGTTCCTTTGAAATTTTGATTTCCCTTGAAGTGAAAATTGCTATCGTGAACTTGTTGTGAACAATTCATTCACAATAGTTGGTTTTATATGGAACAGCTATTCTCTTGTGTTCCCTTGTTTACAAAATTCCATCAAGAAATTTCACAACAGGGGAATTTTTTTCACGACAAGAAAGTTAGAGAAATGTATGTCATTGCTAAATTTAGTTTGGTTTTGATAATGACAGAAATCGGTTCACATTTAACGCTAACCTCCGTATAAGTTCTCATTTAAATAATCACACCTATCGCCAATCATCATTTCACGTGAAATATGTTTCATTTTCACTTTTTTCGTTGACTGACTTTTTTGTCGTGAAAAAATGTCCCTATTATGAAATTTGTTAATGGAATTGTGAATGAATTGTTCACAACAAGTTCACGATAGCAATTTTTCCCAGGGAAATGAAAATTTCAAGGGAACAACATATCACTTCTATTGGCGATAGAGGTGAATAAAAAATTGATATAATTTTACATGAAACTTCTCTACCAAATTACAAATTGATCGATCTAAAGAAGACGATCCACCTTAGATCGAGTTCTAATAAATAGCTATTTAGAATTGGCCTTTGATAGCCTTTATCATCTTCCTTTAATTTCAATACAGATAAACAAATCTTTATACTTGTAATGATATAGTTTGTTTTAAACTTAGATTGATCACTTATTATTCTTCTCAAGATCCTAAGGAGTTAAAATTTAATAAATCCTCCAGTTGGCCTTTATCTTTAGAAGCTGGGAACTTTTAAAAAATTTGATCAACATTTTTGTTTTTAAAGGTACTTCAATAAAGAAAAGTTCACAACTCTCTAAGTAGTTTACGGGAAATATCAGTCAAAACGTAACTTCACTTTAAGATAAAACGAAAACTTTTTCCTTATCTATTATATTACTCTCTATATTAACGAGTACTTGAAGCAATATTGATTTTTCACATTTCCATTATTCTACAGTCTTTTCAAGAACAGAATGTTTTGTAGAAGATATTCTAGAGATTTAAATTATCGATCATGGCATGTCTGACACTTGACATTTAAAAGTATTGAACAACTTTTGTGTGATCATCACAAATATAAAATATCTTCAGGATTTCAGAACCGCTCTTCATCATTCTGTCGTCTTTTCAATAACAGAAGGATTCTTAAGATATTCTAGAGATTTAAGTAATGGATCATGTCATGTCTGACACTCGTCGTTGAACAGTATTAAAAGCATTTTGTGTGATCGTAGCGTTATTTAGTGATTATCACTGATTTCTGCTGTAATATTTAAACTTACAGAATGTCTTAAGGACTTCAGGTCTAAAACCTTCTAAGAATGATTCTTAAAGATATTCTGAAGACTTAAATTATGGATCAAGTCAATTCTGACAGTCGTCGTTGAACAGCAGCATCGACGCAATATGTAGTGATTATCACTGATCTATGCTATAATATTCAAACTTAAAGAATGTCTTTAAGACTTCAGGCCTAGAACCTTTTAATTCAGACTAGAACTATGATTATGGATCAAGTCAATTCTGACAGTCGTCTTTGAATAGTATTGATTAACTTTTGTATGATCGTCGCAATATGTAGTGATTATCACTGATATCGGCTATAATATTCAGACTTAAAGAATGTATTTAAAACTTCAGGCCTAAAACCTTCTAATTCAGACTAGAACTATAATTAAAAACTTTCTAGAGTAATATCTTTCCATTCTAAACTGCACATCACATAACAGATTACACCTTGTTTTTAGAAGTTATTCCCGAGGTACTTATATCGCATGTATGATCTATTATAGATCATGTTATGTCTGTCACTCTTCGCTTTTTCTGTAAAAAACTGAGCTTTATAGAGGAATAATATGATTTCTTTCTCATTCCTCATTAAGAACTTTCTTCAACTTTTTCGAATATAATCGGTCTGGGAATCAAATTTCCTTTGGGGTTTTATTAAAACTCCAAAAGAAAGTCTGCAGGAGGTCAATCCTAATCACCTTTAGAAGATAACGACGATGCTGCGCGAGTTGTTCTTCAACTCAGACTTGAGTTGCTTATAGAAAAACTATATGTTTCCTCTCTCACATCTCACGCAGATATATTCTGATGATTAAAAACAGTCTTGGACTTTTCCGATTGAATGAATGTGTAAATCGGATTTCCTTTAAAACTTTCAATGCTTTTTTGCACTGATCATGCAACATTGTCCAGCCAAATATAAAGATTACTAAATCCCAATATCAAGAATCTTAAATAATCAAAATTACAAGAAAATTTTAGTGTCTTAAAAGTTCAAAATATTTCTCTCAGTGTGCAGATATCTTCCCCTAACTTAATACATTATTTCAATGCCCTTCTCTAAATGCCTTCTTTTCACATGCTATTTTTACTAATTTCGATATAAGTATTTGCATTTAACTCTAATATTACTTCTTCGTCATCTTCTTTTGCTTCTCCCTAAGCAATTCAAAATAACAGCCATTTTTTTCAAAAAAGAAATGTTTTCGTAATGATGAAGATTCGAAGCAAACATCTGCCCTATTTGTGTGAGAGTTTGAGCAACAAAAAAACATGTTCAACTGCAACAATGTGCGGTGTTTATCATTGCATTGTCTTGAGCAGCACTACCTTAAGTGGGTCTTCTTTTTAGCAGTTTTAAACTTCCTGATAATAAAGTCAAACCAGCAACAACAATAAAAAAAGATCAAGAAGATGCGTAAGAAACTGAAAAAAGCAAACTTTTGCACAAAAAACGTTGAACTTTAATTAAATATAAAGCAACAACAATTTTTCCCTACTTTAAAATGCTGATGCATGCAACAATACAATAACAGCAACACTACAGCACAACTGCAGTAGTTACTAATGTTAAAGAACAATAATAACAATAACAACAACATCTAACAGCAACAATTCCAAAACTAACAATGAGTAATAAACAATAAATGCAAACAGCCAACAGACAACAACAACAAAAACTATGGTAAAGAAAAGAGAAAAATTGTTGTACAACTGTTTTAAGTTGTTGCAAACAGATCTAAGTTAAAGAAAAAATGTAGAAATATTTGTAGTAAAAGAGAAAATATCAAAAGAATTTTTTTGCTTTCCAAACAAAGCAACATAACAAGCAAACGACCTTCACAGTCATTGGACCCAAGCTACTCGACATAACAACACAGCACAGCACAGCGCAGCAACAACAACTATTAATAGTGGTGTAGCCAAGAAACCAGTGAGAAAGAACCAAGATGAATAAACTTTTCAGAAAAATGAAATTTTATATAAAGAAGAAAAAGAAGTCAATGAAGATTCAAACAATAAGAATAAGGGGTCTTGTTCTTTGTTGTTGTTGTTGTTGTTGTTGCTGCTGCTGCTAAAACTAGCAAGCAGCTAAGCAACATCAAGATCTCTTAGAAGCGACACAGACAAACAAGAAAACATGCTGAACACAATGTGTCTTGTCTTTGGAATTACATTTAGAAAATTGTATTCTATCAAAAGCTTTTTAAAAGACTAAAGTAGATGATGATGGTTACAAAAAAAACTATGGTGGTAAGATGTTGTTGTTGCTGTTACTTTAAAAAGTCACGCAAAACAAAAAAATAAAATTGTGAAAGAAATGATGTCTACACATAGCTAAACTTTATATTCTAAAAGTGTTAACTCAATTTTAAGCAAAAGTAAGTTTTTGATGATGTCTATTGATTGCTCAATATATTATACATATAATATAAGAAGTGAGTTTGAAAGGTGATTCATGTAATGGAAATCGAACTCATGATCACCGATCTAACAGATTAGAACACTAAACAATAAACCAGCGAAAACACTCTTTTACTGTATTAGCATTTATTGAATATATTTTCCCGATATACATACAATATAAACAGCAAGGTAGAACCAAGCCAAAGTCAACATTAACTGAAAACAGGCAATGATGACGTTAATAATGATAATTTCTTTTTAGTTGTTTTTTGAATCCATTTTCTCTAGATTCAAAGTAAATTAAATTAGTTTTTTCTCATTCGATTTTGATACTGTAAGGTTGAATGATTTTATGTGCAAAATATAAACAAAAAAATACAGCAAATAGTGAGACCAAGTTGATGATCTGAGTTGAAACGGAGTAGAGGTAGAGAATTTGAGACATTAGGGATTAAAATGGGAACTATTTATACTTTTTTAGAAAATAAATAGTGGTTAAAGATGTTGATCTAGAAGGCATTTAAGAGCTGTTTTCTATCAATTGTCCTCCTATTTTTTTATTCTGTTTATGCTCATGTTTATGTTCATTCCTCTAATCACTTTATTAAGAGAATTCGGGCTCCTTAATCGATCATTCCAACGCTTAAAATATTCTATCTTATAATTCGATGTTCTAGTTGTTCTATTTAGAAACTAAAGGACGATAACACTTCCTCTGATATGTTAAAAAGATCCTTCGGTTTTGCAAGAACTACCACGAGTGCACTCTTCCATCCTTATGATTTTGTATATTAAATACCTAAACATTTTCTAGCAGAAATTGTAATTTATACATGAAACTCTCTCCAAATGTAGTACTAAAACGGAACTATTGATCTTGTATTGATCTCAGAGAAATACCTGATCGCTATCATTCCTATACGTAAACATAATGTTTCTGAAAGTTATTCTAAAGGTTTAAGGAGCTGATCATGTATTGGGGACTTCTAGTGATGCAATATCTTCTTATTTGAAAACTTTACAAAAGAATCGATGTTTAAATACATATTGCAATATTTATATAAATGATATATTCGTAAAAGAATCTAGAAGGCAGTAAAATTAAGAAAAGATTTCAATTACCAGAAGGTCCCTCTTCATCTCTTATGACCTAAACAGTTTTCAGCAGAATTTGTTATTTATACTTGAAATTCATTGTCCAAATATAGTACTAAAACGGAATTAGTGATGTTGTGTTGATCTCAGAGAAATAGAAATTCAAGATCTATCCAATATCCAAATCTTTCACTGATGAGAGTAAGATTGATTTTTTTCAATATTTTTGTAAAAGATATATTCGAAAAAGATTCTAGAGAAGTGCAATTAAGAAAAGATTTTAGACTCTCAAAAACTCATCGGTCAGCTAAGCAATGATCAAAGCAAAACCTCCTTGTTGAGTTTTGAATGATCGTCGATCTAAGTTAACCTCTTCTATGAAATAAAAACAATAAATTTAGCAAACAGAGGATTTCGAATTTTGCGGACAGAGATAGGATGGTAAAACCAGCCATTTGTCACTACAATATTTTGATATTCGAAAGAATACGTAATATCACCAACCAGTGCTGGAATATTAGATTGGATTGCAAAGTACCAAAGCACCTTTGGCCAACACTCTAAGGGTTCTGATAGGGATTCTTACTGGACACTGCTCAGTCAGAAATATTGTCAGTAAATGGGATAGCGGTTTATCGGACTATTGCAGGTTATGCGAAGATAAGGAGGAAGTAGAAACGGTCCAGCACATTTTTTGTCAATGTCCTATGATACAGAATCTCAGGTTGACATGGCTAGGGAATAGGTTGTACAAATAACTTCGGTATATTGCAATCTACTAGGGTTTGTCAGGGAAATTATTCACTTCCTTGGCTGAGCTTTATAAGAAGACAGGGTTTTTTCTCTCTCTGTCTCTCTCTTATTAATTCACTTATTTCTTAGATTGAGAATTTGTCACATAATATATACTTTTTAACCAATCTTCTCATTTTCTTGTCTTGTATTGTTCTTTGTGTCTCTATTTTTGAATCTTCACTTTTTGATTGGAATCAAAATAGATCTTATGGTCTCCGAGTAGATCGTTTATATGATGTATAAATCTTCTTAACTTAACCTAACCTAAGCATTAGACTAGTGTTCATTTAAATTTCAATGAACATGTGATCATAAATTGATGAGGGTGGAAAATAACGATCGTCTTTAAATGTTTGCTACCGGAACAGATCAGTGTTTTTTAAGAACTGGTGTTATAAGTTTTTCCTAGATCTTGTTTGCGAAATCACAGAAAGGATTCAACATTGATCGTGTCAAAAAAAAAAAAAAAAATTAATAATAAATATAGAAAAATTGTTTATCCTTAAGATCGTAAAAAGCAAAATCTTCAGGATCTTGCTCAATAAGCTTCTATGCAGTTTAAAACAAAACGCTCTGTTCATGGAGAAAATTATTCTTGTTTTGGTTTTTTGACACATTAAAGACTTTCAATGACTTTTCAACGAAATTAAGAATTTTATCATAGAGGATTTTGTGCACTATGAAACAAATCGCTTTGATCATGAAGAAAATTATTCTTGTTTTGGTTATTTGGCACATTAAAGACTTGCAATGGCTACGGTAATAATTCAGCAAGAATCATTCAAATTATAGACTTTTTGAATAAGTTAGAAAGTATAATAATAGTTGAAGGCATTCGAACTGTCCCCATAATATTCCTGTTCTTGCTGTTATGATTAAATAACATAAAACTTTTGAATATTCTAGCAATTTAAACATAATGTCTAACATAATCCGGAGTTTTTGTAGAAAATATATAAAAAGTATTCTTGTTGTTATAAGAAAGTTTGTCTCGTCTCAAAGATCTTGTTTAAGTTTTTTAAAGTTTTCTGTATTTTTTCGCCATTTTTTATATTCGTATATATTGTATAAAAGTTAAGAAAAAACGGCTAATGTTATCCATATAATTTGCTATGTCTGTGCTAGCTAAAAAGACCGACGACCACAAAAACTAAACAAAGCCGGTATATCGCTATAAAACGCTAAACTGGGCTTGGTTTCTTTTCATTGTGGATGGGGGTAATGTTTGCTAGAGGGAAGTGTAGTAAATGAGGAATAGAGCATTATAAAGAAAATAGTAATAAATATAAATGTTCTTGAAAGAGAAAGGAAGCAGAAAATGAAACAATTCAGACAGACAGACGGACGGACAGACTTACTAATAACAAATTGAAAGGAATGTTGTAGCCAATGAATGTTTTTGCAACAAAATGTGTTTTTTTTTGTGTTCTTGTAGCTGTTGCTGCTATAATATTTCTACTTTCAATTCTATAATTTATGGTGATGTGAAGATTGTCTAAAAGTAAGACTGTTTTCAATATTTACAATAGAAGCGTTAAAGCGTTAAAGCGATTTTGATATTTAAACAATAATTATTTTCAAAAACTTTGGTTGATATGTAACAATTTCTTAGAATTTTAACAAGAATTATAAATCTAATCAATTGACAATTTATGTTGTTACTTCTGTTCTGTCTTTTTCAATTCCCTTTTGACTCGTTGCCTGTCATTTAACGAAAAATTACAACATTTGTTGTTGTTTTATTTCTTTTCTTCATAAACATTATTTGACAAATATCATCTTAAATAGTTTGCGTGTCAAATTGTAATAACTTTGTGTCTCATTTTTCCATTAAAAAAACTAACTATTTCAATGACGTTTGTCAATGTCAAGTGTAAAATGAGTAAAAGAAAGAAAAATAGAACATTTTTAACAAAAGGTCAAAAAACTATAAAAAATGTACAAAATCTGTAAAAAGCAAACAAAAAATTTTAACTTCAACAAGTTCAAGTACAAAAAAATTACCCAGTAAAAACTTTCAATACCAATATAAGAAGTTCAAATGATAAAATTTACTTACACAATAACAATTTAAGACATTATTTTAACACGATGATGTCATTGGAGGCAAGTACTTACCACAAACGATTACAAGTAATGAGAAAAAGTAAAACATTGTAAATCACAAGAATAAACGTATACAGCATCTATATCCTCAGGGACAAGATGATTAATGAATTAGAAAGTATTTATATAACACCTTATTAGTAAGACCTTATTAGACTACTTCTATGTAATCCAGATCATAAGTAGTAGTTGTTGTTAGATAAGTAATTACAATTAAAAGCACAGTTTTTGCGGGGTAGTTTTAAAAAGAGATGACAAAGAAAGAGCAGCTAGAGTTATAAAACCTTTAATACATTTAAGTTAAAAGGCAATTAAATTATGCTTTTGAAATCCGGAATTGAAATTTCATTTTAAATTATTACTTTTGTTACTCTTTAGAACTTTTACTAAATTGTTTTAAAAAGTAAATTTAAATTTTCTGTCTTTGGCAAATTCTAAGAAAATTCCTTAAAATGCTCTTTTTTTCAAAAAAAAAAAAATATTTTAAAATTTCAATTTCAATTATCTTATAGCTTTAGGCCAATAAAATCATACAAATTTATAATTTCTTAGTTATTTTCTTCTTCTTTTTCATCATCTTCATTTGTAAGAAAATATAATTGCAAAACGCACAAGTATTAAATTACTTATTTTTTGTTGTTGTTGCTGTTTGGAGACCAGAAGTGGCAAGAAAAAAAAAACATTTTAAGAAGGAGAAAGTAAAAATTTGTATTATTATTTTTTCCATTTTGTTTTGTTATTTTTTGTCATCGACTTAAAGTATATAGAGGAAAGAAAGCACTTGAAAATGTCATCAGTGGGAATGGATGATAATGCAAAGAAAACACATACAAGAGGATTAGTTTTTTTTTTTTTTTTGAGGAAAATGAGAAAGAACGACAGGAAAACTTAGATAACACATTTGGCCAATTCATGATAAATTTTTATATTAGGCATCGGCAGTGTGTGAGAGCTTTAAACTTATGTGTAATTCAAAATGGTTTTAAGTTATATGAATTCTCTTTCTGGAGTAAAATTTCTTGAGTTAGCCATGTGCGAGGGTAATAATAGAGCTCTCTGATTAGTTTTATTTGCTTATTTTAAACACAAACGAGAGAGAGACAGCTCTTTGCTTATCTCCGGATTAAAGGACTTTAGTTTTAATGAATTTGACAACTTGAATTAACTGGTTAAATTAGGTATTGGCAAAAGTTGTAAATGAGGTCACTGTTTGATTTTTGAGAGTAAAATACTACTTATCTCTGATATAAATAGCTTTATCTTGTATGTATTCGTCTTCTTGAAGGAAATGTTTGAACCGGCCATCGGCAGAGAGCGAAATTAGTTCTCAGATGGGTGATCTTTGCTTTTTTGTATTTGAAAGAAAGATTAGTGTCAATTTAAAAAAAAAGTATTAACAAACCCTATTAGAGCATTTTTTTCTAAATGTATAACTACAAGAGTGCTCTTTGCCTATCTCTAATCAAATGTTTGAATTAAACATCTGCAAGGTGTGATAACTGAGTTTCTCTTAGTCTTTCTAAAACTATAACATGCATCGACAGGGCAAGTTAGTAGTAAATAAACGAAAGAAGTTACCGTAAGAAAGCTCTTTGCCTTTCCCTGGTTTAAACCTTCTCCTTGAAAGAATCATTTGCGTCAGCCTTTGGAAGAAAGTGATAGCTGAGTTCTCTAATGGGTTTTGTTAGCTTTTTTCTAAATGTTTAACTACCAGAGTGCTCTTTTCCTACCTCTATTCAAATGTTTAAATCAACCATTGGCAGAGTGTGATAATTGAGTTGCTCTTTGTCTTATTAATAAATGAATGTAGAGATCGTTAGATAGCTAGTTTAAACTTGGTCCAAGTCAGTATAAATAATAGATTACTGAAAGAGCTGTCTAACTACTTATCTTTGGGAAACTTTAAGATGGTTCTTTGTTTATACTTGGTTTTAAAGTCGTCGGTTTCTAAAATTCTTGATCAAAATCAGCTTAAAGCAGGCATCGGTAATGAATGGCACAACATCTCTTTAACTATTTGGTTTTTATAATTTTTATGCTTACGTACGTGTGAAAGCAAAATTGACCATAAAATGGCTCTTTGTTTATACCAGATTTAAAAGATTTGACAGTCAGCTTAAAGCTTACATTGAGAGAGGGAAAAAAATACGTTCTCTAACATTCTTTTGAAAGCAAAAGAGATCTTTTTTGCCCTCTCAACTAAGAGAGCGACTAAAGCGAAGCTATGCTTAAATCTGGAATATAGGGATAAATGAGCTCTTTAAAAAGTTTAGCAAGAAAACTGGTAGAGTGCTCCTTGCCTATCTCTAACCTACCAGGTTCATTATTAAAAGAGTGTCTTTAGGAGTTTGTTATGTAAAAAACACCACACTCGTTGCAACTATTTTAGAAATTATTCAAAATTTTATTAGAAATGCAAATTTATCTACGTCATTTATTTGTGAATTTCTTATGTATTTATTAATATGTTGTATTTTAAAACAAACTTTAAAACATTATTAATTCTTTTTATAGTTAAATATACTTTCTAATTTCTTTAATATTTCTTCTTTTTTTTCATATTAATTTTTCTTTCTATTTTATTTATTTATTTATTTTTTTTTCTCTACTTCTAACTACTATTGTTAAAATACTACAAACAACTTTCGCCATCATTTTCGCTTAGAAAATAAACATGTAAATTGATAAGAAGAAAAAAAAAACTAAATAAAGTTACCAAAAAGAATCGCCACAAAAAATACAAAAATCAATTTACGTTTTTAATAAAATATATGATTTTATTTCAGTTTTGCTTACAAAAACAAAACAAAAAACCTCAACGTTAGAAACCAAAAAAAAAGAAAATAATTTAATTTTTATTATTATGTTGACAGTTTAAACTGTCCATCATTATGACATTAACATTATTAAACTGCAGGAAAAGTGATAAGTGTGTCATCAACATGATTTAGAAATGTAGAAAAAAAAAATTGTGAAAAAAACTAAAAACTGAAGTGATATTTATGTGCTAACATTAAACTGACACAATGATAATTTCTGTCAAAGGCGCTATTTGTTATAAATTAGAATTTATGACTCAACAACTATTTTGTTCTTTTTAAAAAATGTATTTTAAACAGAAATCATATAAACTAAATTATAAAGCAGAATTGTACTCTTCTACTAACAGAGTTGGATTTCTTGTTGAAGTGAACTCTCAGAGAGTTCACTTGTCTCTCCCTGCACCCTCCTCCCCCGGGGCACTTTACCTAGGTGAAGCCTCCACATTGGTGTTATTGCAATCCCGGGGAAAAAAGAGGTGTTTCCAATACATCAGTCCTTACATAAATTGAAAAAGGTTAAACCAGAGCACCGCATAATCTGGCACTACGGGTGGCCAGTTGCCCGCAGGACTATGTCCTGGCTGGTCAGTTGGTGGAGGTTCTTTCGGAAGCCACGTAGTGGCTCTGGTTTAAACCCAAATTCGCGGGGAGAGAATGTTGGTTTAATGACTGGTACATCCTATATCTAGTGGGTTGTATAATCTCTTTCGAACAGGTCCAGCATATGCTGGATACCTGATCCCGATCAATTTTTGAACACCGGCACATGCAGGGGAATTGTCAGGTTAGTCTTCAATTTTCGGACTACCAAATACGCCCCTAGGTTCTGTTGCCGAATCAACAGAGGCCATCCTAGCTGCGTGGTTGTAAACGGACGTGATGTTTTACATCTTTGAATTAAGCAATGGTCAGAGATTAGTTACCTCGAGTATTTCAGCAAAGTGCTTGTACATGGACCGGTCAAATCCATGTACAAAAATTGCCACCTGAGTTCTTCATTGAAAAATTCAGGGGTGATGGTAGACCGTTGTCCAAGACCAGCGTGGAGTAGAACATTATGGCAGATGCTCACGTAAAGCACTTCGACATTCATTTGTCTCTCCCTGCCGATGCCTATCTTAAAAAGTGAACATCTTTGTACATTTTAATAATAACTCAATAATAGTGTAAACTTTAAAAAATTGTTTTGAAAATTAACAAATTTATATGAATACTGTAGGGTATTTAAGAATATTTGCTTAATAAAGTAAACAAACTAAAAATATCTTATACACGTGTATTAGACATTTGTTAAACATTTTGCAAACATTTTTTAATATTTTTCCTATTTTAAAATAGATTATTATCTTTATTAACGTAATTTCAAAATAAATATTGTTTCTTTTCCAAATTAACTCTTTATTTTTTTCTTTTAGCCTTAATATAAACATTTCATTAATTTGTTTTAGTTTTTTTTCTTCAAATATTCTCTTTTCTTCCTACCGCGTTGTCATTTGTTTATTAAAATGTTATTTCTTTTTGTTGAAAAAAATGTATGCTTTAATTTTAATTTGTTATTAATTTTTTCTCACTAGTAGTTAATACAAAAATCGCAAAAAATTTACAACTTTCTAAACCGTATTTCAAATATTTTAATTTTTTGTTGTTTCAGCTAGCTGCTGATAAATATTAATTATTATTTATTGTTTGCTAATTTAAATGTAAACTTTTTGGAGAACAAAAAGAGAAAAAGACATAAAAACCGTATATCTTTAAAATAAACTAGAGGATTTATATAGAATTGACTATAGAATAGACTATAGACTAGACTATAGACTGTAGACTTGCCTATAGACTAGGCCAATGGCAAGACTATAGACTAGTCTATGGACTAGACAATTAAATAGAGTATAGACTAGACTATTGACTAGACTTTACTCTAGACTACAGACTAGACTATAGACTAGATTATAGACTAGACTATAGACTAGACTATAGACTAGACTATAGACTAGACTGGACTATAGACTAGACTATAGACTAGACTGGACTATAGACTAGACTATAGACTAGACTA
>NC_060951.1:33165166-33212242 GCF_022045245.1 Lucilia cuprina | reverse complement strand
TATAGACTAGACTATAGACTAGACTATAGACTAGACTATAGACTAGACTATAGACTAGACTATAGACTAGACTATAGACTAGACTATAGACTAGACTAAAGACTAGAAATTAGACTATAGATTAGACTATAGACTAGAGTAAAAAGTAGAAATTAGACTAGTTTATTGACTAGACTAGAGAGACTATAGACTAGGTCATAGATTGGACTATATACTAGACTTTAAATTAGACTATGGACTCGACAAGACTAGACTAGAAGACTATTGACTAGAATATAAATCGGACTATATTAAAAACATCGATACAGCTACATGATCACTCTAACAGTGCTGCCCAATATAAACAAAGTTTAAAAACGCTTGGCCAATGTTAAACTATACGATTTAGTTCTCGCTTTTACTTATTACTTCCTATATTTTTGCTTAAAAAAAAACATGACCTTATTTTATTAAAAACGTAATATACAAAGTGTGTAAATTTGATAATTAAAATTTAAACAAAATCAATTAAATTCCAAATATAGCAGCAGCTAACAAACAAATAATAACGCATTAAAAAAAGCTGGAATTTTTTGACCACAAGTCCAATCAAATATCTGCCAAACGAACCACAAAAAACAACATTTTACCACTAAAACCGAAACCTGAAAAAAATTAACGTCAACAGCACCACCAACGCGTTAAATTAAACACCACATTTTTATGACTTGTTTTCTTTTATTATTTTTGGCAAAAGTTACTAACAGAAATGAATAGTAATAAAAATTTAAACAAAATTATGAAATCATTGAGAAAAAAATGTGTAAAATTTATTAAAAAAAACATGAAATCATACAATTAAAAACATCAATCATTTTAAACCTTTACAAGCAACGGCTCAAATTCAAAAACCAGCAAAAAGCATTTTAACATGATTTTCAAAACTTTATTTATTTTTTTTTTGCTTTTTTGTGGCGGAAAAAATATGGTAAAGTAAAATGTGTTTAGGGGGATTATGGCCCAATTAAGGTAGTCTACCTAGTTTTTTTATTTCAAACACAAAACCAAATTAAAGCTTAAAACTGGCAAAAACTAATACTTTTTAAAATTTGATTTTTATAGCAATTTTTTTTCGTTGTGCCAAAAATAAACTAAACAAAATAAAGAAATTTATGTCTATGTTAACCACCACCACCACCACTGGTAACTAAAAATAATCAACCACTACTTACTTCTTCCACTCTTCTACTACTTAAGCCTCCAGTACTATGTACGTTTTAATAAAATTAATGACTGACCAACATTTTTAAAAGTTTAAACAGAGTTAAAATAGATTACATAATTTTGTATCATAAATAATGCCAACAAATTCAATTAAATGTTGTTGTTAGTTTTTTCTTCTCAAAATTTATACCCCAAAACATAGTTTAGCAAAATTTTCAAATTATTTTTATTTAAATGTTATTTTTCTCTCGTTTTTTTGGTGGTGGGAAAATATGTGCGGCATTTTAATTTATTTAGATTATATCTTAGTTTTGTTATTTATTACATTTATAAAATAAACTATTAACTATTATTTAATAAATTGTTTTAAAATATCTATAAATTTTATTTATTTTTATCTATTTTTTTCTCGTTTTAGGTAAGAAATTCAAGGGGTTTTAACTCAAAATTGGGCGAAAAAAAGAGGTTTGTTGGAAATTAATATAATTTAGACTGTAGGCAAGACTATAGGCTAAACCCGAAACTATACATAAACTATACAATAACTAGACTATAAACGTTTGTTTAGACTAGACTATAAACTAGATAAGAGACTACAGACTGTATTATAGACTATACTATAGACTATACTATAGGCTAGACTAAAGACCCGACTATAGACTAGAATATATACTAGGCTATATCTAGACAATAGACTATACTATAGACTAGACCGTAAACTAGACTAAATACCAGAATATAGACTAGACTATAGACTAGACTATAGACTAGACTATAGACTAGACTATAGACTAGACTATAGACTAGACTATAGACTAGACTATAGAATAGACTATAGACTAGACTATAGACTAGACTATAGACTAGACTATAGACTAGACTATAGACTAGACTATAGACTAGACTATAGACTAGACTATAGACTAGACTATAGACTAGACTATAGACTAGACTATAGACTAGACTATAGACTAGACTATAGACTAGACTATAGACTAGACTATAGACTAGACTATAGACTAGACTATAGACTAGACTATAGACTAGACTATAGACTAGACTATAGACTAGACTATAGACTAGACTATAGACTAGACTATAGACTAGACTATAGACTAGACTATAGACTAGACTATAGACTAGACTATAGACTAGACTATAGACTAGACTATAGACTAGACTATAGACTAGACTATAGACTAGACTATAGACTAGACTATAGACTAGACTATAGACTAGACTATAGACTAGACTATAGACTAGACTATAGACTAGACTATAGACTAGACTATAGACTAGACTATAGACTAGACTATAGACTAGACTATAGACTAGACTATAGACTAGACTATAGACTAGACTATAGACTAGACTATAGACTAGACTATAGACTAGACTATAGACTAGACTATAGACTAGACTATAGACTAGACTATAGACTAGACTATAGACTAGACTATAGACTAGACTATAGACTAGACTATAGACTAGACTATAGACTAGACTATAGACTAGACTATAGACTAGACTATAGACTAGACTATAGACTAGACTATAGACTAGACTATAGACTAGACTATAGACTAGACTATAGACTAGACTATAGACTAGACTATAGACTAGACTATAGACTAGACTATAGACTAGACTATAGACTAGACTATAGACTAGACTATAGATTAGACTATAGACTAGACTATAGACTAGACTATAGACTAGACTATAGACTAGACTATAGACTAGACTATAGACTAGACTATAGACTAGACTATAGACTAGACTATAGACTAGACTATAGACTAGACTATAGACTAGACTATAGACTAGACTATAGACTAGACTATAGACTAGACTATAGACTAGACTATAGACTAGACTATAGACTAGACTATAGACTAGACTATAGACTAGACTATAGACTAGACTATAGACTAGACTATAGACTAGACTATAGACTAGACTATAGACTAGACTATAGACTAGACTATAGACTAGACTAGACTATAGACTAGACTATAGACTAGACTATAGACTAGACTATAGACTAGACTATAGACTAGACTATAGACTAGACTATAGACTAGACTATAGACTAGACTATAGACTAGACTATAGACTAGACTATAGACTAGACTATAGACTAGACTATAGACTAGACTATAGACTAGACTGTAGACTAGATTATAGACTAGACTATAGACTAGTCTATAGACTAGACTATAGACTAGACTATAGTCTAGACTATAGACTAGACTATAGACTAGACTATAGACTAGACTATAGTCTAGACTATAGACTAGACTATAGACTAGACTTTAGACTAGACTATAGACTAGACTATAGACTAGACTATAGACTAGACTATAGTCTAGACTATAGACTAGACTATAGACTAGACTATAGACTAGACTATAGTCTAGACTATAGACTAGACTTTAGACTAGACTATAGACTAGACTATAGACTAGACTTTAGACTAGACTATAGACTAGACTATAGACTATACTATAGACTAAACTATAGACTGGACTATAGACTAGACTATAGACTAGACTACAGACTTGACTATAGACTAGACTATAGACTAGACTATAGACTAGGCTATAGACTAGACTATAGACTAGACTATAGACTAGTCTATAGTCTAGTCTATAGTCTAGTCTATAGTCTAGTCTATAGTAGTCTATAGCCTACACTATAGATTAGACCATAGACTAGACTATAGATTAGGTTTTCGACTAGACTTTAGACAAGACAATAGACTAAACTATAGACTAGTGTATACTATAATAAAATTTTATTAAAAATATTTCACAAAAGATATCATGCAGCTGTTTTTAAATCTTTTAACTAACAAAACAAACAACATTTATTTCTTTCAAACTTCCCATAACTACCAATATATTCAATTGATGTTTGAAAATTGATTAGAATGAAACCAATTTCAATATAAAACTATAAAAACTAAAGGATCCCTTTTCTTTTTTTTTTTTTGATACTCAACATTAAATTACCAAACAATACGCACAACACATATTAAGCAAAATCGTTTCAATAACCAAAAAAACCACATTATCAGAATCTTTGTTTAGAAAATGTTTTTTTTTCTTTTAGAAGATTTTTAAAAATTTATGAGAAGTTTCCTTTTTAAAGGTTTTCAACATGTTTGTGCTTAACACACACGCTGGTTATATTCTAAGCGAAAACAATTTGCACGCTTGGCAAATATTTATTTGCAGTCTATTGATCTAAAGTAAATTAACCCTTGTTTGTTCACATTCTTCCTTTTCCACCCCCCTCCTTATACTCATTATGTTGCCTATGCATATGTTTTCATTGAGTTCATTTTGTTCGAACAGCAAAAACAAATTTATTTATTTATTTGGTTTACCAAAGTGATTTGGGTTAGTTTAAGCTGGATGCATACTTTTAACACTTTAGAGCTCTTTTTTTGAGATTAAATATTTCCTTTAGCCCTCTGTAAAAATGTGCATTTGCAAGATGACGACCCTTATGGGGGTTTGTTGTCTTGTTGTTTTTTCCTTGTTTGGAAGATAGAAACCAATAAATTTTTAATGAGTTTCCAAACACCCCTTAATGATGTTTTCTTTTCTTTTATTTTTAATTTTAATGCAATGTGTTTTTAGGAAAAGTCATCCATCGACGGCTGGTGTTATTGGTGTCTTAATCACCCGCAACAGGATTAATGAGGGGGGAGAATTAGTGTTAGGGTGTTAAAAGTTGAGAGGGGAGGATGATACTCAGATAATTATTAGATAAAAGAGCAATATAAAGTAACAACTTATTTTCATTTAGTAAATAGGATCAAAATTAGAGACGAGTCCTTTTCTACATACACAAATTCTTTGTTCCACTTAATTGTTATAGTCTAATCTATAGTTTGGATTATCTTTTATAAAATAGTTCAGTCTAAAGTGTATATTATAGTTCAAGTCATAATTCAAACTATATATAGTCTAGGGTGATATTCATAGATAAGTTTTCTCTATAGTTTAGTTTATATTCTAATCTATAGTTTATTAAAACATTCCATTGCTCAGTCTAATATATAGTTGAGCATTTAGTCTTGTCAATAGTTCAAACTATAGTTCAGTCTATACAATTTAGTCTACATTCAGATTTCAATTTAGTTCAGAATGTAGACTAAAGTCTAATCTGTACAGTCTTAAGTCCAGAGTGTACTTATACTCCACATTTTAGACATTAATATACTCCAAAGACCTTAATATAGGTGAAACTACACTTTAGACATATGTTCAGGTTATGGTCCATGATCTGAATTAATCTATAGTTCATATTATAGTCTAGACTTTAGTTTATTCTATATAAAATATAGTCCATAGTTTAGACGACTATAGTTTAGACTTTTGAGTAGTTTATAGTTCAGATTAGGGCAAAGTCTGCAGTTCAGATTCTGGTCTAATTCAGAGTGTAGTATAATGCACAGTTCCTACAGTAATACACTCCAAAGATCTTTATATAGTTTAAGTCTACTGTTTAGACAGCAGTTCAGTCTATACTCTATTCTATAGATTAGTCTATACATTGATATAATCTATAGTCCAGGCTATAGTACTTTCTATAGTTTTGCCTATAAAATGTAAACTATAATCTAATCTAAAGTCTAGACTATAATCTAGTGAATAGTTAAGACTATAATATAATCTCTGTTTAAGATTTTTGTCTAGTCTATAGTTAGTTAGTTTGAAAGTAGGATGTATATACATCAAATCCGAAGAAATACACCTAGGCCTATATCGGGTGCCTGTTGTGCGCTCCTTAACCAGTGTCTCAGCATGGAATCGAACCCACCACTAACCCACTTACCTACCACAGGCCACTAGTCTATAGTTAAGACTTCGACTTAGTCTGTAGTTTAGATTCTGGTCTTTCAAAAAGTTTATATTATATTCTAATTTATAGTTCAATCTAAAGATCAGATGCGGGTTAAGTTTTTAGTTTAGATTCTTGTCTATTAAATAGTATGTGGATTATAATTTAATCCATAGTTCAATCTAAAGATCAGATGCCTGGCTTGTCTATAGTTTAGATTCTGGCTAATCTATATAATCTATAAAGTTTAATAAAGATAAAGATCAGTTTTTAGTTAAGATTCTGGACTAATCAATTATCTTGACTATAGTTTATAGTTCTTTCTATATTTCTCAACAGTTTCGCTTATAGTTCAAACTATTGGCTATAGTTGAGAACAAAGTCTATAGTTCAGACTCTGATCAAGACATGGGGCCTTAAACTTTTCTTTAGAAATTTCGCCAATTTTTATATAAACATTTGATCAATTTGTACATTTAACAAAATTGTTTATTCATTTTTTTTTTTATAAAATTTCACATTTTTACATTAAATTTAATGACTTTAACATTCATGTTTTGTATATAAAAAAAATTAACTAAAACCAGTAGTTTTAATGTTTTACATGCCTACAATAACTATAAAAACAAAAAAAAAACTAATAATAATAAAGACAACAAATAAAACAAAAACTGACTGAGATTGTAACAATCACAAACCTTCTCCTAAACGTCCCTCTAACCCCCCTGTTCAATTTCACCATTATAAACGCGAAACATACAATACACACACGAAGTAAAGTTAACAAATATACAACAAGTATGGTGCTATAATTACTGTAGTTGGTAACATTTACAACAGCAATAACAACAACAACATAACGTAAAAGAAAACTTCCCCCCTTTTGATACAATATATATTTCTTTGTAAAAATGTAACCGAACAAAAAGAAAAAAAAAGCAAAATTATGCATCTAACATTATAAAGAGGCTTATGCAAATTTCAAACAAGCAATATAAACGTTTGCTATATAGAAAAAAAATAAATTTTAAAACAAAAACACTATAGAAATAAAAGTAAACAAAAAGTTTTTATGTGAATAAAATAATCCATAGAGGAAAAATTTCAAAAAAAAGAAAAAAAAAACTTTAAAAGTACTTTACTATATAGTACGCATATTTGTTGCGTATTTAATTGCAGATGTGTTGTATGTACATGCATTGTAAACATTATATTTTGTTTGAATATCAATGATATTTATGGTAAAACAACCAACAACAAACAGCAACAGCAACCATATTATAATTGCCATTATATATGTATGAATAAATAATAGAGTAAAAAGCAAAAAATAAATACTTATAAACATAAATTCAAGGCCAATATATGCAATTTTTTTTTTTGTTCCATTCAGATATTTCTCTAGTCATAAACTTTATATTATGTTGTTAATTTACGAGGGTAGACTTAAAATTAATAAAGATTTTGGTGATTTTTTTTAAACAAACTTAAAAAATAACATAATAAACTTCAGATTAGATGAGTTGAGACCATTGGCTGGTTTATAATCAAAACTGTAGTCTCGACAATTCTCTAAACTATTGATCATACTTGATTCTAAACTAAAGACCAGATTCTGGCCGGAACTATAGATTAAAGTATAGTTATAGTTTAAACTATACACCAGACTATAGTCTAAACTATAGACCAGACAATATTCTAATCTAAAGACTAGACCATACTCTAAACTACAGACCAGAGATTATAATCTAAACCATATATCAGACTATAGTCTTAACTATAGACAAGAATATTGTCTTAACTATTGCCCAGAGACTATAATCTAAACTATAGCTTAAACTATAGTCCACGCCTGGTCTAAACTATAGCTTAGACTGTAATATAAATTAGACAAGACTATAGTCCTAACTATAGACCAGGATGACCTTTGTTGAGTCGGCAAACAGTACCTATAGACGTTACCGGTAGACCGAAATACGAATCCATCAAATAAGACGAGGCTTTGTTCGTACTCACAGGGACACACTGTGGTTAACCTGGTATGAATAGAGTTCACTCTAAACATACCTGGACAACTATGCAAAATTTAATGGTATCACTTTTATAAGAAACCTATAATCCCTCGCCATTTATTCGACACACTCTTAGAGAACAAGATCCGACACACTCACTCTAGATATACGGGTTAGTAATACCCCCACATTCATCCTATATCATATACATTTAAGACCAACTCATTGCCAACGCTAAGTCCCAATGTCTTCTGTGGGGTATCTGTTGCCATTTAGCAACAGCACCAAACTTGTTCCGATATATAGACTTTACCATGCATCATTCTTTTAACTATAACTAACACTACTCATGAATTTGGGGACACTACGTGGATCCTGAAGGAAACTTAGCCATCTGACCAGCTAAGACAAGTCTTGTGAACAACTGGTGGTACCACTTTATGTGTTTTTTTGGTTCGACCCTTTGTCAAATCAATCCAAGAATGTCCGAGAATAGTCGCGACAGACTAGATGATCTAATAGCAACTCTTTTCCCCTGGATTGCAATCACATTAGGAGGAGATCATTTATCAAGGTAACATGACCCCGGGGGGAAGACTAAACTACAGTCTAAACCAGAGATCAAGCTATAGAATAGACTTTTGTCTATACTATAACCTATTCTTTAGACTAGGCTATAGATTAGCTAAACTTCAGATAAGACTTTAAACTACACATCTAAACGATCGGCTAGCCTGTAAGCTAAACTATAGTTTGGCTAAATTAACGTCTAAGCTATATATTAGTCATTTATCTGAATTAAAGCCTAAATCTAAGTATAGACTAAAATAAGTTGTCTTACTAAAAATTAGACTTCTTACTTTGGCATTTCCGATATGAGCTTTGCAGCAGTTCCTTCTTATAAACGACCCCAGTTCATCTTTATTTAGAAATGAAAGCAAAAAATGTTTCAAAATTATTTTACAATCGATTGATTGACCAAATTCTAAAAGATTTTTATAGACCGCCTTCGTATATCTACAATCAATGGAAAATGAATTTAATACTACATAAAAAGTTTTTGTACAAAATCATATAGTTTGAGGCCATAGAAAAAGGTTAATTTATAGTAAAACGTTTTTTTTCTGCATTCAAATGCAAAATATGTAAAAAATGCTGCAATTTTCAAGGAAATTTTTTAAAACAAAAGTGTTAGATTTTTACATTAAGGTTTGACAAGAAAAATATACAACATAAACATAATAGTGCAATTCACAGTCTGTGTAGTACGGTTGTATCGTAGTATGTCGTACTTTTTTTGTATTGATTTGTTTTTGTTTCAAGAATTTTATTTGAAAAATTTTAACGACATATAAAGCAATAACGATACGACATCGATTGTGAATTGGTCAAATATAACTATTACTTAAACTAAACTAACAAGAACGAATAAACTTGATTTGAGAACATATGTGGATGATGTTAAGTTAATTAGGTGACCTAAATAAGTCACAAGTTGTTTACTCTAGAATTATTAAAGTTTTAAAAAGTTTTCGATATTATTTAAAGTTCTCTTTTAAATATTTCTAATTTCAATAGAATTTTGCCGTAATTGATTAAAAATATTCCAAGAACAATGAGTTATTTTAAGAATAAAAAACCTTAAATAAAAATACAACCATATTTTTACTGCTAACTTGACATGCAAAATTCTACAAAGTCATTGTACAAAAATATCATGCACTAAAAATAAAAAACTAAAAATCCTTTAATTTATCAAAGATTTATATTTGAAACGCCCACGCTGTCAAAATGTGCAAAAATCATACAATTTTCTATTATCCCTGCAGTTCTTGGACTAGGTTTTTTAAAAAACAACAGAAAATTGTTATGTTTTAGATTAAGTTGAGTATCAGTTTCTAAATTACAGATTTTGTTATTATACTTATTGGCCGAGAAGTGTATTATTCATCCCTTAACACTGCCGGGTTTTGGGCTTGACAACAGATGTTATATTTTTGTTTGGCTAAAATTACATACATGATATTTTGACTTACTAATGATGTGTCAAAACTATAGTTGACATTTGTACAAACAAAAAATAGGCTTTATTATACTCAAACCTTCTTTGTATTGCATTCTATTCCCTGTCCCCCCTAATAGTATTATAACAGGGTTTTATTATCACAAAGTCAATAACATGTCATTAACATTTGAGCAAAAAATATAATTTTACTTTAAGCATTATTATACCCTTATTACATTCTAACACCTTTTCAAAGTTATTATTATACATATTTTGCGATAGCTTGTCATGCAGTTTTTTGCTTAATCTTGTCTGTGCGTGTTTAAGTGTTAACAGACAGAAATCTATTGTCTTTTATTTCTTTATGTTCTGATATTTTTTCTTTACTTGTTAAATCGAGTCAAGTTAAGCACCCTGTTGTTTTGTTTTCTTAGTTTGTTTGACATTATTGTTTTTCTCTTTAATATAAAAATTTATTTAAGTTTTAACCGTTAAATTATTTATAAATTTTGCAATACTTTATGTACACGTTTTTTTGGGGTAAATTCTTTTATTGTTGGTTTTTTCTTTTTAAAATAATAATAAGTACTTATATAGTGCTCTGGTTTTTTTAACAGATTTTTTTCCAGTCAATTTGTTTTTTTGAACTTAACCGTCTTTTGCGGCTTTTTTTAATATGGGCAAAGTTTATTAATTATTCAAGAATTTTAAAACAGCTTTAAGTACGGATTTAGTAAACAGTGGTTTAGACTAGAGAAAAATTCTCAATAAAAATATTAACAAAAAGAACATTTTCTAAAAAATCGAAAAAAATAATAATTTCTTCAAAAAAAATTAATAAAAAGAGATTTTCTTTAAAGATTTTTCAAAAATTTCCTAAAAAAGAGAATTTTTTTATCAAAAATTTTCTAAAAAGAGATATTTTAAATTTTCTAAAAAAGATTTTTTTTTAAATTTACTAAAAATGAGAATTTTAGAAAAATTAACAAAAAAAAAAGAGATTTTTTTTGGAAATTTTTTAATAAAAAGATAATTTTCTAAAAAAGATTTTTTTCGGAAATTTTCTAAAAAATAAGAGAATTTTTAAAAAATTTTCTACAAAAAAGAGAAGTTATCTAAAAAAAGAGAATTTTTAGACAATTTTCTAAAATAAGAGATTTTTTTTAACATTTTCTTAAAAAATGTAATTTTTTGAAAATTTATAAAAAGGAGATTTTTTGAAATTTTTTGAAAAAAAGAAAATTTTTTCAAAAATTTTCTAAAAAAAGAGAATTTTTCAAAAATTTTCTAAAAAAACGGAATTTTTCGAAAGTTTTGTAAAGAAAAAGCAAATTTTTCAAAAATTTTCTTAAAAAAACGTTTATTTTTTTGTAAAAAAAAGATAATTTTTCGAAATTTTTCTTAAAAAAAAGAGAATTCTTTGAAAATTTTCTTAACTTTTCAAAAGTTTTTTTAAAGAAAAAACTTTTATAAATTAGTATATTTATAGGTAAAACTGTTATACAAATCTGTTATATAAACAATTTTCTATAGAAAAAAAATGTTATATAGTTTTTTTTTATAGAGAAAACTGTTATACTGGCATAAAATATGTTATAAACAAAATTTTCTTTTGAAATACCAACATTTTTTTGAAGAATAAAATATTTTTTAAACATTTGAACAAATCCAATTACTCCCACTGTTCAGATCCATTATTTACTAAAATTTATAGTTCTTTTGTTGTTGTGTTTTATTCCAAACACTCCCTTTCTCTTTCTCCCAACTTTACAAATATTTGCTCTACATTTACATCAAATTCAACGTTTTTAAACCGTTATTTAAACGATAACAATAACGTTGACAATTCTTATGTCATTATGTTTTTGTTGTTGTTTTTTTCCTTTTTACAACAATTTTTTTTTAGCAAAAATTTGTTGGCACGTTTTACAATGCAAAGTAATAATAAATGGAATACAAATGTGTGTGTGTGTGTGTGCATGCATCAAAAGGAGTGTTACCAACCTAAAGTCATAAATTAAACTTTAATATAAGTTGTTGTAACAACCGAAAAGCAAATAAAATTGGCAGGTGCGCTCCTTGTTTGCTCGATCTCTATGATTAAAGTGCAATGATGTTGAAATGATTATAGATTTTTATCAATTAAAAAACTTTTTTATAGTAAAAATTTGCAATAATTTTTTTTAAAATACTGTTTGATGATAATAATATTTTATGCAAAAGTTTTTATTATTTGTTATTTTTTTATTACAAAATAGTAAGAATTTAAATGCATTTGAATGCATAGTGAGCGGTTTTACACACGTTTTGTAATTTATGAGCAAATAAATGACCAGAAAAAAAGATAAATGTAAAATTTATGTAAAAATTATTTAAAAAAAATATATATAACTTATGTAATAAATATAACAAAGTATTGTTTATTTTTATAGATAAAACAATTATTTTCAATAGAAAGAAAATTAATTTAAAAAGTTTAAATTGTAGGGAAAATAAAAAGTTAATTTTGTAATTTATAAACGGATTGTAAACATTTTACAAATGTTAAGGAGGCGAAAGATTCTGAAAGCTTTTTATAGTTGTTTAAATGTGTTAAATTTTTAAACAGCTGACTGTATTTACAGCTGTCGCCAACTGTGTATACCCCAATTGCAGCAACATAACCTCAACTTAAAGTTGTTTAAAGTTGTTAAATTTTTAAACAGCTGACTGTATTTACAGCTGTCGCCAGCTGTAAATACCCCTATTGCAGCAACATAACCTCAACTTAAATTTTGTTTTATAAAACATAATTTTCACAAAATTTCTTTAAAAATAATAAATTAAATAAATAAAATTAAAAAAATCCGCCGTGTTATGATTAAAAAGAAACAAAAATAAAAATTAATTTAAAAAATGTAACTGTTGTTCACAAAAAAAAATACCTTAAGCAAAAACTCATTTTAAAAAGGTAAATAAACCTTTTTTAGTTTATGAGTGTTAATTTTTTTGTTGTTAAACTTTTAAAAAAGTGTAACTTTATATTTTGCTTGTTTTTTTTTAATAAAATAAAAACGTGACTTTTGTAAAATAAAAAAAAAAAAAATAAAAAACATATAGAATTTTTTAAGTGGCCATGATTTAAAAGTATAATAAACCTTTTTTCCCCCGAATTCCACATAAAAACAAGAACAGCAAGAAATCAAAAAGTATTTAAATGATTTTAAAAGGAAATTATAAATTCCCTTAATCTAATGATCCATTATAAGTTCATTATCATTTCTAGAATCCCTTTTCTTTGAAATGAACATAAATTAAAGCACTCATGCATTAAAGTTGTCTAGAAATTATTATATTATTGTTTTATATCTTATACATATTTATAAAAGACAGAGGGGAAGAGAGCCCTCTCCCTATCACACAAATATAAAACTAAACATATTTTCCTTTTATTACCTTTTTTCACATTAAAACATTTATATGTTGCAAATTTTATGCGTTTTTTCTTTGCTTTAGGAATTTTTAATATTTCCGCTATATGTCAAGCGCATAAAAACACACACACAATCCTGTTGCAATATGTCTTAAATACTAATAGTTAGTTCCATGCAAAAAACGTTTCTAAAATCTAGCAATGTGTTAAAACCATTGCTAACTTTAATTGTCGTTTTTTTTTCACTACACAATGAGTCATTTAAACGAAATAGTTACAAAAAATGTAACATTTACAAAAGATTGCTCTTCTTATTTCTCTCAGTCTTCCCTCTTTCTCTTTTTTAAACTGTTTGTAAAAGTTCTACTCATTCATCACAACGTTCTTCTTCTTTTCTTTGCCGTTATTATCATTTTGTTAATTTCCCTTTATTTCCCACAGAGTTGCATTTCTTTTTTTTTTTTTTTTTGTTATTTTTCCTGTTTGTGATGCAAATGACAGTTTTTGTTTGAATTTTTCCATTCTTTCATTTTAAACAATTATTTTTATTTAAGATAATTTATTGTTTACTTTTGTTGAACATTTATTATAGAGCTTTTTCTATTGCTTTTAACAATTAGTCACCATTTTTGGTCTAAGAAAAAAGGTATATTAGTTGGAAATACTCGGCTATAGTTTGTTAAAGTATTTGAAGGTTGATAACAAAGGAAATAAATTTGTTTTAAAAACTATAAAAACAAATTTATAGAGTATAGACTAGACTATAGACTAGACTATAGACTAGACTACAAACTAGACTATAGACTAGATTATAGACTAGCCTATAGTCTAGACTATAGACTAGACTATAGACTAGACTAGACTAGACTATAGACTAGACTATAGACTAGACTATAGACTAGACTATAGACTAGACTATAGACTAGACTATAGACTAGACTATATATAATACTATAGACTAGACTATAGACTAGACTATAGACTAGATTATATACTAGACTATAGACTAGACTATAGACTAGACTATAGACTAGACTATAGACTAGACTATAGACTAGACTATAGACTAGACTATAGACTAGACTATAGACTAGACTATAGACTAGACTATAGACTAGACTATAGACTAGACTATAGACTAGACTATAGAGTAGACTATAGACTAGACTATAGAGTAGACTATAGACTAGACTATAGACTAGATTGTAGACTAGACTATGGATTAGACTATTGCTATATTTGATTGTAGTTACGTTATTTTTTATCCTACCATTCAGAAAGTACTATTTTTATACCAACTTTTTGTTGTCTGACCATCCCTGCATTAAACCGTTATAAATTCTTGACACGTTCAATACATTTTCATTTGTTTTGATTTCTTTTTTGTTGTTTCGCTCTCTTTCTTAACAAAAACATCAAAGAAGAAGAAGACATCATTCATGTTTCTACCGCTAAGTGGGTGTGTGCGTTTGTTTATATTTATGCAAATAATGATTGGCAACGTCATTTTTGAATTCAGGCATTTGATGTCATAATACAGAGTTGGTTATGTTATACAATTAAAAAAAAATATGCGTAAGAAAACTTAAACATGTTTACAATTATAAATTGAAATGTATGAAAATTTTTTTAACATAAAATAATGATTGATTAAACATTTTATATTTGTGTGTGTGAAAAGGAACTTAACAAAATATAAATATTGGAGTTAATTTAACAAAACCAGAAATAAATATATATTGTGAGTCATAATGTAATATTTCAAATAAAATTTTGTATATAAAGTTTTTTTCTTAGCTTTATAAAAATAAATGAATAAGCGTTAAAAAGTTTTATCAGTTGAAAAATATAAACAAATAATGTTTATTTTTTATAACATTAACACAGTTTTAATTTTATAAAGAAGAAATGTATTTAATTTTAACTTAAACAGCTGTTTAAATTATTCAATAGTTAAATTTTTTCTTTAGTTTATTTATTTTTGGTTTTTAATTATGATTTATTTTTTTCCATATTCTCAAGTATTTATTAAATAATAACAATAATATCATTAATATTATTTTGTTAATAATCGAAACAATTAAAATTTATTAATAATTGAAAAAAATAGTTTGAAATATAGAAAAGTTTCCTTTTCAAAATAATCAAAAAGAAAAACACTTAGAGAAATATAAAAATAACTTTTATTAATTTCATATGAATATTGTTTTTGTAAAAAATTATTGTTTTAAACCATAAATAACACTATTTAAAACTTATTTTCTAGCTGTCATTTTATATAATTAAAATTCCTTACAAGATTTCTTTATTATTGTTTTTCTTATTGTTGTTGTTGTTGTTCTACGTTTTACGTATTACGTTGTGGTACTTTTTCACTAAACAGCTGCTGTCTGCCGAATGCTAACATTAGATAATTTTGAAAAAAAATATTTAAAAGAAAAAAAAATTCTATAAATTTATTAAACGGCCATTGAATTTAGATCTTAGTTATAATAAATTGTGTAATAAATTAACAACAAATGTAAATATAGAAGAAAAATTCTTAAATAATGAAATTCTTGAGGAAGCGTTTTAAACAAAACTGTATAAAATAATTGCAAACATGCGATTGTGAATTGTTTTGTATTACGTTTGTTTCCCAGAATATTAAATTAATGGGATTTTTTTTTAAGTTTTTTTATTATTGTTTTTTTTTTTTTTGTTGGGAAGACATCAAAGGAATTTTAATTGTTATAAAATATTTAATATTGTATAAGAATAAACTTTTGTAAATTTTATAGATAAAGACCATTTTATGGAAAATTTTTTGGGAGATGTCAAGTTTATGTAATTGTAGTCAAGTCTATAGTATTGACTATATATAGTATATAGTTTATAGAATAATCTTTACTAAGTGTGTGTACAAAGCTATAGTCTGGACTATAGTTTAGTCTATAGTCTGGACTATAAATGAGCCTAAAGTCTGAACTATAGTCTATAGTCTGGACTATAGTTAAGTCTATAGTCTGGTCTATATTTTAGTTTATAGTATAGACTATTGTTTAGGCTATAGTCTAGACTATAGTTTTGTCTATAGTCTAGACTATAGTTTAGTCTATAGTCTAGACTATAGTTTAGTCTATAGTCTAGACTATAGTTTAGTCTTAAGTCTAGACTATAGTTTAGTCTATAGTCTAGACTATAGTTTAGTCTATAGTCTAGACTATAGTTTAGTCTATAGTCTAGACTATAGTTTAGTCTATAGTCTAGACTATAGTTTAGTCTATAGTCTGGACTATAGTTTAGTCTATAGTCTGGACTATGGTTTAGCCTATAGTCTGGACTATGGTTTAGTTTATAGTCTGGACTATAGTTTAGTCTTTAGTCTATATTTTCCACCAATTGCTATAGTATGGACTATAATCTATAGTATGAAATATAGTCTATACTCTAGAATATAGATTACAGTCTGGAATATAGTCTGTAGTCTGGACAATAGTCTAATCAGTAGTATAGACTTTAGTCTGGTCTATTTTTTTGACTATATGATATAGTCTATAGTCTGGAATATAGTCTATAGTCTGGTCTATCGTCTATAGTCTAGACTATTGTCTATAGTGCGAAATATAGTATATATTGTGGACTATAGTCTTGACTAAAGTCTGTAGACAGGATTATAGTCTCTAGCCTGGAATATAGTCTAAAATTTGCACTATAGTCTGGTCGGGAGTCTAGTTATTAGTATAGTCTTTAATCTGATCTATATTTTTGATATAGTCCAACCTGTAGTTCCAACTACAAATTAGCTTATAGTTTAGTCTATTCTCAGAATTATAGTATATAAATAGTATATTGTTTAATCTATATTCTTAAAAATAATCTGCTTAAAGACTAGTCTATAGTCTAGTTTATACAGTATGGTCTAGTCAGTAGCCTAGTCAGTTGTCAAGTCTATAGTCTAGTTTAAAATGTAATTTGTAATCAAGGCCTGGTCAGTAATCTAAATCGAAGTGTAGACTTTAGTCTGATGTATAGTCTGGACTATAGTTTAGTCTATAGCTTGGTCTAGTGTGCACTCTAGTCTAAAGCATTTAAAAGATTCGATCTTTAGTTTAATCAAAAGTTTGAAATATAGTCTAGTCTAGTCTCTTGTCTTCACTGTAGCCTATACGATGGTCTCGACTAAAGTCTACACACAGAGACAAGCTAATTTCTATTAAAAATGAATTTAAAATTCTTAAAGGTCATTTTATGTTAATATAAAATTAAGCTTCTTAATTAATTTATATTTACATTTTTTTCTGCAAATTCTTTTACGCAACAAAGCGCGTTAAAGTGTTTAAAAATATTTTTACTAAATTATTATTTTTTTCTTTCTTTGCACTGGACCCATAAGTGTTAGTCATG
Organism: Lucilia cuprina; assembly: GCF_022045245.1. Classification (NCBI taxonomy): domain Eukaryota; kingdom Metazoa; phylum Arthropoda; class Insecta; order Diptera; family Calliphoridae; genus Lucilia; species Lucilia cuprina. The sequence goes on along the minus strand of NC_060951.1, from coordinate 33,194,370 downwards.
CAATATTGTATTCTATTGTTAAACAGCAAAAAACAACGCTCTAAGCCAAATTAAACTAAGGCACTCCAAACAATATTTAAAAAAAAGACGCAAAAAATCTTTGTTTAAAAAAAGATTTCTTTATATCAAGCCAAACAAATAAAATATACAAAAAAAAAAAAAAAAATGCAAAAAAAAATCTGTAAAAAAATCTTTGAGGAGGCCATTTAAATGTTATATTCTCGGTGTGTGTTGCTTGCTTGGCTTTTCAGTGATTTGTATTTAATTTTTCTTTCAATTCCATTAATCTTGATTCTTAAACAACAGCAACGAAAAAGAAAAATAAAAACTGTTGCATGTATTTATTTGTAGACCAACAATTCAAGGTCGTTTTATGCCAAGATTTTGTTTTAAAGCTTAAAACAACAAAACAAAAAATCTCTACCTTAAAACATCATTTTGTCTTAAAACTTCTGAGCAGCAATTTTATCTTACAAGATCATCTTTTGTTTGAAAAAAAAAAAACTCAGCAGAGTGGAGCGGATGTAATGTAACAAACAAAAAAAAAAAAAAAAAAAAGAGAAACCTAAACATGTATAATAATATTATTTTTGTCTTGTGTTGCCACAAAAGGTGTAAGGTAAATTAGTTAAGAGCATTTCAAATTCTATAAACTGACAAGTCGGTCTCGGTCTGAGACGTTGTCTTTTGATAGACTGACAAAAGGCCAGTCAAAAAGCAGCAGGGCTACAAAATCCCCCAACCGCCAGCAACAACCACAAAAAAGGCCAACCAACATAACTCCCATTGTATTTTAAAGATAAAACCTCAGGAACGGACATTATGAAAGAACCTCTTATGCATAGGTGAAAAAGACAAACGGCAGGACGGACACACAACAGTCAGATAGCTAGCTAGATAGACAGACAGACAGACCGACTCAACAGATACAGACATTAAGTTTATTTAAACATAAGAATGCATTTTAAATAAGTTGTTGTTTATCTGTTTGCAAAAAAATTCAAAATATATTTATTTAAAATACAAAAGCAAATATATGTGGTAAACACATACATACGTTAGAGATTTGCTATGGTCTCGTTTTTTTTTTTTTTTTTTTTGCACTGCAGGTATGTCTATTTGTCTGTCTGTCAATGCAACTCTCTATCAAGATAATGATCCAACAAATCTTAGCATAACATTGCACAATTTTCAATTAATCTTTTCGTTTCGGTTTTCTTCTTCTTTTTCCTTTGTTGTTAACATTTATTTTATTTTCAATCTATTTTTAAATTTTTGATTGTTTTTTTTTCTTTTGTTTAAGTTGTATTTAACAAAAGGATTTCGAAAGTATTTAAGATAAAGTATTTTAAATATTTAAATGATGAGTTTAAGATTAATTTATGTCAGAAAACTTGAATAAGGTTTTGTATCTAGTCCAGTTAATACTAATGAATAATGTCTAGTCCTTAGTTTGGTCTATAGTCTGGTCTATAGTCTAGTCTATATTCTAGTCTATAGTCTAGTCTATAGTCTAGTCTATAGTCTGGTCTATAGTCTAGTCTATAGTCTAGTCTATAGTCTAGTCTATAATCTAGTCTATAGTCTAGTCTATAGTCTAGTCTATAGTCTAGTCTATAGACTAGTCGATAGTCTAGTCTATAGTCTAGTCTATAGTCTAGTCTATAGTCTAGTCTATAGTCTAGTCTATAGTCTAGTCTATAGTCTAGTCTATAGTCTAGTCTATAGTCTAGTCTATAGTCTATAGTCTAGTCTATAGTCTAGTCTATAGTCTAGTCTATAGTCTAGTCTATAGTCTAGTCTATAGTCTAGTCTATAGTCTAGTCTATAGTCTAGTCTATAGTCTAGTCTATAGTCTAGTCTATAGTCTAGTCTATAGTCTAGTCTATAGTCTAGTCTATAGTCTAGTCTATAGTCTAGTCTATAGTCTAGTCTATAGTCTAGTCTATAGTCTAGTCTATAGTCTAGTCTATAGTCTAGTCTATAGTCTAGTCTATAGTCTAGTCTATAGTCTAGTCTATAGTCTAGTCTATAGTCTAGTCTATAGTCTAGTCTATAGTCTAGTCTATAGTCTAGTCTATAGTCTAGTCTATAGTCTAGTCTATAGTCTAGTCTATAGTCTAGTCTATAGTCTAGTCTATAGTCTAGTCTATAGTCTAGTCTATAGTCTAGTCTATAGTCTAGTCTATAGTCTAGTCTATAGTCTAGTCTATAGTCTAGTCTATAGTCTAGTCTATAGTCTAGTCTATAGTCTAGTCTATAGTCTAGTCTATAGTCTAGTCTATAGTCTAGTCTATAGTCTAGTCTATAGTCTAGTCTATAGTCTAGTCTATAGTCTAGTCTATAGTCTAGTCTATAGTCTAGTCTATAGTCTAGTCTATAGTCTAGTCTATAGTCTAGTCTATAGTCTAGTCTATAGTCTAGTCTATATAGTCTAGTCTATAGTCTAGTCTAGTCTATAGTCTAGTCTATAGTCTAGTCTATAGTCTAGTCTATAGTCTAGTCTATAGTCTAGTCTATAGTCTAGTCTATAGTCTAGTCTATAGTCTAGTCTATAGTCTAGTCTATAGTCTAGTCTATAGTCTAGTCTATAGTCTAGTCTATAGTCTATCTATAGTCTAGTCTATAGTCTAGTCTATAGTCTAGTCTATAGTCTAGTCTATAGTCTAGTCTATAGTCTCTAGTCTATAGTCTAGTCTATAGTCTAGTCTATAGTCTAGTCTATAGTCTAGTCTATAGTCTAGTCTATAGTCTAGTCTATAGTCTAGTCTATAGTCTAGTCTATAGTCTAGTCTATAGTCTAGTCTATAGTCTAGTCTATAGTCTAGTCTATAGTCTAGTCTATAGTCTAGTCTATATAGTCTAGTCTATAGTCTAGTCTATAGTCTAGTCTATGTCTAGTCTATAGTCTAGTCTATAGTCTAGTCTATAGTCTAGTCTATAGTCTAGTCTATAGTCTAGTCTATAGTCTAGTCTATAGTCTAGTCTATAGTCTAGTCTATAGTCTAGTCTATAGTCTAGTCTATAGTCTAGTCTATAGTCTAGTCTATAGTCTAGTCTATAGTCTAGTCTATAGTCTAGTCTATAGTCTAGTCTATAGTCCAGTCTATAGTCTAGTTTATAGTCTAGTCTATAGTCTAGTCTATAGTCTAGTCTATAGTCTAGTCTATAGGCTAGTCTATAGTATAGTCTATAGTCTTGTCTATAGTCTAGTCTATAGTCTTGTCTATAGTCTAGTCTATAGTCTAGTCTAGTCTATAGTCTAGTTTATAGTCTAGTCTATAGTCTAGTCTATTGTCTAGTCTATAGTCTAGTCTAGTCTATAGTCTAGAAAAAAAAAGTCTATAGTCTAGTTTATAATCTAGTTTATAGTTTTGTCTATATTCTAATCTACAGTTTATGGTCTAGTGCAATTGTAAGTCTAGTCTTAAATCTAGTCTAGACTCTAGTCTATTGCCTTAACTATAATATTTTATAATATTCTATATTTTGCCCCATCATCGCCGTTGGAATAAAACAGTAAATCAATACAACAGCCAAATTGCATGATTGCAATTAAAAGTTTAATTAGCCGTAACCATTCATTCATTCATTCGTCCAATTAATACACCCAAAAAATGTGATGTGTCATTTGTCATAACAACAATTATGGTTAAATAAAAATAAATATTTCTTAAATGAGCTGTATTTCTTTTAATATAATTAACAATTGATTTGTTTACAAATTAACGAGATGAAAAAAAAATCCAATTATACAGCCTAAACAATTGCCGAAATTTTTGAAAAAAATAATAATTACTGGAAGGCTACTTAGTCTTAATTTTTTGTGGTATTTTTACTGTTCAAGGTTTTTGTCAAGAATATTATATTACTTTTTAAAACAAATTAGGTAGTTTTTGTTTGTTGGTTATTTGTTTATTTACTTTTTTGTTATAAGTATTTTGTTTATAAATTGTTAAGGAGTATTTTTGTGTTTGCTTTAAAAGCAAGTATTTATATATATAGATTTTAGGTGTTTGAAGTTCAAGGTTAACATTTGTTTATAAGGTAAAGCAAAAAAAAAAAAAAAAAACAAATAGTCCTTGCTATTATTTAATTTTATCATTGTTGTTTGAATATTATGTTTATTTGAAAAAACTTTTAAGAAAAATAATGTCTAGACTGTTTATAAATTAGAGAATTCTTAGAAGAAACATTACTTTGTTATAATTTATTATATATACACTGAAAATAATCCATGCTCAACTTTACGAAAAAAATTTCGTAACTAAACTATAGACAAGACTATAGACTAGACTATAGACTAAACTATAGACTAAACTTTAGACTAGACTATAGACTAGACTATAGTCTATAGACTAGACTATAGACTAGACAATAGTCTATAGACTAGACTATAGTCTATAGACTAGACTATAGACTAGACTATAGTCTATAGACTAGACTATAGACTAGACTATAGACTAGACTATAGTCTATAGACTAGACTATAGTCTATATACTATACCATAGACTATGAATATTAGATTTGTATATTAGTAAGACTACCATACCTAACTATGGTCAAAACCTAAGGGGAAGACAATTACATATGTTGCCCATGACTGCATGAAGTAAATGATTTATATTATCGATGTAGTGGACTCTATATCATAAACTAAACCAATAGTAAACAATATTTCATAGCTTTAGGGTTTATTTACACTTAAGCCCTCAAAAGGGCCGCTCTCTAACAACTTTAATTAATGTTTATTTAAGTATTTACTCTCTGAACTTTGTTAATCTATTTCTATTAAAAGATTATTTAATAATATTAAATGTGTACTCAGCTATCTATTACAATTACAAAAAAAATATGTGACGTTATTATTTATGACCTTTTTAACTTGAAAATAACAAAAGATTATCTCTTGATCACTCTAATAAACAAATATTTAATTAAATTGCAAAGTTAATATAATTTTCGTTTTTTTTTTTTTAATTTAAAAAAAAAATATTTACTTAATGTAAATTATTTTAAAAACAAATGCATCATTTATCCAGTTCATGAACTTTTTTTTTTTTGGAAAAAAATTATGTGACAAAATAATTTTTGAGGAAATTTTTTTAATGAGTAAATGATTTATTGGAATATTTTTTTCGATCTGTTGTTTTGTTTTAAGGGGTTAATGATTGTTATTTGCCTGCCTCACTTACATTTTAAGTAGTAAATAATTTATATATTTTTTTGTTTTAATTATTTGTTTATCTTTAAAATTTAGTTTTGAAGTTATTTTGTAAAATTATCAATTTAAAAAGAAATGTTTGAGTTATACAAACATAAATTTAAAAAAAAAAAATATAATGATTTTGTTAAGAGTTAAAATGTTTCAACTACAGTAGGAAACAAAAGAAGTGGCACACATTTAAAAAAAAAGGAAAATTCACAACTACAGAGATAGTAAAAACTCTCCACTTTAGGGCATTTATGTTAGAGGAGAAATTAAATAGTTGCCTTATGAAAACTTCTAAAATGCTGCTTGAACATATTGATGCTGTTCATATACTTTTCTTCAGCACTGTAATTATAACTTTATAGTTTGTCTTTAACTGCTCCACTGTAAAGATCCTTTATTTTAATGCACTTTTTTCGTATTTCACTTAACTAAAACAGTGTATATTTTTTCAGTGAAATAAACTAAAATATAATTGTCAAGTTCAATGTCTTTTCTCAGATTTTCAACTTGAAATTATTTGCTTAAAGATACACACATATGGATGAATGGGTGGATGTATGTATATATTCACAGTATTTGTTGTTGTTTATTTCATTTTGTCAATGTTGACACCAACATTAATCTTTTTCTTTTTTTAAATTAAGACCTGTGAACAAAAAATTATAATTTGTTTAAGGAAATAAACTTTTTTTCTTTACAAAATAATTATATAGTGGAGAAGATTTTACGGAAAAAACAGTTTCTTTTATAAATAAAATAATAATTGCATTTATATGGATAAACAGATAAAATGATGGATGAGTTTGTCGTCAATTAAATGTCTAGAAGAACAATAAATTGTTTAAAACTACTTATATAAGCAATAAATAATTTAAAATATTTCTGAAACTAGGAAGTGTTTAAGCTAAAATCTTTGTTTAAAGCTGATCGCGGTAAAAGGATTATATTTACCGCATTTAAATAAATTTTAAATTATAGTCAAGGCTATTGTAATTCAAAATATAGTACTGTTTACAGTATAGAATATAGACTAAATTCTAATTACGGTTACATTTTAAAATAGACAAGGCAATGGAACAGACTACAAGACTAGAGCATAGAATAGACTATAGACTAGAACTATAAACCAGACAAAATACTAGACTATAGACTAGACCTAAAACAAGACTATTGACTATGCAATAAACTATGGCTAGATTAGACTAGATTATAGACTATAGTCAAAAGACTAGACTAGAGACTAAACTCTAGAATAGGCTATAAAATAGACTATAGATTAGAATATAGATTAAACTTGACATTAGACTATAGATTAGCCTAGACATTAGACTATAGACTACACTACACGCTAGACTTTAAAGTACACAATTGATTATAGGTTAGACTATAAACTACACCATAGACTAGACTATAGACTAGACTATAGACTAGACTATAGACTAGACTATAGACTAGACTATAGACTAGACTATAGACTAGACTATAGACTAGACTATAGACTAGACTATAGACTAGACTATAGACTAGACTATAGACTAGACTATAGACTAGACTATAGACTAGACTATAGACTAGACTATAGACTAGACTATAGACTAGACTATAGACTAGACTATGAACTAGACTATTGACTAGACTATAGATTAGACTATATACTAAACTATAGACTAGACTAAAGACTAGACTATAGACTAGACTAAAGACTAGACTGTAGACTAGACTAATGACTAGACTATAGACTAGAATATAGACTAGAATATTGACTACACTATAGACTAGACTATAGACTAGACTATAGACTAGACTATAGACTAGGCTATAGACTAGACTATAGACTAGGCTATAGACTATACTATAGACTAGGCTATAGACTATACTATATACTATACTATAGGCTAAACTATGTTAAACTATAGACTACATTATAGACTAGACTATAGACTAGACTATAGGCTATAGACTATACTATAGACTAGACTTTATTTAACTATAGACTATACTATGGACTAGACTTCATTTAACTATAGACTACATTATAGACTAGACTATATACTAGACTGTAGACTAGACTTTAGACGATACTCTAAATTACACATTTGACTGTAGACTAAACTCTAAACTGCACTATAGACTAGACTATAGATAAGACTATATGCTAGAATATAGACTAGAGTTGCAAGCGATTTTTATAATACTTATTTCCTAACTAAGCGAAATTGCTTCAAATTGATTTAAAATATTTCTGTTAATTTTTTAAAATAAAATTTATTATATAGGCGCCATATCAATTGATAATTGCTCTTTACTCTTTATATGATGATATTAAGCAAATTATTATATTGAAATAATTTAATTAAATATTTTGATGAACTCAAAATAAACTCTAACAAACAAAAAAATTCTTCAGAAAGTAACTCTTAATTGTTTTGCATTTAAATTAAAAACTCAATAATATAAATCAACAAATTAAAAGCAGAGTGGTGAATGAGATCACTAAAGGGGAACACTTAATACCAGCATAAGTATATAAATCCAAAATACAATATTTTTAAAATGTTTAAGGGGGGAGCGGGTTGAACAATCAGAGATATAATTATAAAAGCAGCAAAAAAAATTGAGCAAAATTTTCGCTGGTTTTATGGAAAAGGTTTTAAGTTTTAGGTTTCCCTAAAACCTTTTAATTATTTCGTAAAGTGTAGTTGTTATTTTACTCAAAAAAGATCTAACAAAATAAATAAATAGCAAACTCAAATCAGGAAATTTTTGTTTAATAATTGACCTACAAAAATAAATTAAAAAGCAAATAAACCAAACTGACAAAAAAAAACAAATTTGTCTCTCTATGGTTTTGTTTTAAGCAAAAAAACCTTTTCAACTTTTTAAAAAAATCATGGTCAAGTTCACGTAGACCTTTTTTAAAAATTATATATATATTTTTTTTTGCAAATTTGAATTGTTTTAAATTGATTTCAAATTTTAAACAAATTTTATGAATTTATTTATGAAATTAATTCCTTGTTTGTTACAACTTTATTTCGATGATTGTTTTTGATTTAAACATTTCGTTTTCCCCTTAAACAAAATTTATATCTTTACCTTTAGGCCTTAATAAATTATGCAATTTATTGTTTCTCTTTAAATAAAACGTTTTGTCGGTATTTATTAGGCTTTTTTAAAAAATTTAAATTAATTTTTTTTTATTCAATAATTTACTTTATATTTATTGTATTTTTATTTTCTGTTTCTTTTCAATGTTAATTATTTTTAAAAATTTTGCTTATTTTATTATATTTTATTAAATAAATGATTAATTAATTTTGTTTTTTTTTTCTTCTCTTTGCAGGTAAATTTCTATTAATGTTTAAACAGGAAAGGTTGTGTATGAAAGTCTTTTACATAATTTAAGAGTTTCTTTAAATTTTAATGATAATGTTTTTTTTATAAAAGTAATCAAAATTTTATAAAATTCCTAATTTTTAATTTTTTTTTGAAAATTTTTGATTAATTTTCACTTTATATAAGATTGTCGATCAATTTCCTCTCATAGATCTTATTTATCTTTAAAGAAAATCATTGATTTTGTTTCTCTTCACAGAGGATTCTAGATCAAAATTCTCTTTATAGAAAATTATCGCTCTCCTTATACGAAAGTGGTGATTAATTTTCTCTTTAAAGAAAATCGTGGAAAATATTCTCTTTTTAAACACTTGTGAACAAATTTCTCTTTATCGTAAATTTTTGTTTATTTTTTTTAGAAGATTATTGATAAATTTCATTTTTATAGAAAACCATTGATCAATTATTTCTTAATGTGTAAATGAGGATAAATTTTGCTTTTTATAGAAACATGTTGATCAATCTCCCTTTATAAGAAGTTATTCATAGATCAGTTTTTTGCTAAGAAGCTGTCGATCAATTTTCTCTTTATAAAAGATACTTTATCATTTAGGTTTTTATGGAAAATTATCGATTGTTTATCTCTTTTTAATAATTTGTCGATATACACTCTCTCTTTAAAAGATTGTCGATCAATTTTCTTTAAAAAGTAAATCTTTCTATTTATAAGAAATTTTTATGATATTTTCTATTAAGAAAAGTAAGAAAAGATAAGAAATTGAAGATCAGTTTTCTGATCTTGTTTTATTTTCTCTTTATAAGAAATTGATCACATTCCTCTCTAAAGAAAACTATTAACCATTATAGAAACTTGTTGATAAATTTTCTCTTTATAATAAATGGTAGATTTATTTATTTTCTCTTTATTGAAGGTTGTTGATCAATTTTCTCTTTAAAGAAAATCCATCTGTTTATAAGAAATTTGTCGATCAATTTTCTGTTTATAGAATATCATCAATTCAATTTTCTCTTATATAAAATTCAAGACCAGTTCTCTTATTGTCAAAACTTGTTGATCGATTATCTTTTTATAAGAATCTTGATCAGTTTTCTCTCTAAAGAAAACTATTTCTTTTTATAGAAACTTGCCGATCGACAGAATCGAAGAATTTTTCGATTAATTTTCTCTTCATTGAAAATTATCCATCAATTGTTTTAAATCTCTTTATAGAAAATTATCTATTTAACGTCTATCGTAAACTCTTTTTGTTGAATATTGTTGAACAATTCTCTTTTTATTAATAAGAAATTTGTCTAACAATTTTCTATTTATTGAAGATTATCGATTCAATTTCTTCATATAAAAAAACTGAAGATCAGTTTTCTTATTGTAAAAACTCTTTGATCAATTTTCTTTTTATATAAAAAAATTATCAGTTTCGTTTTTAAAGTAAACAATCAATTTTTATTTTTTATAGAAACTTGCCGCTCAATTTTCTCTTTATAGGAAGTTATCAATCATTTTTCTCTTTATAGGAAATTGTAGATCATTTTCTCTCTTTATAAGAAATTGTCGATCACTTTTCTCTTTATCGAAAGTTATCGATCAACTGTTTTTAATTAAAAATTTGTATATCGATCGTCTATTAATAGTAAACTATAGATCCATTTACTCTTTATTAAAGATTGTCGATTAATTATCTCTCTTTAAAGCAAATATTAATATTTATAAGAAATTTGTTGAAAAATTTTCTCTTTATTGTCGACTAAATGTTTTCTTTATAAAAAATTTAAGATCAGTGTTTGCATTGACGTAACATGTTGAACGATTTTCTCTTTATAAAAAAACGATCAGAATAGAAACTTGCCGATCATTTTTTCTTTTTAATTAATTTTAGATCACTCTTCCCTTTGTCGAAATTTGTCGAACAATTTCTTTACTATGGAAGATTGTTGATCAGTGATCATTAATCTCTTTATAGTTAATAGTGTATCTCTTTAGTAAAATATTGATCTTTTTACATTTTTTTCTATAAAAGATTATCGATCAATTTTCTCTTAATGGAAACTTGTAGATAAAATATCTCATTAGAGAAACTTGACGATCAATTTTCTCTTTAAAAAAGTTTATCAAACAATTTTCTCTTTAAAGAAGTTTGTTGATCAGTTATTTCTTTAAAAAAAATTGAGAATTCTCTTTAAAGGAAATTGAGGATCAGTTTTCTTTTAAATGAAAATCAATGATCAATTTTCTCTTTATAGAAATTCATAGATTTACAAAATTTTCCACTGTATGTTTATTTTGTTAAGAAAATCTATTTTTACCTTAAAAATTTTGTAAAGAATTTTAATTCTATTTTCCAACTAAATTAATCACTCAAACTCCAATTAGCTGTTGGCCGACAAAATATCTGATAAATTTTTTTTTAAAGCGTTGATATTTATGTCGTCGTTTAACGTTTAACAAAAACAAAAAAAAAAAAAACTATTCGCTATTTACGTTTAAATATGGCTAAAAATGCTTTAAGGAAAAAAATCGTTGTTGTAAGTAAGCATAATAGTATTTTTTCTAAATAATTATAGTTGTTGTCATTTAATCTTAAACCGCAATAGCTATAGCAACAACAACAACAACAAATAACCACCACATGTAAGTAGTTGCATGTCGGACTTGCACTAAAAGTCAACATTTAATCACAACATGTTTCAAATGATTTTATGTCAAATGTGGCTGCAGCGGCAGCAGCAGCAGCATCAACTGATTGCTGCTGCTGGTCAATTTCATTGCAAAAAAACATCAACAGAATAGTTGTGGTCGGTTGTTGATTCTTTAGTCTAGTCCCCCCGCCTTTAAAGATTTGGCGCCATTAAAAAATGCTTGCTGTCGACGATCATCACCATGATGAGAATTATTAGAAAAAATTTTAAAGATTTCTGTTAAGGAGAGACAATGAGACATTAAATGAGGGGATACAACAAACAAACAAACAAACAGCAAAAAATGTAAAACATAAAAACACTAAACACACAATTGTCATTGACATCAAGGTATATTAGTTGGTTTAGTTGTTGGTTTAATTGTAAGCGGCAAAAATTGACTTTTTACAAAAAAACTTTGTTGCAAGCGGCGGTTTTCATAAAATCTATTACAAGTTTGCTAACTTTACTCACGCACACACTAATACATACGATCGGTTAAACTCTTACAGGGTATTGACGTTTGTAAAATTTGTTGCAAGTAGCAATTTGTTGTAACAACATTAAATCAATAGACCGCACAAATCTAAAACAAATTTATGTTTTTGTTTTAGAAATTGCATATAATTTATGAAAAAAATTATAAAATCTTATAAATCAAGATTAAGAGAAGATTAACAACTGATCGCTTTTGGGAATTTTTACTTGAATTTCTAATTTCTCTTTATTTAAGAAAAATTTATCTCTTTTCTCCTTTATATTAATTTATTGACCAATTTTCTCTTTTTAAAGGATTAACGTTCAAATATTTTTGAATATGTTTATTTTCGGTCAATTTTCTGATAGAAAATAGCTGTTCTTATTAAAAAAAATTTCAGATCGTTTTTCGATCAATTTTCTCATAGAAAATAGCTGTTCTTATTATAAAAAATTTCTGATCATTTTTCTCATTTAAAAAAAAATTAAGATAAATTTTCTCTTTACAACAAAATTTCGATAAATTTTCTTTTAATAAGAAATTGCTGATCAAATTTTCTCTTTATGAGAAATTGTTGATCATTTATCTCTTTATAAAAAAAAGTCGATCAATTTTCTTTTAAAAAATATGTCAATCAATATTTTCTCTTTATCTCTCTTTATATATGAAAAATCGTTCTCTTTTATCCTTATAAGAATTCATCTTCCTATTTTCTCTTTTTAAAGTATTAACGATCAAATGTTTTTTCAAAGGAATATGTTCGATCAATATTCTCATAGAAAATAGTTGTTCTTATTTTAAAAGATTTCTGATAGTTTTTCTCATTTTTAGAAAAATTTTAAGATTAGTTTTCTCTTTATAAAAAAATTTTAATAAATTTTCTTTTTACAAAAAATTGCTAATCAAAATTTTCTCTTCATAAGAAATTGTTGATCATTATTCTCTTTATAAAAATTTCGATCAATTTTTTCTTGAAAAATATGTCGATCAACTTTTTTCTTAAGAAATTGTTGATCTTTATTCTCTTTATAAAAAAATGTCGATCAATTATCTTTCTATAGAAAAATGTCGATCAATTTTCTCTTTATAAAAGATTTTTGATAAATTTTCTCTTTATATAAGATTACTGATCATTTCCGCTTTTAACAAAATTGTAGATCAGTTTTTTCTTTAAAATGATTTGTTGATAATTTTTTTTTTATAAAAATTTTGAGATCACTTTTTTTCTTCATAGAAAGTTAAGATCATTTTTATCTATAAAAAAAAATATTTGATAAATTTTCTCTCTATAAAAGATTGTCAATCAATGATAATTTTCCTAATTATAGAGAATTGATAAACTATTATATTCGAATAGATTTATTGATCATTATTTGTTGATCACTTTTGTCTTTATAGAGAAAGAAATTTTAAAGGAAAGTTTTTTTCTGACTTTATATGTTAATCGGATTTCTCTTTGACCATGGTGAATAAATTTTTTTATAGATGATAATCGATCCTTTTTAATTTTTGTAAAATTTTCGATCTTTTTTTCTACTTAGAGAAAATTGTTAAACAATTTTTACTTTTCATAAATTTTTCGATCAATTTTCTTTTTAAAGACAACTGAAGATTAAAATCTCACTTAATAAAAGATTCTCGATCACACATCACATCATTTTTCTCTCTAAAGATTAATGGCGATCAGTTTTCTCTCTATAGACGATTGTCGATCAATTTTCTCTTGAAAAAATTATAGAAAATGTTTGATCAATTGAAAGTTTTTGTAAAATTCTTTATCAATTTCTTCTTTATAGACAATTGTCGATCAAAATTTTACTCCATTTAAGATTCTCGATCATATTTCTCTTTATAGTAAATTGTTTATAAATTTTAAGTATTTATAAAATTCTCGATCATTTTTCTCTTTAAAGAAAAGTGTACATCAGTTTTCCCTCTATAGACAATTGTCGATCAATTTTCTCTCTATATACAAATTGTTGATCAATTTAATGTTTTTGTAAAATTCTCGATCAATTTTCTCTTTATATACAATTGTTGAACAAAAATTTCACTTTTTAAAAAAACTCTCGATTACATATCTCTTTATAGGAAATTATTGATCAATTTAAAGTTTTTATAAAGTTCTCGATTATTTTTTTCTCTTAAGAATGATGTAGATCAATCATATATAGAAAATTGTAGATCAATTTAAAGTTTTTGTAAAATTCTTTATCAGTTTTCTTTTTATGGAAAATTGTTGATCAAAATTTTACTCGATTTAATTCTTTAATATTTTTTTGTCTAAAGAATAGTTTTGATCAGTTTTTCTTCTATAGACGATGGTCGATCAATTTTGTCTTAATAGAAAATTGTTGATCAATTTAAAGTTTTTGTAAAATTTTCGATCAATTTTCTCTTTATTTAAAATTGTTCCTCAATTTTATATCTAAATACTATTAACGATCAGTTTTCAATTTATGTAAAATTGTTAAAAAACTTCAACATTTTATGAAGTTCTCGATCAATTTTCTTATTTTTTATAGAAAATTGTCGATCAGTTTTCTATGCATAGAAAAGATTTTGATCAATTTTATATTTTTATAAAACTTTTGATAAATTTTCTCTTTTGAGAAAAATTATTGATCACATTTTAGTTTTTATAAAACTTTTGATCATTTTTTTTGTATAAAATTTTTAAGATCAGTTTTCTATCTTAAGTCGTTTAATGATCATTTTTCTCTTTATGGAAAATTATTAAACTTTTAAATTTTATGAAATTTTAAATTTTATGAAAATTTAAATTTTATGAAAATTTTAATTTTATGAAATTTTCTCTTTAGAGATCATTGTCGAACAATATTCTTTTCTTAAAAATTTATCACTAAAAATTTTCGTTAAAATGTCAAATAATTTGAATTAAAATTTATTTCTTATATTTGCACACGAAATAGTTCTTTGCATAAATTGTCTTTAAAAAAATGTGTATGTGCCAATACTTTTATCACTTATTGTTGCAGCAACATTGTTGCATCAATGATGATGATGATGATGTGGTTTAAACAATTCCACTTCATTGCCAAAGTAAATACATAGTCAAAACGCATGCATGACAGAACAAAACTCTAGGTTACATGTGGTAAACTAAAAGTATAAGAGTGTAGTTATAGTTACATAGCTTCTCGAGTAATCATAAATTGTTTGAGTTGTCATCTCAAATGTTGGCTACAACAATGTTGTTGTAGTTATGTTGTCATTGTTTGTCATAAGTTATTGACCGACCGACATAGTATAATGAAAAAGTCAGCTTTTTATTTTGTTTGCACATTGGGGAAAATTGATTTTTTTTAAATTTTTTCATCAAGTTGCCATGACTTTGTTTGTTGGGCAATAGAGTGCTACGCAAAGAGCGAAAGATGGGAAAAACAAATAGTGATAAAAATTTGTTGTTTGTGCATAAATTTTCTCTTTTTCTTTGGATTTTTTTTTGACCAAATAAAGTTTTCCCTAAACTATGCAAGTTTATGAATTTTTTGTTGTTATTTCAAGTTATAAAACATAAACGATTAATATTGTTTTTGCTGCTGCTACTGCAGCTGTTTGTTGCTGCTCATGTTTTGCTGTTTAACTATGACCAACAACAATATTTATTTGTTTCCATGACCGTGATTTTTTTTCTTCACTTCTTTTTTTGTTCAAAGGAAAAGTTTATTGGCTGGCGGTAAAATTTTTGTAAATAAAAGATAAAACTACTAAATACGGCAACAACAAAAAAACGTTTTTTTTCAATTTTTTTTGTTGAAAGAAATTTGTTAAAATTTATTGTTAACAAGTCTAGTCTTGACTTGTTTTGTTTGGTTTTTTTTCTTATTTTTATTTGGACATTTAGTAAAACGGCAAGATGATGATGTTGAAAAAAAAGCGAAAATTTCTCTTACTACTGACATAAATTCAAAAGATTACTTTATTTTTTTGTGCAAAATACAATGTTGTGGGAAAACTGTTATACGTTTAGTGGTTTAATTAAATTAGTTGAAACTGTTATACACGTAAACATATGAAAATAGTTGTTATTCTAGTTTTCGTCACTTTAATATTTTTATGGCAATTTTTGATTTCAAAAAATTTAAAAACTGTTATACTGTAATAATAAAACTGTTATACAATAGGTAAACATATAAAAAACTTTAAAAATAGTTTATATTTGTGCGAACTTTTATTCACATTACAAATTAGTCGATCGATACTGTTTTTATTCAATAAACTGTCGATCAGTTTTCTCTTTATAATAAATTTTGAATCAATTTTTTCTTTTAGAGAATATTCGATCAATATTCTCAGTAAATTTCTCTTAAACATTTTTCGATAGAATTTATAGAGAAATTTCACAACTAAAAAAGTTTGTCGATCAATTTTCTTTTTTAAAGAAAATTAACGATCACTTTTCTTTTTATAAAAACTTGTATATCAATTCTCATTCTATATGGACTTAACGATCAATTTGCTCTTTAAAGAAAATTAGAAAATTGCACTCTCACTCTTTATAAGGGATTGTCGATCAATTTTCTCTTTTAAGACATTTGTCAAACATTTTTCTCTTTATTGAAACTTATTGAAATATTGTCTCTCTATGAAAACTAGAAGCTCAAATTTCTCTTCTTTAAATAGCAGATTCCCGATCAATATTCTCTATAGAAGATCATTGTTGATCATTTATCTTAATATATTCGATCAACTGTTTCTCAATTTTATAAAAAATTGTCAATCAATTATCTATTAAAAATCATAAATAAACTTTTCACTTTGTAGAGAATTGTTGAACACTTTTCACAAATTTCTCTTTAAAAAAAAATATTGATCAAATTTCTCTTCATTGATCAATTTTTTTTTTATAAAAATTTGTTGCCTAATTTTCTTTAAATATGAGATTATCGATTAATATTAATCTCTATTGAAGATTGTTGATCATTAATCATAACATATTCGATCAGTATTATCGACCAACTATCTCCCAATAGTAAAATGTACATAAATATGATTTAATGTTTTTGTAATATTCTCTATCAATTTTGACTTTATAGAAAATTGTTGATCAAAATTTCACTCCATATAAAAATCTCGATCATATTTCTCTTTATAGTAAATTGTTGATCAATTTTATGTTTTTATAAATTTTGTTAAAATTTTTTTGTCTAAATAATAATGTTGATCAGTTTTGTCTTTCTATAGACAATTGTCGATCAGTATCCTCTTTTAAAAAATATAGAAAAAATTTTGGTCTTTTTAGACAATTGTTGATCAAACTTTCACTTTTTAAATTATTCTCGATCATATTTCTCTTTATAGTGATCAATTTTAAGTTTTTATAAAAATTTTTAAAATTATTCTCTCTAAAGAATAGTGTTGATCACATTTCCTTCTATAAACGATTGTCGATCGATATCTCGATATATTTTTTGTTAAAGAAAACTATATCGATATAAAATCAATTTTTCTTAATAAGAAATGTCGATCAGTTGTTGATTTTTTTGGAAAACGTGTAAATCAATTGTCTCTTAACGAAGATCATCGATTAATTTTACCTTTAAAGAAAGTTACGAATAAAATTTATTGATCACTTTATAAAAACTTGTAGATCAATTTTCTCTCAATAGGAAATAATAAAATAATGTTATTCTAGAAACATGTTGATCAGTTCCTTCATAGAGAAAAAAATCGATCAATTTTGCCTTTATAGTAAAAGCGTGACGATCACTTGTCTTTTTATGGAAAATTGTTGGTCAATTTTGTATTTAAATAAAATGATCTACCAATTTTTTTCTTTTCTGAAATTCTCTGATCAATTCTCTCTTGATACAAATAAAAGAAACTTGTTGATCAATTTTCTCTATAAAGTTATTCATAAATTTTCTTTTTAAAGAAAACGTTTGGAACAATTGTATTTATTTTGGTAAAATATCAACAAGTTTTTATATACAT
Source organism: Lucilia cuprina (assembly GCF_022045245.1). Lineage (NCBI taxonomy): Eukaryota > Metazoa > Arthropoda > Insecta > Diptera > Calliphoridae > Lucilia > Lucilia cuprina. The sequence goes on along the minus strand of NC_060951.1, from coordinate 33,176,685 downwards.
ATATTTTGTCTAGATATTATAGCTTTATAAATTGTTATATTAGAATGTTAAAACTGTTATACTAATGTTTTTAATTCTTTTAACTGTTTAATTTCTTTTTTATTTTACATTTCTATATTGTAGGCTTTTTTTAACGTTTTTTTATCTCTTTAAATTTATATCTTTGTATTTTAACCCATATTTGTAAAACGTAATGAACTTTTTGTTATAATTTAGAGCAACATACAAAGTCCATTTTGTAACAATGTAAAATAAAACGCAAAAAGCAAAAATTATTCTCTTTTTTTTGTGATAAAAACTGAACATTAAGAAGTGAAAGGAGTAGTAGGACTGTAATCAGCAAAACGGAATCTGAAATGCACTTTAGTTAAAAAAAAAACAAAAAGATTTTTTAAATATTATTAAAAATTATCACAAACTTCATTTACTTTTGTTGTCAGACAGGGGCTAATTTTCATATTTCTGTAATTTGTTATCTAGGATATAGATTAGATATATAGAAAACTCTAGCTTTAACCTCAGACAAGATCCTACAAAAGGTCCAATTAATAGACTTCCTTGCGTAGACTCCCAAATGTAGCCTTAATCTAACTTCAATCAGATCCAAATGAAATATAGGACCTAATACTGGCATCATCTAGCTTTAATCACAGACTATAATCATAGATCAATTATAGGAGACAATATAATCCCCTTTTATTAAGTAAGTGGCAATACGGCATTAATTATAAGTTTCGCAGACAAGATCCTAAAAAAAGGTCCAATTATTAGACTTTATAGACATCCTTGTGTAGACTCCAAAATGCAGTATTAATCTAACTTTAATCAGCTCCAAATGTAATCTAGGTCCTAATATAGTCCTCATCTAGCTTTAAGGATAGACTAGATGGTAATTAAGGACCAATTATCGAAATTTATAGGTTTCCTTGTGTAGAATCCAAAATACAGTCTTTAATCACAAACTAGATCGTAATTAAGGGCCAATTATTGGACTTTATAGACTTTCTTGTGTAGACTCCAAAATGTCGTCTTAATCTAACGTCTCAATCAGCTTGAAATGTAGTCCCAATCTTCAATCATAGTTCCAAATCCAGGGCCTAACGAAGTTCCAATATTGTTTCAATAAAAGAAGTTTATAAAGAAAGAAGTTTTATAATCTCGAAACTAGATGGCAACTCTAGCCTCAATCTTATATCTTTAGTCCTAACACCGAATATAGATCAATTATAGCTTTAATTCGTGGCATATCTTTATCTAGTTCTAGTATCAATATAAAATCCAAATCTACTTTAATTGTCAGTTAGAAGTTTTTTAAACAGTTCTGGTAATATATTTGTATATAATCCAGTGTATTTAGTTATAATCCAGGCCTTATTGCGCACGCTTATAAACCCGGTTGGTCATTTTGTAATCCTATAGACTTATAGCCTCATTCCGGTTTAAATTCGATCTTGAATCTAACTTTAATCGGAAGTCCTTTTCTCAGCTTGAAGGATAAATATTTTTATAGACCTAAACCAAGTTCAAATGTCGATCTTCACGAAGTCTCAATCCTGATAAAAACTAAGACTATTTTAGTCGTTTATGAGTGAATTTAAGATATCTATGTTCTCACGACGGATGGAGTTTCTGGGAGTCAATCGGAAGTCTTTTTAAAGTCCGAATTCAGCTTTAAACATAAATATTTTTGTAGATCGAAACCAAGTGTAATTATCGATTTTCACTTAGTCTCAATCCTGATTTAAACTAAGACCCTTTTAGTCGTTAAGAAACCCAGAGTTTCTGGGAGTCAATCAAAAGTCTTTTTAAAGTTTGAATTTAGCCTTAAGCATAAATATTTTTATAGACCGAAAATAAGTTCAATTGTCGATTTTCACTTAGGCTCAATCCTGATTTAAACTAAGACCTTTTTAGTTGTTAATGGGCTAGCTTACGATATCTACATTCTGATAATGGATGGAGTTTCCATGGATTTCTGGGGCATTTCCAATTTACATCGATTATTGCTCTACTGTAGAGTGAAGAAAGACGCAATATTTAAACAAAAATATAATTATCTGTTTTAAGTTTTGCCATGACTTGACAAGAATAATAATAATAATAATAATAAAAAAGAGTGTAGAAATAGATAAATAATAAAAATGAACATTTAAGTTAACTATATAGTTATCAAACAAAGAAGTTATAATGAAAAAATTATAAATTAGATAAAACATTTGGAACAAAAATTAAGTTTATATATCTGGTACCCAACATAAAAAGTCGAAAAATCAAATCGTTATCAAGAAATATATTTCCATTTCTCACAGAGAGTAAAGAGTATAGACCAGCGATAGGCAGAGAATGCAAGATTTGTTCTCTGACCGTTTTTTTTTGCATGTGTTAGCATACTTAAATGTGAAAAAAAGAGTACAAAGAGAGCTCATTTAAGAGTTCATTGTGTTTCCTTGGTATAGACTTTAAAGTGGACTTGAGACTGATACTAGTTCCAAAGAAGGGGGAAGTACATTCTTAACGATAGATATAGTTTAATACATTTCAATTGGCGAAATTGTTTGCAGAAGATTTCTTTCAATAGATTTATGTCTACTTTTCTTTAGGTGTAAAAATTGTAGCCCCCATACAATGTATTAAAATATTTTAAAGACCCTGATGTTATTAATGCTGTTGTTGTTGTTGTTGTTGTAGCCAACATTTATTGTTCACCTTTGACTCTATCTACCTTTTTCTCTATCATGTGTCGTTTCAGTTTTTTTCTATATAAAAACGCATGAACATTTTATTTTTGCCTTCAAACTAAAAGATGACTGACTTTTGGAGAATCTTCAGAAAAAAAAATAAAACAAAAAAAGTAGTTGTCAGTGATAGATAAAGAGCGGTGAAGTGGTTTTGTATCTTTAAGGCCGGTTAAAAACTTAAAAAAACATTATTACTAGAGCACTTCAAAACTAGAAAAAAAAAACAAAACACATTAACAACAACAACTGTTAAGAGTTATAAATATGTATGTACAATGTACAACAACTAACGATATGTGGTACTACGAAGTATGTAAGTCTGAAACAACAGTTCAACAGACTTTATAGAGCTTCATCATCAACAACAACATCGTCAACAACAGCAACAGCAAATATTGCTCAGCATCATCATCATCGTTATTACAACAAGTATGAAACATTAAACAGATGCTGCCTGGTTTGTTTTTGTAGCCTTAAAGCTTTACTTACTGCTTATTTCCCTCACACGCTGGCTGGCACGCTCACTTACTAACTCATTCACTGGGGCTCACTCAACTCACTTGAAACGACCTTTGAAAATATGTGAAGTTGGCAACGTCAATCTTACATATATATATATATATATATATATATATGTGTGTGTGCTGCTTCTTCTTCTATGGATTTATATGGGTGTTTTATATTTTTTTTTGTTTAAATATTTTTAACGCAAAATTTTTTTATAAAAAAAGAAACCTTGTAGTCTTTGGATTGTTTTTTTTCTGGTTAAACCAGCAGCTGCTAAAGTTAGTATGACTGTCTGTTGTTTGGTCCAATCTTTAGATTTTCTATTTTAACTTAAATCGCACGTTATATTGTGTGTGTGTACATAAAGTTACATTTTGTTTTAGGTGATTTAATTACAGAAGAAAAGTGTGTTTGTTAGTGTTTTCTTTAATGTATGACTTTGAGAAAAAGTGTTGGTAACATAAGTTGCTGCAGAAGTTGGTAACAGTTAATGTTTTAATGAGAAAGATCTTGAAATTGCAGACAGATAAGAAGTTTTAAAACTTACCTATATAAAGATTGCAAATTTAAGACGATATAAAGATCGATGATCGTAGTTGCTTTAGGACAATATAAAGAGCAATAATCAAACGACGATTAATGATAAACGATCGGTACAATGTACTATTCTACCATTGAGACTAATATGGAAATATTTAGAAGCCCACTTAACAGCAAATAAAGATCACTGATCGATCAGAATTTGAACTACATATAGATCAAAGATCACTATAAGTAAAAAAAATGATCAATGATCGATTTGACTATATCGAAACCTTTTTTAATCTTTAAGAAGATCACAGATCGAAGCTATATTGGAATTTAATAAATATCAGTAATAAATGCTAACTATAGGTTTAACGATCGAACTGTAAAAAGATCATTGATTAAAATGCTAGTTTGGGAGATCATAACCAAAAAAAAATCGAAGAATATTTTGTATTCTATAAGTTCAATGATCGAGAGTAATTAGATACTATATGAAGCCAATTCGCAACTATATAACTATCATCGATCGAAATTTATATAGCATAGAAATAACTGATCAAACATCAATGATCGGAGCATTTACAAACATCGATGGTCGTATCTGAGTGGAAACAATTTACAGATCACTGATCAACACTAGTTTGACTATATAAAAACCAACGATCAAAGCTAATTTGGTACAATTTAAAAATCACCTATTAAATATAATCGAAGAATACTGATTAAAGCTAGTTTGAATATATAAAGATCAACGATGAAAGCTAATTTTCATCTGACGATTAAAACTGATTTAATATCAAAGTTTTTTTGAGAATTTATACATATGTCGTATTGAACATAATTCATGGATAATTTCGTAATTAACAAACATCGATGGTCGTAACTGAGTGGAAACTATTTGCAGATCACTGATCAACACTAGTTTGACTATCTAAAAACCAATAATCGAAGCTAATTTAGTACAATTTAAAGATCACCGATTAAATGTATTCGATGAACACTGATCAAAGCTAGTTTAACTATATGAAAATCAGCAAAAGAATCTAAATTAGATCCGTATAAATATCACAGATCAAAACTATTTTAAAAGTATTCAGAGATAACCGATTAAATCTAATTGGGACTTTATTAGGATTAAGGATCAGAGCTAGTTCGCCGCTATTTAAATTTGGTTCCACATAGATATCAATGATCCAAGCTATTTTTCAACTATATACAGATCATCGATTAAAGCCAATTTGAGACTATATAAAGATGAATGATTGATGCTCAATTAATAAAAGATCACTATATAAAGATCACTTATCAAAACGTATTTAAGAATTCTTAAAGATCATTATTTATCTTAGATTCCGATATAAGTTAAAGGGAGATTATTTAAAGATCACTAACGACAATTATTTAAGATTATTTAAGTAACCTCGAAATACAACCACCTTAAGTCGTTAACACTTCGCACATTTCTTCATCAGTCGAACCGTATAAGAAAAGGAAAAACTGAAACGTAAATTGCTATTGCACATTTTCCAATTGTAGGCTGCGCTGCGCAGCAAATACAGCTCACAAAATTTATGCTTAAAAATGAGGCTTATGGGTAAAAATAACTAGAGTTTTTTGTTGCCATCTAATAATGACGATCATCAAGATCATCATCATCAGCTGCTGCTGTAAGCAAATATTGGCATTCTCTTTGCGTCTTTTAGTGACTCGTCGTTCATCATTTTCTTAAATAGCAGAGAAAATATTGAGAGAGAGGTTTTTGATTTCTTTCAAAAGACATGCCAAAAGCATCCGCTTTGATCGTGGGGCTGCTGCAATATCAGTTAGATTAGATGACAGTAGTGATGCTGCTGCTGCCTGAAGTATTAGCTTTTAAAAAGAAAAGCAAAAGAAATTGTGTGTGATTTCAAATCATAATTTTTCTTCTTTTGTGCGTTTTTGAGAAAGTATTTCACATATTGAATTTAATAGTTTTCTGTTTTTGCCATTATTTTTTGGTGTGTATTTTGATGCGAAAGTTTTTATGTTGTTGGATTTTTTTCTGTTAAATTTTGTTATTGTTATTAAAATTGTATGCGTTTGAGGCATCACATTTTGTTTAAATATTATTTTTCAATTGTTTCTAAACAATTGCATCCGTGATTGAGGTCTTAAGAGTTAGCATTCATTGTTTTGTGTTCGTTAGGGCAACAATTTCTTGTTTGCTTTAACTAAGGTAGATTGTTTGTGATTTCTTTCTTTCTTTGAAAAAAAAAAAAACTTAAATATTCATTAACTAATTGGAATTCCGCAATCCTCCTACGTCTATGAATTTTAAAATGTTAACGAGATCATATTAATGAAAAATACTTTTGTTCTTGCTGTGAGTCTGTGTTTGCACGATCTGGATAATTTTGGGAGTTTATAAAGATCAACGATCGAAGCTGATTAGATCACTACTGTTCAAAGCTAATTTCACGTTATATTAAAGCCAATTTTAGATTACATAAAGATCACTTTAAGCGCTTCTAAAAATCAATGATCGAAATTACTTTAGAACTATATTGAATTGAATGTGAGGCTAGATAACGATCACTGATCAAAGTTAATTTGGAACTGTACACAAATTTGTGATTACTGATCAAGTCTTATAAGGGACGAAGATCCTAGTTAATAAGGTGATCAGTAATCAAAACAATCAAAATCAAAACAATTTTGGCACAACGATCGAGTCTTATTTATATAAAAAGCATCGATCAATGTATATATAGGACTGCATAAAAATAACAGATCAAAGACCAACGATCGAAGCTTATTTAAAATTATATACATATTAGCGATTACACCTTATTTGGCACTTATAATTGAACACAACTCGAGACTTATTTCGTAGTTTACATCAAGGGTCGTAGATCAGTGTAAATTTCTTAAAGATCACTAATCAAAACTAGTTTGACAATATAAAAACTAACGATCAGAGCTAATTTGGTTTAATTTAAAGATTACAGATTAAATGTAATAAACGACAGCTGTATAAAGATCAACGATTGAAGCCAATTTGGATCCGTCCGTATTAATATCACAGATCAAAACTATAATAGGACTATTTAGAGATCACAGGCTAAATCTATTTTGGAACTTTATTAATCATTAAATGTGTGACTATTATAAAAATATATATAAAGATGATTAGTCGAATCTTGGGACTTAACTAGATCATTGATAAAAGATAATTACATAAAGAACACTAAATAAAGCTTATAAGGATCAATGATCGAAATAAATTTGTAACTATATCGAAGAGATATCAAGATAATAAAAAGATCACTGATCAATGCTAACTAAAAAACGTAAAGATCACTGATCCAAACTAACTTGTAACTATATACAGATTATCGATCGATGCTAAAACTGAAAAGTATATAAAGATCTCAGATTAAAGCTAATTTGGTAACGATCAAAACTAATTTTGATAATATACTGAATAAGATTTCAGACTACGAAAGGATCAAAATTTAAAGTTTTTAAAGAGTAACGATCAAAATGAAAAGTTATATGATCAAAGTTATTTTGGGAATATACAATATTTAAGATCGATTTTAAGATTACATAAAGAACACTATATAAAGCTTATAAAGATCAATGACTTTGAAGAACTTTGAAAAGATCATTGATCAAATCAAGTTCGGGACTCTGCGATCTTTGTTAATTAAAGAAAGTAAATATCAAAGAAAGATAACTTATTACAATAAATATTATCAATCGAAACTGATATACTTTATAACGATCAAAATTAAAAGTTTATAAAGAGCAACGATCGAAACTAAATTGAAGTCGTTTCACGACATACTCGGCCAAAGATTGTCAACCCAGCGACAGTTGTATCAACCGAAGGTTTTTTCCCCAGGAAAGAACTATCGGCCACAGTCGAGCTGTTACATAACAACATACAACTAAATTGCAGTTATACCGACTAATTGTGAACAATTATTCCCCGGGAGTTTGTTCCCTTTTACGTGCTTTAGCTATAAGACAGGGTACAAACTCCCAGGAAGTTTATTATACAGAAAAGGTCTGATATTGAAGTTATATGGAAACTATATAATGTTTTAGGGAAGAGGAACATTTTGAACTTTATATAGAGATCAGTGATCAAAGCAAACTTGGAACTTTATAAAGATAACGAATGTTACCAATTTGTGTTTATACTGCTTATACAAAGATCATTGATTAAATATCACTGATCAAAGCTAATTTATAACGATTAAACGTTTAACGATCATCTTTTATTTGAGGCTATATAATAAAGATCGCACTGATCGCAGCTAATTTCAAATTGTTTTTGAAGATCACCTAACAAATTTTAAACATTGCTAATGCAATTTTAGCACCAAGAAAAAAACCGTTAATTATTATAAATAATTTTTTTTCTTGAATAAATGTTCAACTTAACCTTCAAATCAATATTAAATTAAGCCAAAGCCAAACAATAAATACAAGTAGTTAGTTGCTGTTAGTTTTTTTGTATTATAATTTAAAGAATCAAATAGTGTGTGGTTTCTGTACTTTATTATTATTATTAAAAGTATTATTTATACTAATTATAATAAAAACAAGATTTTATTGTTAAAAAAAAAACACTTAACAATGAATGAAATAATAGAAGAAAAAAATAAAACATGGCTTAAAAATAACTTTTGTGTAATAATTGTGAGCGTAAAAAAATTACAAAAAAATGTGTAGCGTTGGGTTCTGTTTCTTTTAATGATGGCTGCTGCTGCTTAAAGTGTCTTGAATAGGTGATCTTGACTTGGTTGTTTCTTTTTTTATTATTTTTCATTGTATGTAGTTCAAATAACAAAAATATTTTATTTCAATGTGAATTTTTCTTTTAAATTATTGCGTCTTCTTTAAAGTTAAGATTTTTTTGAAGAAATATATTAACTTGTTGTGGATTTTTTTGAAATCAAAGTTTTAAAGATCTTTTTTTCAACTGACCATCATTAATCATTCAAAAGATCTTTTATTAATTCTTTATTGTTGTTGGTCACAGAAAAATCAATTTCAATTGCTATCACTTGCTTTTTTTCGTTATTAAACTTTTCTTAAGTAATTTTCTTTAACCTTGTAATCAACCTTTTCAGTTCTTCTTCAAAGAATACAAATGACCTTTCAAGCCTATATTCATTATTGCATGATCGTTTAAAGCGATATTTTCCTTAAGATCGTTTTCTTTTTAAGTCCCGCTTTAAAAGTTTGTAAACAATGACTTGCAATGTAATTGAAAACTCCCATGCCTGTTAATAGCTCTCAAAATTCTTAAAAAAAAACAAATTTTAACGAAAATTTTGTCTAATCATGCGAATTGAACAAATTTCAAACAAAACTTATGAACATTATTAAATGTGTGAAAAAAAGAATTTAAAAGTCCATGAAAATTTCACAAAATATTTTCTACTTTAAAGAACAAACCAAAAAAAAAAAAAATGAAAAGAAAAAATGTCAATTATAATAGCTTTGACTTGATGATGAAGATCGTCATTATCATCATCTTGTCTAGAGGGCTTTGTTCTGTCATTTCGTTCTGCTTGGTATAGATCAAATAATGTACAAATTGGAAAAATACTCTTATACAATTAAAACCGTTATAAAAGAGATCTTTAAGCTTTGATACACATGGTAATTAATTTAATTACAAATAAATACTTAATAATAGAACTTACAAAACAAAAAAAAAATGTTTTCTTTTCGAATTAGTAAACTTCAATGTCAATGAATTATTGTAAAACCAATTTTGTAAAAGGTACAATGAACTTTTGGCTTTAAGAACTTACTATTATGTTCTTGAAGAAGTATGTTGTTGGCTAAATTATTTTAATTATCGATTTCATTTAAAGGTTTAAGAATTCAATAATTTTTTTGCTTTCTTTGTTCAAAAAGTTCTTATGGAATTAGTTATTAAAATCAAGAAAGATCTATAGATGGATATACTAATCTATAATCAATACTATGATCTAGTCAAGGATATAGACTGATCTCTAGTGAAGATTGTAAAATGATCTATAGTCAAGACTATAAACTGAACTATTGTCAAGACTTTAGACTGATCTATAGTCAAGACTATAAACTGATCTATAGTCAAGACTATAGACCGATCTGTAGTCTAGACTTTAGACTGAGCTATAGTCAAGACTGTAGTGAAGACTGATCTATAGAATAGACTGATCCATAGTCAAGACTATTGACTGATTTATAGTCAAGACTATAGACTGATCTATAGTCAAAACTATAGACTGATCTATACTCAAGCCTATAGTCTTGACTATAGACCGATCTGTAGTCTAGACTTTAGACTGAGCTATAGTCAAGACTGTAGTGAAGACTGATCTATAGAATAGACTGATCCATAGTCAAGACTATAGACTGATCTATAGTAAAGACTATAGACTGATCTATAGTCAAGACTATAGGCTGATCTATAGTCAAGACTTTAGACTGATCTATAGTCAAGACTATAGACTGATCTATAGTCAAGACTATAGACTGATCTATAGTCAAGACTATAGACTGATCTATAGTCAAGACTATAGAATGATCTATAGTCAAGACTATAGACTGATTTATAGTCAAGACTATAGACTGATCTATAGTCAAAACTATAGACTGATCTATAGTCAAGACTATAGACTGATCTATAGTCAAGACTATGAACTGATCTACAGTCAAGGCTATAGACTGATGTGTAGTCAAGACTATAGACTGATCTATAGTCAAGAATATAGACTGATCTATAGTCAAGAATATAGACTGATCTACAGTCAAGACTATAGACTGATCTATAGTCAAGACTATAGACTGATCTATAGTCAAGACTGTGGACTGATCTAAAGTCAAGACAATAGACTGATCTGTAGTTAACATTATAGACTGATCTATAGTCGAGACTATAGCCTGATCTATAATCATGACTATTGACTGACCTGTAGTCAGGACTGTAGACTGATCTATATTAAAGACTACAGACTGATCTACAGTCAAGATAAAAGACTGATCTATAGTCATGACTAAAGACCAATCTGTCATGAAAACTGTAGACTAATCTTTAGGCAAAACTATTGACTTATCTATAGTCAAGGTACCATCGAATGATCTATACCCTAGATAATAGACTGATCTATATTCTAGACTATGTACTAATCTATAGTTTTCTATTCTATGTTCTTTTTAAATTTTCTTTATTCATATTGTCCTAAAACCGTTAAAAACTTATTATCTTTAAACAACATTATAACATTATCACAATTATTCTATTCATTGATCAAAACATTTGCTAACAAAAAAAAAACTCTTTCAATTTCCATAAAATTCTTACAATTTTCCCTCTAGAAAAGAGAGAACATTAACAAAAGTTCAAAGTTCTAAACATCATTATGAATAAATAAAATGAACATAATTAGCAAATGATCATTAAGTTCGTAATTCCCATATGAATATGAATAAAAAAGCGTTACAAATTTATGACATTTGATAAGCTTAAAAAATATTAAAAATAAAAAAAAAACATGTAGGAAAGTATAGTCGGGCATGGCCGACCATATGATACCCTACACCATGAGTATATTTTTACAATTTTTACTTTTATAAATTTTTTATTTTTTTTAAAGAAACTTTTATGTTAAATATTACCATAATTCCAAAATATTTAAGCCATTTATTGATAAAAAACTAAAATTTCTAAATGAGGCTTTATATAGGTCAAATATGGGC
>NC_060951.1:33132142-33165066 GCF_022045245.1 Lucilia cuprina | reverse complement strand
TATAGAATAGTCTATAGTCTGGACTATAGAATAGTCTATAGTCTGGACTATAGAATAGTCTATAGTCTGGACTATAGAATAGTCTATAGTCTGGACTATAGAATAGTTCAAACTTTCAAAAACTAATTGTTACTGATGTTATTTAAATGATCATTATAGTTTTTCAAATTTGTTGTTGTTGTTGTTATTATTGCTATTATTTATAGTTTTTCATATTTGCTTTTACAAACATACATCATTATTTTTATGTGAACTAAAATATTTTTATGACCATAACTAGAATAATAAAAACTACTTTTTGATAGATCTTTTAGGAAATTATTAAATCCATATTTTCTACTTCATTTCATATAGTTTAATGTAGTTGTTGTTGTTTTTGTAGTAATAGTTTTATTTCTTTCAATAGTTTCTATATACAGGTATTAAATCTAAAGAGAAAGTTCTTTTACTTTTTATTTCTAATTTTGTCTATACTAGTTGTCCGTCCATACGGTATGAAGGGGAGAGGAGGAAATAATAACTTTTAATTTTACTATATTTTTCTACTACTTTAATAGAGTATGGCTACGTTTTAAATTCTAAAAATAATTATATTTCTTTTTTTAAAAGCATTTTAATAGAGTGACAGTCTAAAAGAGAGACAGACAGACAGACAGACAGACAGACAGACAGACAGACAGACAGACAGACAGACATACTGATAGAGAGAAAGAAAGACCAGCTATCAAGTAGTTTAAGAACTATTCGTCAGTCATAATATTTAATGGCCACTTTCTGATAGTCACTGTCAAGTTTAATGGGGATCTGCTGCAATCATGTTTATGGCTGGTGATTATTATTACAATAACAACAAAAAGTGAAGTTTTTTTTGTCATTGAGTTTTTTTATGGTTCTAGGAAGTTCTTAAAATGCCAAATATTAAATGAAAATGTTTGAAACTATTTAATAAAACATTTATATGAATTAAAAAAGAATTTATATAAGAAAAAATCATAAAATTAAAAACTTATTATAGGTAATAAAATTGTCTACAAAAAAATTTACGAAAAATATTAGTTTTACCTCTGAATTTGTACATTTTATAGAAAAAGATTTTTCCAGAGAATTAATAGTTTTTTTTCTCAGTTTGACATTTTATTTAGAATTGAAATTTTCCTTAAAAAAAAAACAAATATTTTCTTTAGAAATATTTTTTCTCTTTTTTTTGTACTTTTCAATAAATATTTAAACATTTTACGCAAACAAAACATTTTATGCATATTAAAACTTAGTATTTTTTTAATGACATTTTTGCAAATACTTTTTTCAATTTAATTTTGTAAATAATAGTTAATTTATATCTTATAACTCCCGCCATATGTTCACTCATTAGTCAGTTATCATTGTAGTGATCATGAACTAGTTTTACATAGAATTCTAACTGAAAGGGATCAATCGATCGTTAGTGTAATGTGTGAATAACAAATAAATGCTATAGAATAACAAATATTTGTTATTTAAAAAATTCTTGAGAAAAAAATATCAGGGAAATTTTATTGATCAGTAGTCGATCTACTAGTTAATAGTGAAACAGAGAACATGTGTTTTCTTTTTTCATAACAAAAGGAACTATTATTATTTAGTTTATAGTTTGAACTATAGTCTAACTATAGTCTTAACTATAGTTTGGCTAAACTTTTCTATAGTGCTGGCTATAGTTAAGTTTATAGACATTTAGTCTACAGTCTTGACTATAGTTTAACATATGGTCTTAGCTAAAGTTTAGTCTATTGTTTGTTTATAGTTTTGATTATAGCATAGTCTATAGTCAAGACTATAATATAGTCTACAGTCTTGACTATGGTTTAATTTTTAGCCTTGACTATAGTTTAGTCATAGTCTTGACTAAAGTGACTGGTTTACTGGTTTTGTTTTCAGCATTGACTATAGTTTAGTCATAGTCTTGACAAAAGTGAAGTCTTTAGGCTTGAATATAGTTAAGTTAATAGACTTGACTATAGTTAATCTATGTCTAGTATTAACTTTAGTTTATTATATAGTCTTGTTTTAGTATAGTATATAGTTTAGTCTTCAGACTTGACTATAGTTTAGTCTATAGACTTGACTTCAGTTAATCTTTACTTCACTTTAGTTTAATATATAGTCTTGTCTTTGGTCTAGTCTTTATTCTAGTCATATAGTCTATCTGTAGTCTTGAATATAGTTTAGTCTATAGTCTTGACTATAGTTAATTCAATAGTATTGACTTTAGTTTTGTCACAAGTCTTTACTATAGTTAAGTCTATAGTCTTGACTATAGTTTACTTTACAGATTTGTCTATAGTGTATTCTTAACAGATTACTTAGTCTATTGACTTGACTATAGCTAATCTAGATTTAGTCTTCACTTTAGTTTAGTCGATAGTCTTGTCTTTAGTTTTGTCTATTGTCTAGTCTATCAACTTGACTGTAGTTTAGTTTTGACTATATTTGTCTATCGTCTTTAGATATACTTTTGTTTAGTGTATAGTCTTGACTACATTTTATGCAATCGTCTTGACATTAGCTTAGTCTAGAGTCTTGACATTAATATAGTCTTTAGCTATGACTACAGTTTACTCTTTATTCTTTGTTATAGTTTAGTAGTCTTTAGCAAAGTACATACTGTAGTTTGACTACAGTTTTCTATAATCTTTGGCTTTAGTTTAGTTTTAACTATAGTTAAGACTATAGTCTTGCCTATAGTTTAGCATTTAGTCTTGACTATAGTTCAGTATAGAGTCTTGATATTATTTTAGTCTTTAGTCATGATTTTAGTTTACTCTATAGTCTTTGCTATAGTTTAGTCTATTGTCTTTAAAAAAGCAATAGTCTTGACTATAGTTGTCTATAGTATTGACTTTAGTTAAGTTTTTAGTCCTGATTATAGTTTACTCTAGTCTAGTCTATAGTTTACTTAATAGTCTTGACTATAGCTTAGTGTATTGTCTCGACATTAGCTTAGTCTTTAGTCATGACTGTAGTTTACTCTTGATTAAAGTAAAGTAAAGTAGGTGATAGTCTGGACAGTAGTTAGGACTATAGCCTTAACAATAGTTTAGTCTACATTCATGGCTATTTAGCATAGTTTATAGTTTAGTTTAAAGCCTTAACTGCCAGTTTATCTTTAGTTTAAATGAATGTTTAGTGTATATTCTTGACTGTATAGTGTATAGTTTAGTTTACGGCCTTAACTGTTAGTTAAGTAGTAGTTTACTCTGTAGTCTTGGCTAAAGTAAAAAAAGAGTAAAGGAAGCATAGTCTGGACTGTAGTTAGGACAATAGTCTTGATAACAGTTAAGCTATATAGCATAGTTTATAGTTTACTTTAAAGATTTAACTGCCAGTGTATCATTAGTTTGGAGGAAAGTTTAGTCTATATTGTTAACTGTAGTTTAGTATAGTTTAGTTTAAAGCCTTAACTGTTAGTTTATCTTTAGTTTGGATGAAAGCTTAGACTCTATTCGTGACTAAAGTTTAGTTTAAAATATATTATATAGTTTAGTCTCTATTCAAGTCTGTACTCCAGTGTAAAGTTCGCACAATAGGTAAGTCTTGACTATAGTTTGGTATATAGTCGATACTTTTGTCTGGATTATACACTAGTCTAAAGTCTGCAATATAGTCTAGTCTAAAACGGGGACTAGTTTCTGATCTTTACTATATTTGGACTATATTCTTGATTTAAGTGTGGTCTATTGTCCAGTCTAAGTATCCACTAATTTAAGACTTAAATTTTTCCCAAGCCATTGGTTTCAAACTAGTTTTCCAAATCTTGCTCGTGATTTTGTTCTTCCTTAACCAGTATCGTTTTCCCTGTTTTAACTCTACCGCCGTATTAAGCATGAATTACACTCTAGTAATTTGTTTTTATTCATTAATTGAAAATTATATCTTTATATATATGTTTTTTTTTTGTTCTTGTCTTGTTTTCTCACTTTGACTATAATTCAAGCCAAAGTGTCATTTATAACATTCGTTGGCAACAAAGTTGCTAATTTGCAGCAACTAACTATGAAACAACTGACTACCGCTGTTGCGCCATATGAATGTACAACATATGGTTTGTATAAGAGATAAAAGTAGATGGTTTATACTATATAGTGGAAATTGTCTTGGAATTTCTTAAGCAAACATTCTTGAAGATCATCATCATTGATAAATATTGTGTTATTTATTTTTTTTTTTTGCTTTTACTTAAGCAACATTGTATTGAAAATATGGTGGTTTGGTTTGGAAAAACAACTCTCTACTAAATCCCTTGAATTCGATTTGTTGTTAAAGAAAAAGAAAAGGAAAAAAAATCAACAATTTGTAAATAGCTACAACAGTTTAAAGTAAATAAATAAAAGGAATTTTTAAAATAAAGAAAACCTAATGGTCATGTGAAAATTAATTGCACTATGGGATAAAATAGGACTTAGGCAGAGAAATTAATAAAATAGTAAATATTGGGAGAAAGCTTTTAATTATTTTCAAAATTATTTTGCTCTCATTAGATTGAAAATTAACTAACATAGAACTAGTTACTTGACTAGTTCAGTGAGGTTAGTCATAACTTTATAACATAATTTATTAATTTATTATCTTAATTAAATAGATTTGCATAATAAATTGCCTTTTTGTTAACAATTTAAACACAAAACCATAATAGCAATTTATTATTAAATTAAATTCTAATTATTTATTTCTTACAAAAACAATAATAATAAAAATTTATTAATAATATTATTCTAAAATAATCATACAAATATTTCGCATGTAAACTTGTAATAATAACTAACAACAACATTATTTAAATATTTACTTAAAAAAAAACTATATAAAAAAGAATAAGCATTTTCTGTCGGCATTTTACAAAAACCCGACTTTATATGACTTTATATAGTTTTGGAACTAACCTGACGTTGTCGTTGCAGTCGCGCTGCTTTATATGTAATCTAAGTCTCATAATTGTGGAGGAGTTGAAAGTTTGTTTTTTTTTTCTAAATCGTGAGCGCTTTAGATTAAAAAAAGTATTCTCAGGCGGTTACTTTTAATGAAATTACTTTTAATAATTGTTTTAAATGTAATATAAAATTATTAATATTTTTTAATGTTTATAATTATTAATAGTTTTATGTTAATCTTAAGCGTTCAGTTAATAAATCTTTATAATTTTTAGTGATTTTTTTTTGCGATTTTGCTTTTGAAAATATTAAAAAAGTAGTATTATTGAGCATTTTTTAAATGTTTTTAAACATTCCCATCATTTGCCCATCAATCTAGAAAATTTATTGAATACAAAGAAAATAAAAAAGTTCAAGCAAATTGGCGCCGTGACAACTGCAAAAATATTTAAACGCCGACGCCTTTAATTTATATACATTTTTCTTCAAAGCTATAAAAAAGTAACCCAGCAAAATGTTTCGCAACTAAGGCAATAAATTTAATCTATAGTGTAGTCTATAGTTTAGTCTATAGTGTAGTCTATAGTTTAGTCTATAGTCTAGTCTATAGTCTAGTCTATAGTCTAGTCTATAGTCTAGTCTATAGTCTAGTCTATAGTCTAGTCTATAGTCTAGTCTATAGTCTAGTCTATAGTCTAGTCAATAGTCTAGTCAATAGTCTAGTCTATAGTCTAGTCTATAGTCTAGTCTGTAGTCTGGCCTATAGTCTAGTCTATAGTCTAGCCTATAGTCTAGTCTATAGTCTAGTCTATAGTCTAGTCTATAGTCTAGTCTATAGTCTAGTCTATAGTCTAGTCTAGTCAGTTCCTGCTTGATCGAATGATCAACAAATATCGTTAAGAGCTCTTGGACTGTCTCCAAGTATCACACGTAATAGATTGCTTGTATTGAAATGTGTGTGAGCGTTAATCTGAAATTCCTAAAGTTCTGCTTAAGTTAAACTTTGCTGGGTTTGGCATTTAGTTAATAGTTGCCTTAAGACACAAACTTTCAGCTTGATAAAGACTACAAGAAGAGCTCTTCATCATCATAAACATTGTCATAAATATTACAAGTAAAACTTAAACTTGCAAAAAAAAAACAAGTTGAAAACATTGATCAGTATTTAAAATCCAGAACTTCAATATAACAAATATTTAAAGGCCTTTAAGGCATGTAAATGAACGAAAAAAAATATATATAGAATAATCTGTTGCTATCTCTGCTCACACTTTATTGAACTGAAATTTTAAAGAGGGGGAAATAATTACTTCTTAGATGATTGACATGGGAATCTACTAAAAAATGGGAAGATTCATAAAGATTTAAATGATTTTGTTTAGAACATAAATCAAGTTGTTTAGGCTTTTGTAAATTTTTTTTAAGAGTTTTGTAGGTTATGAAAGGTGAATGAAAATCTTTAAATTTAAAACCTTTTTAAGGGGAAATTTTTCTTAATTTTCATTTAGACATTACATGTTTTGTAAGTTATATTTATTATTTAATTATTATAATTTTCTTTTCTCTACAATCCTTGTAATTTTGACCTTTTTTTGCCTTACACCTACACAAAAAACAACAAAATCTAGTTAATCTTGTAATAAAAGCAATTGTAATTACAATTTTATTTCCATGAATAATTATACAGGAAATATTTTTATTGTTTTAAAGGTTTCTATTATTGTTTTAAATATTTTTTTTCTCTTTCAACTATTAATCTCGTCTTAAACATCTTTTAAAACTCGACTTCAAACCGAAATTGTTTGTAACCACGCTACGTGTTTTATTATTATATTTTTTTCTATTTGTTTTCTTAATCATTTAAACAAATCTATTTATTTAGCATAAAGCTCCAAAATACTATTGCGTGTTTATAACGATGTTTTTTTCTTTTTTGTTCAATTTAAACATTAATAATAATAATTTGTTAAAATATTGACAATTTTGTTATAAATTTTAATTTTTATTAAAGGTAGAAAAAAATCTCCCACGCTTGTGATTTATTTAAAATATAATAAATGTTCTTAATAAACTTGTTTAAAATTTGTTGCAGTTAAGAACAATGAATAGAAAATTATCTTGAACTTGACAGAAATTGAAAAAAAGCTAAAGTAATAAAAATTTTATAAAATTATAGCATGAAAAATGCAAAGCATAATTTAAGCTCTCGGGAGTTCTGTCAAGTTTGCGGTTTTTTGTTCTAGTGTGGACTATATAGTAGACTATAATTTAGTCTAAAGACTGGACTATAGTTTAGTCTATAGTTTGGACTATAGTTTAGTCTATAGTCTAGACTATAGTTCAGTCTATAGTCTGGACTATAGTTTAGTCTATAGTCTGGACTATGTTGTAGTCTATAGTCTGGACTATAGTTTAGTCTATAGTTTGGACTATAGCTTAGTCTATAGTTTGAGCTATAGTTTAGTCTATAGTCTGGACTATAGTTTAGTCTATAGTCTGGACTATAGTTTAGTCTATAGTCTGGACTATAGTTTAGTCTATAGTTTGCTCTATAGTTTGGTCTATATTCTGGACTAAGGTTTAGTTTATAGTCTGATAGTTTAGTCTATAGTCTGGACTATAGTTTGGTCTATAGTCTGGACTATAGTTTAGTCTATAGTCTGGACTATAGTTTACTCTATAGTCTGGACTATAGTTTAGTCTATAGTTTGGACTATAGTTTAGTCTATAGTCTCGACTATAGTTTAGTCTATAGTCTCGACTATAGTTTAGTCTATAGTCTGGACTATAGTTTAGTCTATAGTTTGGACTATAGTTTAGTCTATAGTCTGGACTATAGTTTAGTCTATAGTCTGGACTTTAGTTTAGTCTATATTCTGGACTATAGTTTAGTCTATAGTCTGGACTATAGTTTAGTCTATAGTCTGGACTATAGTTTAGTCTATAGTCTGGACTATAGTTTAGTCTATAGTCTGGACTATAGTTTAATCTATAGTCTGGACTATAGTTTAATCTATAGTCTGGACTATAGTTTAATCTATAGTCTGGACTATAGTTTAGTCTATAGTCTGGACTATAGTTTAGTCTATAGTCTGGACTCTAGTTTAGTCTATAGTCTGGACTATAGTTTAGTCTATAGTCTGGACTATTGTTTAGTCTATATAGATAAATAGATAGATAGATAGATAGATAGATAGATAGATAGATAGATAGATAGATAGATAGATAGATAGATAGATAGATAGATAGATAGATAGATAGATAGATAGATGGATAGATGGATAGATGGATAGATAGATATTTTGATATTTAGATATTTAGATATTTAGATATTTAGATATTTAGATATTTAGATATTTAGATATTTAGATATTTAGATATTTAGATAGATAGATAGATAGATAGATAGATAGATAGATAGATAGGCAGATTAGTTAAGTCTCTGTCGGACTTGTTGCTCCATCACTACTGTCGCTTTGAGTTTTCAAAGCTGATCCAGGGGGACAATACTTTAACTTATAAATGTTCAAGTATATTGAACTTTGCACAACTTTAAACAAATCAAAACAACAATTTGCATAATAAAAAAATACTACAAAATTAACACCAAATGATTCGTTTCATTATAACTAAACATCAAGAGAAAAACAAAAGAAATGTTAGAACAAAAAAAAGATCTATGATAAATAATAATTTTAGATCGTTATCACCAGCAAGTCAACGCCGCTATACTAATAAATAATGCTAAAAAAAATTAAAATAACGACAAAAAAAGTCACACATTCAACTACCACACACTGTGAAAAACATTAAATTTCAACATCATCAGCATTTTATTAGATATCATTCATCTCCTTACCCTTCCTGGCCTTCTCTAGTAGTTACTTCAAACATTTAGCACAACAAATTCAACAACAACTTTAGCAACATCATTTATATGAATTCTGTGTCAATTAACGGTCTTTTGTTTATATTTATTTATAATATTTTCAAATGTATTTGGAAAAGAATAAAACAAAGAAATACCTCTTCTTTGTTTTTTTTAGAGGCAACATAGTTCTTATTGTCTTGTAAATAATATGCTAAATACCCTACAGCAATATTACAGGTTTTACTACTTTGTAGTAAGCCGATAATAAATAAAATATCGTCAGATTTTAAGACAATAGTTAACAGTCAATAAACGATTTAGACAATAATTTTATAGTTCATTCAGTAATATTTTGAAAATAAACTTAATTGAAAACTGGTTTGCAATAATAAAGCTTTTGATAAAAGTTGTTTCTTAATGAAATCATTTTGTTTTTATTTTGCGAAAATCATATTAGTTTTAAATTTATCTGAGTTATTCATTAAAGAATTTTTTCATCATGTTTTTAACACAGCTTTAAAGCTTTCTTAAAAGAAAACTTTTTAAAAGCTTTTATTTTACTTTAATAAAATTGTTTAACAAAAGTTTTTAACACACCTTTAAAGCTTTCTTAAAAGAATTAAAAAAAAGCTTTTGCTTTTCTTTAATAAAATTGTTCTCAAA
This sequence comes from Lucilia cuprina, assembly GCF_022045245.1. NCBI lineage: Eukaryota > Metazoa > Arthropoda > Insecta > Diptera > Calliphoridae > Lucilia > Lucilia cuprina. The sequence goes on along the minus strand of NC_060951.1, from coordinate 33,155,625 downwards.
AATTTTCGTAGAAGTAAACTTTTGCTAAAGTTTTTTCAAACAAATTTATCGCTAGAGGTTAAAGTTTCCTTAAGATAAACTTTCGCTGTAGAATAAAGTTTTCTTAAATGAAAGCTTTCTCTAGATCTTCAAGTTTTCTAAAGTTATTTATGTTTTATAAGAGATAACTTTCACAAAAGCTTTAAACATTTTTAGGGGTAAAACTTTCGCTGAAACTTTTAGTTTTCTTATTCAAAACTCTCTTCAGAACCATAAGATATCTTCGGAGACAATTTTCGCTGGATTTTCAGGTTTTCTTAAAAGAAAACTTTTTCTAAAACTTTACGTTTTCTTAATAGAAATCATTTTATAAGGATAGGATATTTGCTAGAGCTTTCGCAAAAGCTCTAAGCTTTCCTAGTGGTAAAGCTTATGCAAAAGCTTTAAGTTTTTATAAAAAAATACATTTATAAACTATAGATATCATGAGAGACATCCTTTGCTGATTTTTTTAAAGAAAACTTTTGCTAGAGCTTTAACAATTAACATCAAGCAAAAGCCCTTGATAGTAATTACTAAAAGAGTCTACCCTAACCATCTACAATAATTCCTATTATTTTTAAAATCTTCTAAGAAGACAATACTATTTCTTTCTTTCATTATTATTATTATTTTCTTATTCTTTTTTCATATACAATATAAACAGTTACAGGGAAATAATGAAATGTAAGAAGAACTTTTAAAAAAATGATAATTTTTCTTTTATTACTGTTTTTTATCTTCTTGTACTTTAAGTTTTTTTAACATTATTATGATAAATTTATGTATCTACATACATATGTTAAAAATTATGAATATGAATGTCTTTATGTTGATGATAATGATGAGCCAGCCGTCTTCGCAGCTGAATAACTTACAACTAACGCGACATGTTTAGAAGTTGTATTCTTCTCTTTACAACTCTTCTATGCATAATTTTTGTGTTTTGCAGTTTTTTATGATTTTCTTGTTGTTTTTTCTTTTTTAGATTTTTCTATTTTATTTTTCTTACTTTTTTTTTACCAAAGATCATGAATAGTGTTGAAATGTTTATATTATTAAAATTTGCTATTAAAAAAAAGCGACTCTACTCAGCTGCTTTTAAGATTTAAAAGGGAATCGTCTTAAGTTAAATATTTATTGAAAGGCAAAATAAATAAACATTGCAGTTTCTGAGAAAATAAGTTGTAAGAAAAAGTCAGCCACCATGATGGATGTAGAAAAACAATTTTTTAAGAAAAATAAAAAGTTGCTACGAAGGTAGTTTACGAAATTGTGGGATAAGAAAAGTTAAAGCAATTGGAAAAAGTTTTTTAAGAAATCGTTTATGTAAACTTCACGTTTTTTATTTTCATTATTATCCTCTAAAAGCACTAAGGTTTCATACAGAAATCTTTTTTTTGAAAGCTTGAAGTTTTCTTAACAATTTCTTTACGAACAAAATTTAAATTTTCTAAAGTATTCACTAAAAGCTTTTGATTAGAAAATTAAATCTTTGGTTAGAAACTTTTGTTATTTTTAAGAAATTATTCGTTAAAAGCTTTAAAGTTTTATGTGGTGCAAAGATTTTTTTAAATAAATAATTCCATAAACATTAAATTGCATAAACAAATCTAAAAGCTTTTAAAAGTTTCAGTAAAAATTTTAAGTATTCATAAGCTTTTACTCAAAGCTTTAAATGTAAAAACTTTTTAGTTTTCTAATGGCATTTTTCGCTTCAAATTTAATGTTTCAATCTTTAGCCAAAAGCTTCAAGTTTATTTAAAAAACGTATGCTTTTAAAGCTTTCGTTTAAAGCTTTAAACTTTTAAGTGTTGCAAAGTTGCAATTTTTACTTTGAAGGCTTTCAATTTAATAAAAAATATAAATGCTTTAAAATTTTTCAAAAAAAAAAAAAAAAAAAATAAATAAATAAATAAATAAAAAATAAAAAAAAGAAATGTTTTAATCTTTAGCCAAAAACTTCATATTTATTAAAAACATATGCTTTTAAAGCTAAAAACTTAAAAGCTTTTAAATTTTTTAGTAAAAATTGAAAGTTTTTTAAGCTTTTACTCAAAGCTTTAAATGTAAAAATTTTTTAGTTTTCTAATGGAATCTTTCGCTTAAAATTTTATGATTCAATCTTTAGCCAAAAGCTTCAAGTTTATTAAAAAAAATTATGCTTTTAAAGCTTTCGATTAAAGCTTAAAACTTTCAATTGCAAAGTTTTTTTTTAAAAACTTTAAAAACTTTAGCTTTTTTGCTTTCAACTTTTTATTGAAGCTTTGTGATTTGTAAAGCAATCTTTTGTCAAAGCTTCAAGATTCAAATTTACACTTTTTTTATGAAATCGTTTTAAAAGCTTTTCTCAAAAAACTTAAGCTTCTTAACTTGATAATGGAGTCAAGTACTAAGCCTCCAATGTCATCCCCATCTTAAAGTAATATTTTAAAATGATGTTGTCTATGTAATTTTTCCTTAAACTTTGCTATTTTGTTGTCCAATGCTGTAGTACTACTCTGTCAATTCTCACCAAATAATTTAACAATTAACTCCCACTAAATTTTATATTTTTATTTATCCAAAATTATTTTTTTTTTTTAAATTTTCCCAACAACAACAGCTCATCATTAGTAAATTCTATTGCTAATTGTTGGAAGAAACAAAATTTTCATCATAATTACAATAAGCACGCTTCTGCCTTCAATATAATTAAATGTAAAAATAACATTTAATTTGCAAAACAATTGTTTAAATCTAAATTAACAAAAACACCTTGTAAAAATAATACATAATTAAGAAAAATGTTTAGTTTTGCTTAAAAGCATAGAATTTTTGTTCCGCATAAACAATTATTTATTTGTTGGCGCCTGTGACAACATTGCAAAAAAAATAGTAGAATTTTTGTGTTAAACAAATTTATTATACAATTACATCATTTAAACAATTTACACCTATTTTTTAATTAAATTTAAAAATAAATAAAATTTATTTTTTAATAAATTTTCTACAAAATTAGTCATAAACTAGCTGTAGATATAAATTTGGCAAATTTTTATTTATTTATTTTTTGTTTAAATTTTTTTTCGTAAATAATTAATAGCTGACATAATATAATTAATTTTGTGTTTTTTTTTCTTCTCTCTATTTCTTTGCAGGTAAAACTTTGTTCAGTGTTCTTTTATGATGTTATATTATTCTTTAACAAATACCGCAGAGAATCAATTAAAATTTTACGGTTTCTAAGTGTGAGTAATTATTAAAAAAATTTTATATAAATTCGCTGATTTAACAAGTTTAAGTTCAAAAACTGGTATTTGTTTTTTTTTTAATTTTTTAATTAAATTTATAGTTATTTTTGAAAGTAACTTTTTTGTTTCAAAATAATTTAGAATTTTTAAACGTGTCGAACTTTTAAAAGCAGCACAGCTTCTATGTCAAAAGGAAGCTTTTGTTTATTCCGTAAACAACATTCAATATTAGCAAAACTTTAAGCAAGACAATAAAAAGTATAAACAAATCGCTCACTCATTCTCTATTTAAAGTTAAACTTAAAGTTTTCAAAGCATTCTTGAAGCTTTAACGAGTGTTTTTTTTAAAGCTTTAACATTTCACTAAAGAAACTTTTCGTTAGAATTTTTAGTTTTCTTAATATTATACATTCTCCAGAATTGCAAGTTTTTTTAATAGAAAATTTTAATAAAGCTTTTAGTTTTCTTATGCAAAAACTTTAAATTCCTTTTTCCTTTCCTGAATGCTGAACCTTAATGATATCTAAACAATCATTCACTAAATCTCCAATTTCTTTCACAAAAGCCTAACATTTCATTAAGGAAAACTTTCGCTTGATCTTCAATGCTTCCTTCTCTATCAGAAGGAATTTTAGGTTATTTAGAAAAAACTTTCAATACCAACATAGCTTTTAGCACGACAATCATATAATTTTGTATAAATCTCTTTTTTTCTCTCGTTTAAAGCTTTTTAAGCTATTTTAAAGCTTTAGCGAATGTTTTTTTCTCTCAACTTTTCTTTTCTTAACATTACACTTTCTCTAGAACTGCAAGTTTTCTTAATAAAAACTATTGCACAAGCTTTTAGTTTGCTTTTCTTAAAACTAAACCTAAAGTTTTCTAAGCTTTTTTGAAGCTTTAGTGAGTGTTTTTCTCAAAACCTTTCTTTTCTTAAGATTACAATTTTGAACAGAGCATTTAGCTTTCTCTCCTTAAAGCTGAAGCTAAAGTAAGCTATTTTAAAGCTTTAGCGAGAGTTTTTTTTGTCTCTAGAACTTTATTTTCTTAAGATTACACTCTACTTTTTTTCCTTTCTCTTTTTTCTCTCTTTCCTTAAGGTTGAGCCAAATGTTGTTTAAGTTCTTTAACAAAAGCTTTAGCATTTGCTTGAAGAAAACTTTCGCTTGAACTTTAATGCTTCCTTTCAGTTTTAACTTTTTGCGCTTTAGAGAGAAACCTTTCTCTTTCTCGCCTTACAACTGAACCTAAAGTTTTCTAAACTATCTAGCGAGTGTTATTATGCAAAAGCTTTAATCTTGTACTTAAAAAAGCCTTCGCTAGAATTTCAAGTCTTCTTTAGTGTTGCAAGTTTTCTTAATAGAAAGTTTTGTGCAGAACTTTAAGCTTTCTTATGAAAAAACTTAAGCTAAGTTTTCTTAATAGTAAACTTATCTCTTTCTTTTTTTCTTTTTTTTCGAAGTTGAACCTAAAGTTTTCTAAGCCATTTTTCGCTAAAGCTTAAACATTCGTTAAAGAAAACTTTCGTTAGTTAGAACATCAAGTTTTTATTTAACATAACAATTTCTTTACAACTTGCAAGTTGTTTTTAAACAAAAACTTCACTAGAGCTTTTTCGTTTTTTCAAAGGAAAAACTTTTGCTAAAGCTTTAAGCTTTCACTAAGTTACTTTTAAATAAAAATCATTAAAATTTCTTCTTATACTAGAATTTTTAAACCAATTTCTCTAAATGATTCGTATGAAAAAGACAAATTTAATATATTTGACAACTTCTTGATGTTGATTCGATTCACCTGCAACTCTCACTGTTAAGGAAAAAGCAAGTTTTTAAAAATTGTTTAAAGCTTTTTTTGCGCTTTGCTTTAATAACATTTCCAACAACAATTTGATGATTTTGACTTAATTTTTTTTAGCAATAATGTAAATAAAATATAATAGAAAATTTCTATATATAAAAGTATTTACGTGGTTTTAACAATAATAACAACAAATATTTTATGGCGCCGGTGTAAAGTTTTTTTGTTTAATAAAAAAATCAATACAAATGGAGAGCAACAAAAAAAACATACTGTGTTTTATAAAGATCAAAAGTTATAATATGGAATTATTAAGTAGAAAAAAAATAACACAGCAAAGAGTTTATAGGAAAAAGAGACTTTAAGTTAGATTTAAAGTTAGCTTAATAAGTATATGTTTTAGCTAAAGCTTATTACTTTAGTCATTACCTAGTAAGGGAGGTTGATTATTTTGATTTGTTGGTTTTAAAAGTTTTAGTTTGAGAACAATTTTTTTCTCTTTCTCTCTCTTTAATTAAAAACTTCAAATTAGCTTTTCAAGAAAAGCTTTTAAAGCTTTTGCTAAAACATATTCATTACCTTAAGCATTACTTTGTAATGTAGAAGTTAATGCCTTTACCTTTTTTACTTTCAATAATAAATAAATAATGTTTGAATCCGTGATTAAAAAGAGAAATTTGGGAAAACATTTTACATTAACTTTTTGCTAATTTTGTCAGCTATCTGATCTGTACTTTAAAATTTAGCAATCTCTCACTGAATTGTCTAACAGCAGTCTGTCTTTCCCTTCAATATCATTTTGTTTTATTCGTAAATCAAAAATTTTTGATCTCGATTTCTACTGAGATTGTTTTCCTAAGTAAGAGAAAATTTTTGCAATAAATTTTTGCTTTTTTTGTTAAATATATGATTTGGATCCTAAAATTAACAAATCTCCCTCTGAGTTCTCTTAAAGCTGTCCGTCCTTCCTATTACTTTTTTTTATATATTTTTAAATTATTTCGTAAATTAATTTAAGAAAATCTTGGACTTATGTTAACTGAAATTATTTTTCGTTTTCGGAAGTCATTTTTGCAACAACTTCTTGCGATTTTTGTGAAATATAAGTTTTCGAGTTCTGAAATATAAGTTCAGAGTTCTCTTAAAGCTGTCCGTCCTTCCTCTTATATTTTTTAGATTGTTTCGTAATTAAATGCAGAAAAAAGTTTGAATTTGTGTTAATTGAGTTTATTTTTCATTTTTAGAAGACATTTTTGCAACAATTTCTTGTTATTTTTGTAAAATATAAGATCTTGAACTTATATTTAGCAAATCTCTTCCTAAGTCGCCAATTAGAAGTCTGTCCTTCTGCTAACTTTTTAATATTTTTCATAAATAAATAAAAAAAATGCTTCATTTCTTTCTCTGTTGAGAATATTTTACGAAATTAGACGAATTTGAACCATAACTTATTTCTATGTTTATCAGATCTGAACTTTCTATTTAACAAATCTATTTCCAAGTCACCAATAAGAAGTCTGTCCTTCTGCTAACTTTTTAATATTTTTCGTAAATAAATTGAACATTTTTTATTTCTTTTTTTGTTGAGAATATTTTCTTAAATTTGCAGAAATTTAAGCAATAACTTCTTTCTATGTTTATCAGATCTTAATGGTTTATCCTACATCTCTTCCCATTTTTTTTTAATTTCGTAAAAAAATAATGTTTGTGAATCCATTATGACTGAAATTATGTTCCGAAGTTAGAAGGAATTTTGTTAATAACTTCTTCGCATTATTGTTAAATAATCAATCTAAAACATAGAATTTGAAAATATCACTCTAAGTCGTCTGACAACTGTCCGTCCTTCCCTTAAAATGTGTACATATACATATCTTTTTATTTTTTTTGTTTTTCTTTGTAAATATCTTGAATCCATTTTTACAGAAATTATTTTTCGAATTTTAAAGAAATTTTTACAAAAACTCTTTGCTATTTTTGTTAAATTTCTTTTGTAGTTTTTAAAAGTTTCGATAATCTTTGTGAATTGTTGAACAGCTGTCTGTCCTTCCTTTAGCTTTTTATTTATTTTTTATTTTTTGTAAATAAATGATAAGATATTGAACCTGATTTTTTCTGAATATTTTTTTAAATTCCTTTAAAATGTTTGCAATAACTTTTATCGATTTTTGTTTAATATTTGAATAAAAATTAAAAATTTAAAAAATCTTTTTTTGTTTGGTGTAACAAATGTCTGTCCTTCCGTTAGTTTTTTTTTTAAGTTTTTATTTTTTTCTCTCTCTTGTACAAATGTTTGCTGGGTTGTTTTTTTTTAATAACACATTTAATTTTTTTTGTTGTTGTTTAAATTGCAAATACAAATTTGTTACGGTAGGAGGGCATACAAAATTAATTTTTAACAAATAGCAGGCGTAAATTGTACTTTTTTTCTGCTTATAATTCTTTGCTTAATTTCAAAGATTGTTTTTTTTTCTAAACTTATTTTATTACTTTTCCATCAAAGACTTTTAAGATTTTGTTTTGACTGCCTGCTAGGTTAGGGGGCGTTGAAAAAAAACATGTATAATTGCGCCCACATTCTAGAGGGTTTAGAAAAAGAGCAATAGTTATACGTAAAATGACATTTCAAATGTGTGAAAATAATTGTGTTTTTTTTAAGGAACATTTTTTTTTAAAAATTTCTTTAAAATCGTAATTTTGTTACAAAATATTGGCCTTAAGGCGAAAAATTATTTTCAAATAAATTGCTATAATAAACAAGGTGTTATTTTGATGGACTGTGTAGAGTTTTAAAAATTTTGTTTAAAATTTAAAAATCTTCAAACAAAGTTTTCCAGCCATTAAGCAGTAAAAGCTTAAAGCTAAGTGCTTTTTTTTTTGTAATTTTATTTTTTAATCTATATAATTAAACCGTGAAAAACAAGTCTCTTTCTCTCTCTTTGAAGTAAAAACATTAATGTAAAAGTGCATTTTTAAAAAAAAACATGTTGTATTGAAAACAAAAATTGTTACTTGTCTTGATGACTGGTCAGCCTTGAATGGCCTTGAGGCAATAGCAGCAGTGAGCATCACTCACTGCTACAGCTTAATAGTTTAAGCTAAAGCTAATAACTAAATGATGACTTTAGTGACTAATATTGATTGATATTTACACACTTTAAAAATTTTTTTTTAAATAACTTTTATATATATATTTTTAAAATTTTGGTTAAAACTCTAAAAAAGCTTAAAACCAAACAATTCAGCTGTATTTTTCCTTTATTTGTCTCACATAAATTTTTAGGTTTATTTGGTGTTAAAGTGTTTCAAATTAAACTTTATATATTTAAGTTTATTTTGTTTTATTTTCAAAAAAAAAAAAAAAAAATAATAAAAAAAAAACTCACCAGCAGTTTGAAGGTTTTCTTAAATCATAAAATTTTTCAGGTGGGTGGTTTTATGGCTTGTTAAAAATGCCATATTTAAGTCTTTTAAATTATTTTCTTAACTTTTATTAAGTTAAAACTAAAGTGCCACTATTGACACTCGCTCTACGCCTACTTTCTTATTACATTTGTATTTTAATTCCCAAAAAATAACTCCAAAATTTATAAAACATTTCTTGTTAAAAAAAGGTTAATTTAAAGTTTTTGTTTAATTTAAAATTCATAAAATAAAACACAAAATTTTCAAGGTTAAATATTTAATCAATGAAATCATATGTGTGCAGATGAGGAAATTACAACATTTGGTTTTACACAAAAATAGATAAATTTAAAAAAAAATTTACAACTTAAAATGATGACTTATAAATATAATTTAAAAGGTCATATAACAGTAGTCATGAAGCATAAAGTTTTAGAGAAATCAGATTATCCAAATAAAACCAAAATCTTAAATATATAATAAAGCTTTTGCGAATTTTTAGCACAAACATAATTTTTTATATAAAATCTTTAAAATCTAAAAACTCCTAATAAATCCCTTAAACTTTCTAAAAAAAAAAATCAAAAATTTGGGTAGTTTCTTTATGAAAAGCTTTGTAAAGCTTAATAAAAGCATTTGATAATCTTAAAGTTTTAGTTATTAGCTTTTGTCATTATTTAACACTAAACAATGTATTTAATAAATACTATTTCCAATAACAGTTTATATAAAAAGCTCTACAAATCTCTCAAGTTTTTATGAAGCTTACAGTTTTGAAAGAATAGAAAAAGTTGAAAACTTTTCAAATTATCGATCAAAGATTTAATTTCCATCAAAGTTTTATAAACTCGAAAGCTTTTACCTAAAGTTTTTTCGACACGAACCAATGCATGTATAAATAACTTTAAACTTTATCAAACTTTCAATAAAAATCTTTAAAAACTTGTGCTGACTCTGTAAAAAGCTGTGTAAATTCCAAAAGCTTTTAGAGAAAGTTTTGCAAATATTAAAATTAAAAACTATGGGATATTTTGAGGTTTCACAAAGAAAACAATGAAATCTTTGGAATACAACTATGTTTTATATAAAACACTATATTAAGCTCCATTTAAAGCTGTGTAAATTCCAAAAGCTTTTAGAAAAAGTTTTGCAAATATTAAAATTAAAAACTATGGGATATCTTGAGGTTTCACAAAGAAAACATTGAAATCTTTGGAATACAACAATGTTTTATATAAAACACTATATTAAGCTCCATTTAAAGCTCTGTATAAAGCTCTTATATCCATAAAAGTTTCTCAGGCTTCATAGTTATACTTAAAACTTTTACACGAAATAAAAACAACTTTAAAATTCATCAAACTTTTCCTAGTAAACATCAAAGACTGAATCAGTTTCTAAAGGAAACTTTGCAAATATTAAAAGTTTATTTGAAAGCTATCTTACAAATTCAGAAAGGAAACATTCAAAACTTTGAAATTCCTTAGAAAACATTCAATACTAACACTATTTGTATAGAATACTTTGCACATATTATATTTGAAAGCTTTGAAATACCTTCAGGATTCAGAAAAACATTGAAAACATTCAAAGTAGACACTGTTGTTATAGAAAGCTTTACAAATATTAAATATTCATTAAGAAAATATTGATATCTTTAGAATACAACAATGTTTCTTTAGAAAGCTTTTCACAAAAGTTGTTATAGAAAGCTTTCATATCTTAAGGCGTTTCTACACAAAGCTTTTCTTTCTAACAAAGTTTCATTTCAGCATTCTATTGCTTAAAGGTTTTTTGTTCAAAGTTTCTATAAATAAAAGTTTATAAACAAAGCTTATTTAACTATCAATATTGCAATAGAAAGCTTTTAGTATTAAGCTTAGTAAATATTGGAAAATGTTTCCTAAATCTTTCTATAAAAAAGAAACTTTGAAATGTTTTTATAGAAAAGTTTCTAATAAAAACTTTAAAAAGAAAAATCCAAAGAAAACTTTGTAAATTTTCCAATAAAACTGATTTTGTTATTTTCATAAGTTTCTAAAAAAAGCTTTAAAAAGTTTAATTTGAAATTTTTTAAAAAAATCTTTAGAGAACATTGAAAAGCTTTGAAAAGTTTATAAAGAAAGTTTATAAAGAATAAATAAAAGAAAAGTTTCAAAAGAAAATTTTGTTTAAACATTTTATAAGTTTCTAGAAAAAGCTTTAAAAAGTTTCATTTGAAATTTCTTTGAAAAAATCTTTAGAAAACTTTATAAAGCTTTAAAAAGTTTATAAAGAAAACTTATGAAAATTTCAAAAGAAAATTCTGTTAAGTCTTTGAAAGAAAACTTTGAAAGACAACTTTGAAAAGTTTTTAAAGAAAATTTGCGACAGTTTCTAAAGAAAACTTTGAAAAGTTTCTATGGATAATTTTGAAAAGTGTCTAAAGAAAACTTTGAAAAGTTCTTAAAAAAAACTTTGAAAAGTTTCTAAAGAAAACTTTGAAAAGTTTCTAAAGAAAACTTTGAAAAGTTCCTAAAGAAAACTTTGAAAAGTTCCTAAAGAAAACTTTGAAAAGTTCCTAAAGAAAACTTTTGTAAGTTTCTTCAGAAAGCTTCGGTATCTGTCAAAATTTGATTATTTTTTGAAAAAATCTTTGTTATTTCTTTTATATAACAAACTACTGTTTAGTTTCGTAATTTGTTTTGCAAAAAAAAAAATATTATGAATTTGCAAAAATTATATATATAATTTTAAGCTTTTTTATGTAAATTTTGTTGTAAATGAAAGTGAAATTTATTTGAATGCATTAAGAAAAAGTTAATTATTTGATATTTTCTATAAAAATCAATACAATTACGAAAAAATAGCATCATTAACATGAATCATAGATTAAACTGTAAAACAAAAGTTAATGATATTGAAAAAAAAAAGCTGTTGTCAATATTTTTAAAGTTGAAAAGTTTTTGTTTTGAACAAAAAATTTATTTATTATTAAAAATAATAATAATTATGCAAATTCCTAAACTAAATGATCATTTAGATAAATGAGTTATAGATGAATGAAGATTTGAAGAAATATTATAAACATAAACTAATCAAAACACAAATGAATTGGCAAAACTTAAGTTTAGAAATTGTGGCTTGTCATTTCATATTAAAGCAATTTTTTGACGTCAAATACAAATCAAATTAAATGAAATAAAATAAAAGCGTAGAAGTTAAAGACACCGTGTAGATGAATCACAAAACAAGTGATCTTCTCACGATGGTTGTGGCATTACAATAAGAATATTTTTTTTTTAATTAAAAATTAAAATTTTTGTATTTGAACAAAATGCAAAAAAAAACGTAAATAAGATAATGTCTGTCTATATAATGATGTTTGTTTAAATAATAAAAAAAATAAAATTAATGATTTTTTTTAATAATAAAAGAAAACCTGTTGTTGTTAATGATGTTGATGATGATGTTTAACCAAAAATGTCTTTTTTTCTAAAGCGCAATAGTGATTAATTAACATATTCTGACTTAATTGTACTTAAAATATGCAAATTTCTTTAATTCGTTAAGAAAACTATATAATTTAACTGTAATTTGCACATAATCTTTGAAACAAATTCAGAAATTTGATATAGCTAATGTGAAATTTAGTCAAATTTTTAAAAGATTTAAGCGATAAATAATGATAAAAATTATGATATTATATACCAAGATTTAAAAAAGCTTTAGGCTTTATTCATAAGCAAAACTTTTCCACAGCACCCTAAAGAAATTTCAAAGCTTTCTTATATTTTATTACAAATATATTTTAATGTTTTATTTGAAAACGTTTCAAAGTTTTCTTTATAAACTCTCTAAAAAGTCTCTTTTAAACTATTAAAAGCTTTCCATAGAGATTTTGTAAATAAATTTTACAAAATATTTTCGTGAAACCTTTCTAACGTTGTTAGACAGAGAAATTTTTTTAAATTTTTCTTTGAAAACTCTATAAAAAAAAGTTTCAAAATGTTCAATGTTTAAATGTTCGAAGCTTTCCATAAAGATTTTTTAAAGAAATTTTACAAAGTACTTTAGAGAAACTTTTTAAAGCTTTTTACAAAAACTTTCTAAAGTATTCTGAAGAAAATTTTTCTATTAAAAGCATAACAAATTGTTATAGACAACTTTTTTCAAAGAAATGCCTTGAAATTTTAGGCAGAAGCTGTAGAAAAGCTTCTAGAAACATTACAGAGTCTTATTTAAAAACTTTTACAAGTTTTCTGTAAAAACTTTTAAAAATTTGCTTAAAGAAAGCTTTTCAAAGTTCACTAAATAAACTTTTCAAAGCTTACTAAAAAACATTTTCTTAGTCTTCTAGAGAAACATTCAATACTGTTAGCCAGATAAACTTTTCAAAGTTTTTTAAAAAACTTTTTAAAGATTTCTTAATAAAAATTCGGAAATTTTCTATCAGAAACTTCACAAAAGCTTTTGAAGATTTTAGAGAGTTTTATAAAAAAAGCTTTTCAAATCTATATTTAGAACCTTTAAAGGTATACTTTAGAAACTTTTGAAAGTTTTCTAAACATAAGTCTTTTTAAGCTGTTTATATAAACTTTTACACATATTAAACTTTTCATAAGAAACTTTTTTTAAAGTTTTCTTTCCAGAGAAACTTTTATAAGTTTTCTAGAGAAACTTTTTAAAAGTTCCTAATAAAATTTTTAAAAATTTATTTTCTAGTAAAATCTTTTAACAAGAAAGCTTTTCAAGTTTTCAAAGAATTTTTTCAAAGTTTTATAAAGAAACTGTTTAAAGTGTTCTAAAGAAACTGTTTAAAGTTGTCTAAAGAAACTGTTTAGAGTTCTCTAAAGAAGCTTTTTTTTTATTTTTTTTTTATTAGCAAAATTTTTTAGCGAGTTTTTTTAACGAAACTTATCAAATATTTTCTTAAAAACTCTTTAAAGCCTCATAGAAACCCTAAAAGCTCTTTTTATAAACATTCAAACATGTCTCTCTAGAAGCTTTTTAAGGTATTCTCTATGAAATTAAACGTTTTGTAATGAAACTTATCAAATATTTTCTTAAAAAGTCTACAAAATCTCATTGAAACCTTATTTCATTTATTCTAGATATATTAAAACAGGTCTCTATACAAGCTTTTCAAGGTATTCTCTATGAACATTTTGTCGTCGTCTTTATAAACTTTTCAAATATCTCTCTATAAACTTTAAACTTTTTAAAATCTTCTAGAATTTTTGAAAGTTTTCTTCAGACTTAGTGGTTGTCAAAGCTTTCTATAAAAGCACAGCAAAACCAAGTTATATTGTGAAAAACATTAAATAGATTTCTCCAGAACTCGATATGAATAAAGGTTGTTAAAGGTTTCTAAAATAGCTAAATTTTCTTTATAACCAACCTTAAAGATTGTTAAAGCTTTCCATAAAAGCACAGCAACGAAAGTTTTCTTCAACTTAAGAGGTTGTCAAAGCTTTCTATAATTACAGTGTTTCAAGTTTAAGTTTTTTAGAGAACTTCTGTGGTAAAATAAAGATTTCTATAGAAAATCTTGTGAATAATAGAGTCCTTATATGTAAAACTAACAAAATTTCCTATAAAGCTTTTTGACGTCAAAGAAAATTTACTTGAAATCCAAAATTAAGTTGTCACTTATTGACACTCAAGGCAAATGGTAAGGGTAATTAATGAATATTACCAGTTATTAAAAGCTAAAGGGAAATTAAACTGCTTTTGTCATTTCTAAGTTTTATGTTTATTTAACATTTTTCCTCACATGATTAACAACCATATTTGTCGTATCCACCGTGTACATGTAATTAAAAATACAAAATCTACTATTAAAAACAAATCAAAATCAGATTAGTCATATAATTTGATTCATTTGTTTGATGTTAAAACCAATTAAATCAAAATTGATTTGTTTATTTTCTATAATTTCTTGGAAATTTCTTCAAATGGAAAAATCTTAAACTCAAAGCATTGTACATTTAAAAACTATTAAAGTTTCGAGTAAATGTCACATATGTTAATACTTTATGTAAAAAAAAAACGTATTCATTATAATACAATTATTAAACACAAATTACAAAAGAATTAAACAAATGAGAAAACTGCCGCTGACTACTTTAATCAGTTTTTGTTTTTGCTCTCTAAAAGCTTACTATAAATGGAAATCTTTAAAATTATAAATGCTTTAGTTTTATCGAACACGGAAAAGGTAATGAAATTGAAATTTCATTTTTTATTTTGCTATAATAGCGGCTTTTAACAATTCAACAAAAAAATCTCTATATATTGCTAACAAATAAATAATATTTATTTTATTATTGATCACCCGCGCAATTCAAATTACTGTGCGCCAAACTTGACACACGCTTTTTTTTTCTTCACCAACTACGCCTCTATAGCTTTTTTCTTTTCTTAATAAAAACATGTTTAACAATATGAAAAAAAAAATCATAAAAAATATCTAACTCTCTTTTTTCTGCAATAAATAAACTGTTTTATGCAGCAACAATTGTTGTCATTGCTGTCAATTTGAATTGATAGGTTTTTGTAATGTTTATAAGACGTATATTACCTTAAGTAGTAATGTAAATAATAAAACTATTGCTTGATTTTCCAATTTTATGATTTATGACTTTATTTAATAGATTTTTCAATAATAGAAAAATGGTTTAGTTTTTAAAAAGAAAAGAAACTTAATTAAAGCTTAAAGTTTATCGTTTGTTATTTGTGGTTAAAAGCTTGACTTTGTCTGCCTTTTTTAGAAAAAACCTAAGGGAAAAAAATGTTAAGATTTTCTTTTGCAACTAATTTAGTCTATAAAAATCTACTTTAAAATAAGCCTAAGTTTATAAAAGCTTTTTAAAGTTTTCCTTGGAATATTTTTAAAGTTATCTCCTATAGTTTATAAATACAATTTTTAAAAGCTTTTCAAAGTTTTTTTTTAGGAATTTTTCAATTATCCTGTAGAATAAAATTTTTTCCAAAGTTTAAGAAAACATTTTATAAAAAGTTTATATAAGAAAGTTATAAAAGCTTTTCAAAGTTATCACAACAATTTAAAAATACAATTTCAAAAGCTTTTTAAAGTTTTTTTTTTTTTTAACAACACTTGCAAGTTTGTCCAAGTTCATAGAAAACTTTAGCAAGTTTCAATAGAAACTTAAGCAAATTCAATAAAACTTTTAGAAGAATCAATAAAGCTTTTTTTAAAAGTTCACTGAAAGCTTGTGAATGCTGTGTTATTATTAGATTTTTTTTATATTTTAATATTTCGTGTATTTTCCATAAAATTTTGTTAAAATTTTCCATAAAATGTTTTTCTTATTTAAATTGTTGTTTATTTTAAAAATTTTAATGCATTTCCATTATTTTTCTATGTTATAGATTTATGTTATGATAAACTAACACTTAATTCTAATTTTTTTCCACTAATAAACCCTAAACATTACAACTATAAATCATTTTTAAAATAAACTAAACAAATACAACGAATAAAAAAGTACTTTATAAGCATTAAATTGCCCAAAAATTATTACACAGATTATTGGCTGGTCTGGTCTAGTCTGGCCAGGCCAATTTCTTTAATGCTGTTGATGTAGCAGAGAGCTGTTAAGAAAATAATGCGGTCAATACAGTTTTCAAATTTTCTTTTTATTTTTTTTTTTTATTTATCTAAAATTTAAGTTGCCTCATAAATATTCGAAATTAAGGAAATTGTTACTTTGATTTTACAGTTGTTGTTGGATGTGTGGTGGTGTTGCACAGACTATGTCTATGAAACCAATCCATAACACATCTTTCGAAGAGGTCTTGTCTGGCCATTGGTTTGAGAAATGTACTGAAAAGTTTTTGATTAAACAAAAATATATATTGTTTTTTTTTTTCAAATGTTGCTGCTGCTGTTGTTGCTTTCAACAATTCACACAACAGCAACAAAACAACGCAGCGATAAATGATTTCTCATGTTGCATTACGTTAAACAGATATACAGCAATATTTAAACAAACTTTTAAGTTTTATTTTTTTCTTTTCAATATTTGTAGAGAAAACCTCTTATAGAAAAATTTTGCAATTTTTTTCATTATTGTTTTTTTTTGGAAAATTTATTATAAATTTTGTTAAAAAAAAAAACTCTTGTTGGAAGTTGTTGCTGTGATGATGTTTTTCATGTTGCTGTGTAGTTGCTGCTACAGCAAACATCATCATCTATCTATCAACGCTTCAGCGAAGGTGTAAAATTTCTTAAAGATTTTTTTTTTAAATTTTTCTGCCTAAAGTAGTCGAAACAAATCAAATTGTTAAATTTTTGTTTTTTTTTTCGTGTTTATTTGTGAAATTATTTGTGTTTTTTTTGGATTTGTTGTAAATAATTTCGCTTACCTAAATGTTTATTTATAATGGATGCAAATATTTGAAATTTCTTTAAGATTAAAAGTTAAAAGATACGAGGAAAAAAAAAGAGGAAAAATATTGAGAAAATCTTAATGGAATTTAAATTTAACAAAGATTTAAATAACGAAGATTATCAGTCAGAGTTCGAGTCGTCTAACTGTAAGAACAAAGCGATATTATTATTCTTAGTTGATCGATAGATGAGATACATAGACAGACATTTTCAGATTCCCTTCTAAAATTGTTTTATAAGAAACACCTTCTTCAGGGACTATAACATTCTTTATAAAGTTTTTCAAAGTTTTTTTTTTATCAGTTTTTGGTCAAAATTTTAATTTTGCTTTATTTGTGCTTTTAAGTTTTCATTTTGACAATTTAATATTTTATATTTATGAAGATTATTATTAAAGCAATTCATCATCATATATTTGTCTGAGATGAAGTGCTGCACAAATAACACCAAATTTGAAGTAATCACATTTATAAAGTCCAAAAGCTATAAAGTGACCCAAAACAGTTTAGTATTTTTAAGTAAATAGTAGACACCCTACCAGCTTTAAACTATTTTCAACAATTTGTTTGTAATCTATAGAATTTTATATTAATATTAGATTAAAGTTTTCTATACAAGCTTTGAAATATGATAAAGCTTTTGCTAAAGCTTTTTTTAATACAAACATTGAGGAAAGACTCGGTAACTTAAAGAAAATTGAGCTTTAAAAAAGCTTCTAAAGTTTGTGGGGATGTTAAAGTTTCATAATATGATAAAGACAAATTTAGAGCTTTTATACTCCTTTAAAATATATGTTATTATATAATTTTAGGTTGATGTAAGCTAAGAACGCTTTGAAATATTAAGCATTTGTTAAAAATGTTGAAAAATGCTAAAGCTTTCCATATAAACATTGAAAAAAATACAATATTGATTTAAGAAAAAGATATTTAAAATCAAATCTCAAAAATCTGTTGCCACAATTTTCTTAAAAGCCTTGGAATCAAAGAGTTAAAGTTATATAAAAGCTTTAATAAAAAGCTTTAATATTCTATATAATTTTGCAAAATTTTCAATCATAATTTAAGAATAACTTTTAATTAGTTTTCAATGAAAAACTTGACTCTAAGTTTTATAGAAATGACAAAACTTTCTATATAAACTTAACTAAAAGATATCAACCTTTTTACACAATAAAGTTTTCAGTCAAAGGTTACTACCTAGACACACCTTGTGGGTTAGTCAAAGTGTTTTATAGAAACTGTTTAGGCAAAGAAAGATTTTATATAAATTTGGCTAAAAGCAAAAGCTTTTTTTATATATTTTTTTAAACTTGTTCAGAATGCTAACACGCTTATTCGTGAAAAACTAAAGTTTTTACAAAAACCTTGGTAGAAAGCTAAAGCTTTCTTGAGAAACTTTAGTAATAATCGAAAGCTTTGAATTTCATAACTTTATATGGTAATTTCGGCAAAAAGCTAAAAAAATCTTTAGAGGCGTTGTTTTAAAGCGTTTTATAAATAATTTGGTGGAAAGTTAAAGCTTTCTTTAGAAAGTTGGTGAGAAGCCAGAACTATCTGTTGAAACAAAATGTTTAAAAGCTGTAGAAATTTTGTTGAAAAGTCAAGCCTTTTTGTAGACAATTAGTTGGTAAGCCAAAGCTTTGTGCTCAAATATTCTTTTAAAACGAAAGTTTTTATGTATTTTTTGTGGAAAACTAACGTTTTCCTTAGAAGCTTTTTCTCAATATATTGTTGGAAAGTAAAAATTTCTATATTAACTTCGGGGGGAGCAAAACCAAAGATTGATTTAAAAAAGATTTCTATAGAAACTTTGGTGTTAAACAAAAGTTTTCTTTAGAAACTTTGGGAGGCAAAAGTTTTTTTTAGAAACATATGTGCAAAGTTGGTTAATCAAAAACAAAGCTTTTTAAAAAACCTTTTAAGTTGATGCCAAAGTTTTCTTACTATGATGAAGTGCTATCAAAAAGTCGTTATAAACTTTGAGTTGTTGTTTTTGTTATATTATTTAAAATATTATTTTGTTATTGTCTTAGATTTATTATGAATGTTACCCATTGTGTCCCTTTTCTGTATTTTCCTTTTGTTTTAGCTTTATTGTACTGTACTCTCTCTCTCTGTAGTCTATTGTTAAATATAAATAAATATTTTTTACTTTTGACAGTTTTGGCACACTGCATAATTTGTATGTCAGTTATTTACAAGCAACAGTAAACAGGACTAAGACTAAGACAAACCGCCCCTTAGCAGTGAATTGGGAATTTAAATAAATGGTGTAACAAAAACCTAAAAACCTTAAAATGCTCTAAACATAAAATAAAGACATTAATTAGAAATGAAAAAATGAAGACTTAAATAAAATAGGAACAACAAAATATTCAGAAAAGAAAAGAAAATTTATCTTAATTTTGTTTAATTTTCTTTAATTAATTTTTATTAATATAAAGAAAACCAAGTTTGGTATTTTACAACTTAATTTATTTTCTGTCCGTCTATCTTTCCGTCCGTCCGTCCGTCCGTCTGTTTTTTTTTTTTAAATCTTAACTTATGGCTTATTTAACATTTCAATTTGTCTTAATAATTAAAATAAATTAAAATAAAATTGTTATAACAAAACAAAACTTTGTCATATTTATTTACAAAATATCAACAATTTAATTGTTGTAGCAATTAAAACACGTACATACGTTGTTGAAAATATTATTGAACAAACTTACATACAAATCTTGAGATTTGTTTATTTTTTGTGTAATAAAAATCACTGTTTATTTTAAAATTTTATTTGCATAATGTACTAGGCATCACGTAGTAAATACTTGAGTTTTAGATTTTTCACATGATTATATTTATTATAAACTTACTTAATTTTAATAGTAGTTAGGTGGAAAGGGGGAATTTGAAACGACTTAAAAAGGTGCTATATTTTTGACAGAAGTCTCAGAATCTTTGAGCAAAGCTTTCTGTAGGCATTCTGTGCTTTTTGCAAACACTTTGGGGATTGAAAAGCTTTTATTATACACTTTAAGGGGAGTGTGAAAACTTCAATAGAAAAGAACTTTCATAGAAACTTTAGTGAATCACATAGCTTTTTATAGAAACTTTTTACAAAAAATTCTTAAGATTGTTTTTTAGGCACATTCCATATTTTGTTGGTGGATCGCAAAACATACTATGCAAGCTTTAGTGGATGTCAAAGTTTTTTGTAGGAACTTTAATGAATCAAAAGTTTTCCTTAGAAACTCTGTTATATTGTAAAAACAACAAATTATTCAGAAACTTTGGTGAATTGCAAAGCTTTTGGCAGAAACTTTAGTGGATATCCAAAGTTATATAGAAAGCTTTTACGAAGATCTTGCGATCTACAAAATTTCTTGAGTTCTAAAGTATTATATAGAATAGTTGTGTAATTCTGCAAAAGCTTAAGTGGATTACAATATTTTCTATATGAACTTTTGATGGGTAGTAAAATGTTCATTATAAACACTAAAAGCTGTGTTTAAAAATTTTCAAGAATTTAGTTTTAAAAAAGTTTTCTACAGCAACTTTGATTGATCACAAAGATAAATATAAAAAATATTAGTGGTTCACAAAATGTCAATAGAAACTTTACTTAATTGCCAATTTTTTTTATAAGCTTTAGAGGTTGCCAAAGCGTTCAAAAACTTTAGTTGATATCCAAATATGTGTAGAAAGCTTTAACAAAGATCTTGCGATTTACAAACTTTCTTGAATTCTAAAGTTTTATATAGAAAAGTTGTGAGATTCCAGAAAACTTTAGTGGATCACAAAGTTTTCTATATAAACTTTTGATGGGTAGTAAAGTTTTAATTATAAACTTTTGAGGATCTGGAAGCTTTGTTTAGAAACTTTAAAGGATTACAGTTTCAGAAACGTTGATGGATAACATAGATAACTATAAGCAATTTGGTGATTTACAAAATGTTAATAGAAACTTAACTAATTTAGAAAACATTCTTTAGAAGCTTTAGTTGGTTGCCAAAGCTTTCTTTAAAAACTTTAATGAATTCAAACTGAAGGGTAAACTTTCTATAGAAAATTTGGTGGATTGCAAAGCATTCTGTAGAAACTTTTAGCGAATATCAAAATTAGTATAGAAAGCTTTCTTTATAAACTTTAATGGATTACAAAGTTTTCTGTAGAAACTTTAATGGATTCCAAAGATTTCCATAAAAACTTTGGAGGTGCGTTAAGTTTCCATTAAAACTCTTTTTTTGAGCTGAATGGCAATACCTTCTCTAAAAGCTTTAGTGGAAACTTTGAAACCTGTCTATGTCAAATCGGAAAACTTTCTTTTGAAACTCAGGTGGATTGCAAAATTTTCTACAGAATCTGTTTTGTGTTCGAAAGCTTTGACGGATATACGAATTTCTTTAAAAAGCTTTTGAAAGCTTTCTTCCAATTTACCAAACATTTCATGAGGCGACACAAAATTAAAAAAAAAAAAACTTTATTTTCTATTGAACATTTTCTCAGTCATAAAATTTTCATTAATATCTTTACTGCAACCAAAACTTTTCTTTGTCGGATGTTACAAATATCCTAACTAAATATACCAACCATTTCACTTCTCTATACTAGGCGGGGTAATAAAAAAACAAACAAAATCCAAAATAAACAAATCGTCTACATAAATATATAATAAAAAAGTTGGGGTTAAATGATTATTGCCACTTATTATTACTTACAACACTATAACATTAGGAATAATAAATGGGCTCGTAAGTAGTAAAAGAGCGATCAAGTCAATGAGCGCTTAATATGCAAATAATCACAGTGTATGTTTGTGTGTTATTATAGTCTATCTGTAAATAATACGTATAAACACAGCTTGAAATGAAAACCAAACTGATCTTACGAAATCTCAAACAGTCGCACAATATTACAAATTTTCACAATCATTTTAAACTATTTTGATGACTTTAATAATGTCAGCTTTATCGTTGTTTACACTGCAGTATTTTAAACTATATTGCACTTTGGAAAAAAAGAAACATATGTACTATGAGATTTTATTGTTTTTTTTTTTTTTTTTTTTTTTTTGTTTTCGTAAAAAAAATTAAACTAAAATATATTAGTTTTTTCTTTCGATTTTGTTTTTTTGGTGGTACAATTGTTGGTTTTTTATTAACATTTCAGTACAATTTCATATGAATGAGGCACTCCCTCCCAATATGTGTTGTTGTTTTTTTTTTATTATGGCTAAAAGTCATAGTTAAACTAAGTCATGTGGTCAAAAACAGAAGTCAATTTGGTAGCCAAATACTGTGAGATAAAACTTTTGCTATTAATAAAGTTATAAAGTTTGTTAATTTAAGGAAAATTCCTTTCATTCAGCTTTATATTTCATTTAAAGTTTTCTATAGAAGCTCTGGGCGATCAAAAAGCTTTTCATACAACGCACATTTATATATAAACTTTGAGGGATCATAAAGTTTTTTATTATTATTGTATACATTTGATTACAGAAGCTTTATTTAATACCAAAGTTTTCTTGATGCTTTCATTTGAAACTGTTGTCGTCCTCGAAATTTTCTTAAAATTAAACTTTAGTGTATACCAAAGTTTCCCAAAGCTTTTATTCATTTGTAACGTGTTTCGAATTCGTGTTTGCATTAAAATTTACTCTTTAAAGAAGTTTTTTTTTTGTTTGTGTTACAAATCCTCTTGTTTTTTTTTCCATGTAGTTATTTCTCAGTTTGCAATTTTTCAAAACTTACGCAATATTATTATGCTCAGCAGCTACTGCTTTTTTTCTATTTTGCCAACATTTAGCATTTATTTGAAAACATTTGAAAAACTGCTCATTTTCATTTTGGTTTATTGCCTAAAGTCAAAGAATCAAAACATGATTTTCATTTATGAGATTTTAACAATTTTATTACAATTTTAATAATGTATTACAAACAACATAAGAAATTAAAACTATGAAAGCTGATAGAATAAAAAACATAAAAAGCTTAACAAGATATTTGAAGAATCAATAAAATACTGCAGGATAAGCTTACAAATGCATCTATAAGCTCAATATTTAATAAAAATTCTTCAAATTAAAATTATGCTTATAAATAGATATATAGATAGATAGATAGATAGATAGATAGATAGATAGATAGATAGATAGATAGATAGATAGATAGATAGACAGATAGATAGATAGATAGATAGATAGATAGATAGATAGATAGATAGATAGATAGATTGATAGATAGATAGATAGATAGATAGATAGATAGATAGATAGAAAGATAGATAGATAGATAGATAGATAGATAGATAGATAGATAGATAGATAGATAGATAGATAGATAGATAGATAGATAGATAGATAGATAGATAGATAGATAGATAGATAGATAGATAGATAGATAGTTAGATAGATAGATAGATAGATAGATAGATAGATAGATAGATAGATAGATAGATAGATAGATAGATAGATAGATAGATAGATAGATAGATAGATAGATAGATAGTCTTGTTTAGTCTTCTTTAGTCTTGTTTAGTCTTGTTTAGTCTTGTTTAGTCTTGTCTAGTCTTGTCTAGTCTTGTCTAGTCTTGTCTAGTCTTGTCTAGTCTTGTCTAGTCTTGTCTAGTCTTGTCTAGTCTTGTCTAGTCTTG
>NC_060951.1:33118165-33132042 GCF_022045245.1 Lucilia cuprina | reverse complement strand
TGTACGTTAACACAAGCAACTTTTCTATAGAAAAGTTGTACGTTAACACAAGCAACTTTTCTATAGAAAAGTTGTACGTTAACACAAGCAACTTTTCTATAGAAAAGTATGAATGTTAACACAAGCAACTTTTCTATAGAAAAGTTGTACGTTAATACAAAAGTTGTACCTTAACACAAGCAATGTTTCTATAGAAAAGATGAATTTTAACCCAATTTTTTTTAATCTATTATTAAATCTGTCATATCTGTCTGAATAAAATCATAAAAAATGCTTTAAATAATCATATTTTTGCAAATAAATATCAGCTTATTACGGTTTCACACTGATTTATGAACAAATTTTATTGTTGTTATTTTTGTTTATTGTTGAGTCCAACTTTATAAAAAGTCATACACGAAATCCGGTTGTCCAACAGCATAGTGCGGTTAAAACAAATCAGCCAAGCAAATCCCACAAATTCTCAAGGTTTACTAATGGTTAACGCAGTTTGTTGTTTATTTTGCAAAATAAATTAAATAAAATGTATATTTTTTACCGTTACAATTTTATTAAAAAAATTTTTAATTTTTCATTGACAAATTATTTAAGCTTTAGTTGTGCGCCAAAAAAAATCGTTATAATTTATTATAAAGTGATTTTTTTTGTTTTTTTTTTCCAATTTATGGAAGTTAAAAAAAGTGATCTTTTTCCCTGATTTTGCTTTTAAAATGTCATAATTTATGTATAAAGTCCAGGATTATAACATTTCTTTGCATATTCTGGATTTTTATGAAGATAAATGAGATTTTTGACTGGGCAGAATTGGAAGAAAGAAAAAAATAATTCACAATAGTAACCGACTATTAAGAAAAGTTAACAGATCAAGAAAAAGTAAAATTTTCACTTTTTCTCTTTTTTAGTTTTCAAAGTTTTTTTCATTTTGTATAGAAAATTAACCGCAGTATTTTTGTCTAAACTATCTCTAATTCTTCCAACAATATATTCCAATTATAAATGATCACTAAAGTGATCATTGAAGAGTATTTAACAATGAACTAAAAACATTATCTAAAGCTACAATAGAAGAATGTTCACTAAGAAATAAACAACCAACAACTTTATCTTAATAGACACGTTCTTGGCCCACATTTTGAAATGTTCTTATTTCTTTCTATCTGACTGACTGTCAGTTGTCTGTCTTTGTTTATTGTTGTCGTTACAATAAATCACTTTGTAAAGCTATTTAAGCTACACAAAAGTATAAACCATAACAACAAAATGATCATTTGCCATATCAAAAAAATTATCATTTGCAGCACAAATCGTCTTTTTTTCGGAAAAAAAATTTTAAGTAAAAGTAAAACATTTCAATTTAAAAGATATCAAATTTTTTTCGTTTAGCAAATACAAGAATGAAAATAAAAATTTAGGCTAAATTATATTACTGCTGCTAATAAGACTGCAAAGCAGTTGATATAAGTGATATAAACAAGGTCCAACAAATGTACCATATACAGAAGAACAAGAAAGCATTTTTAAAACCCGATTGGAAATGTTCAAGAAAAGTTGTTTTTGTTAACATTAATCTTTTCTATAGAAAAGTTGCTTGTGTTAACATTCATACTTTTCTATAGAAAATCCTTCCATTTTATAGAAAAGTTACTTGAGTTAACATTCATACTTTTCTATACAAAAGTTGCTTGTATTAACATTTATCTTTTCTATAGAAGAGTAGCTTGTGTTATCATTCATCTTTTCTACAGAAAAGTAGCTTGTGTTAACATTCGTCTTTTCTATAGAAATGTTGCTTGTGTTAACATTCGTATTTTCTATAGAAAAGTTGCTTGTGTTAACATTCATACTTTTCCATAGAAAAGTTGCTTGTGTCAACATTCATACTTTTCTATAGAAAAGTTGCTTGTGTTAACATTCATACTTTTCTATAGAAAAGTTGCTTGTGTTAACATTCATACTTTTCTATAGAAAAGTTGCTTGTGTTAACATTGAACTTTTCAATAGAAAATTTGCTTCTGTTAACATTGAACTTTTCAATAGAAATGTTTATTGTGTTAACATTGAACTTTTCTATAGAAAAGTTTATTGTGTTAACATTGAACTTTTCTATAGAAATGTTTATTGTGTTAACATTGAACTTTTCTATAGAAAAGTTTATTGTGTTAACATTGAACTTTTCTATAGAAAAGTTTATTGTGTTAACATTGAACTTTTCTATAGAAAAGTTTATTGTGTTAACATTGAACTTTTCTATAGAAAAGTTTATTGTGTTAACATTGAACTTTTCTATAGAAAAGTTTATTGTGTTAACATTGAACTTTTCTATAGAAAAGTTTATTGTGTTAACATTGAACTTTTCTATAGAAAAGTTTATTGTGTTAACATTGAACTTTTCTATAGAAAAGTTTATTGTGTTAACATTGAACTTTTCTATAGAAAAAGTTTATTGTGTTAACATTGAACTTTTCTATAGAAAAGTTTATTGTGTTAACATTGAACTTTTCTATAGAAAAGTTTATTGTGTTAACATTGAACTTTTCTATAGAAAAGTTTATTGTGTTAACATTGAACTTTTCTATAGAAAAGTTTATTGTGTTAACATTGAACTTTTCTATAGAAAATTTGATTGTGTTAACATTGGAATTTTCTATAAAAAAGTTGCTTGTGTTAACTTTGAACTTTTCTATAGAAAGGTTTCTTATGAGAACATTGAACTTTTTATAGAAAAACTTTTCTTGTTTTTAAAAAAAGTTCAATGAACTTTTCTATAGAAAAGTTGCTTTTGTCAACCTTGGACTTTTCTATAGAAAAGTTGCTTACGTTTAGATCTTCTTTTCTGTAGAAAAATTGCTTGTGTTGACACCGCTTTTTCAAGAAAAAAAAAATCCATTGGTATGAAAAGTTTAGAAATAGTTTGAGTTCAGAAAAGTTTGTTGTGAAGTAAAGTTGCTTCGTCAAAAGACAATTTTCATATAGATAAGTTGCTTTTCTGATAGGCAATTTGGTAGAAATTTTTCTTATAGAAAATTTGTTTCAAATTTTGTATAGAAAAATTCTCTTATTGATTAGTTGTTCATGGAGGTATGTCTCGTTTGGAAAATTGTCTTTTTTAAAGTCATGATAATGAAATGTTTGTAATCAATTTCCTTTTGGGTTGTAATGAGATCGATCGTTTTTGTTTTTTTTATAAAATTGTTGTTATTGCTCGTATTTGAAAGCTACTGGAATTTATTTATTTATTATTATTTTTGCTTGTTTTTTTTTAAGTTTTCATCTTAATTTAATACTTATTTTTTATAAATTTATTTTGTTGATAATAATGTTGAAGATGACGACGCAGATGTTGGTGATGTTGATGCTGCTGCTGTTGCTTAAACAAGAAACGGCTGGTGATTGTTTGCTGGGGCCGTTGTAGCGATCATAGCGATTTTAAGATCACTTTGGTTCAATTGTATTGTTTTACTGTGGCGGCTGATGATGTTGATGATGAGGTTGTTTTTTTTTTTTTTTTTTTTTTTCTTTTGTTTATTTGAACAGCTACTGTATTTGGACTATTACTTTTATTTAATATAAATGAGAGTTGTTTGAATGAATGAATGGATGGTTGGATGATGGTACTTTCAATTATTGTAAAATAATTGACATGAATTTTTTTTGTGTTGGTCTCTTCCTACTTTTTGTGAGGAAATGTTTCCAAAGAAAAGAAAGTACTTTTTGTTTTGGTTTTAGCTTTAATGTTCTACTTTTTAATTGTTGCTAATTTAGTTTGCAAAGATATTATTGATTTCTTTTTTATTTTTTAAGAAATTCTGACCTCCACCTTAATAATCGTTTTAATAATTAAGCTTAAAATCATGATACATTGTAATTGTTTTTTTATTCTTAAACAAAAAAATTTATAAAACTTTTTGCATTGACCTACAGACAACTATTCAAGAGAAGACAATAGACCAATGTATTTCATGCAAAATAAATAAAAATCGTATGGTCAGTTAATGATCATGAAAATTTAAATTCTAAACACAATTATTTCAAATAGCTAATGTGGTGTTGAAATAAATTTAAACAAAAAAAAAAAAACATTGTAAGAACAAAAAATTTCCGCTTAAATTAATATGAGTTATTCATTTTGTTTTTTGTGCAAAAAAAATTCTTAAATCTTAGAAAATTATAAAATAAATAAATTTTATGTTATTCTAGCTTTTTAAACCCACATGCTGTGATCTTGAAAGTTTTTAGCATTATTTTAAATGTTTCGTTACTTTTTTTGTCTAGATTTCAAGGAATACAATAATAAACCATTCACCACTAACCAACCAACCAACGAATCAACCACCGCCAGCATTAAATTGTACCAGTATTTTTATTTTTCCTTTAAACATACATTCTTAAGATGCCAAAATATGCAATAGTAGTTTTTTCTCCTTTAGTTATGTTTATAAATAAAAAAATATATATATTAACATTTTTTTTTTCTTAAAAACACTATGGCATGCCGCCGTTCACTTTTTCATAGATTTTTGTTTTATTTTTGATTTTCTTAAATCAACATATTGCCATTCTAATTTTTTTGTTAATTTATGTTTAAGCAAATTTAAGCAACTATTTAGATATACTTCATGGCATAAACATGAAATTGACATTAGTTATTAAAACCTCCCGCTTTATAAACAACAAAAAAATTGTATTAATAAAAATTTCAACAATCAAAAATTTGCCATTAAAGGAGCCACAAGTAATATTTCTATAGAAAAGATGAATGTTGACACAAGCAACTTTTCTATAGAAAAGTTGAATAATAACACAAAAAACTTTTCTATCGAAAAGTTGAATGTTAACACAAGCAACATTTCTATCGAAAAGTTAAATAATAACACAAGCAACTTTTCTATAGAAAAGCAACTTTTCTATGGAAAACTTGAATGATAACACAAACAACTTTTCTATAGAAAAATTCAATGTTAACACAAGCAACTTTTCTATAGAAAAGTATAAATGTTAACACAAAGTATAAATGTTAACACAAAGTATAAATGTTAACACATTTATACTTTTCTATAGAAAAGTATTAATGTTAACACAAGCAACTTTTCTATAGAAAAGTATGAATGTTAACACAAGCAACTTTTCTATAGAAAAGTATGAATGTTAACACAAGCAACTTTTCTATAGAAAAGTATGAATGTTAACACAAGCAACTTTTCTATTGAAAAGTATGAATGTTAACACAAGCAACTTTTTTATAGAAAAGTATGAATGTTAACACAAGCAACTTTTCTATAGAAAAGTATGAATGTTAACACAAGCAACTTTTCTATAGAAAAGTATGAATGTTAACACAAGCAACTTTTCTATAGAAAAGTATGAATGTTAACACAAGCAACTTTTCTATAGAAAAGTATGAATGTTAACACAAGCAACTTTTCTATAGAAAAGTATGAATGTTAACACAAGCAACTTTTCTATAGAAAAGTATGAATGTTAACACAAGCAACTTTTCTA
The DNA here is from genome assembly GCF_022045245.1 of Lucilia cuprina. Lineage (NCBI taxonomy): Eukaryota > Metazoa > Arthropoda > Insecta > Diptera > Calliphoridae > Lucilia > Lucilia cuprina. The sequence continues at coordinate 33,126,543 of NC_060951.1, read as the reverse complement.
TAGAAAAGTATGAATGTTAACACAAGCAACTTTTCTTGTTTCTTTATACATTTTTTTGTTAATTTCCAAATTTGATTTTTCTTTAATATTTATTAATAAAATATTTTTTATTTTTTTATTGCAGGTATGTGACTTATATGTTTCTTCTTTCTTAAACTAATTTTGTAAGTTTTTTTAAAAATTTTAATAATTGTAAATCCTTTATAAAATTCATAAAATAAATTAACATTATTTAAATTGTCATATCGTATTTCAACCCAGATAATCTCCTTTAAAAAGAACATAAATTTTTCTTTAAAACAAATTTTTATTGAACTTTGATTTAATGAATAAATGTTTGTTTTAAAAACTAGTATTTCCTATACTCTAGTAATAAATTAACATTATTTAAATATTTAAAGTGATAAACAATTAGTAGTTTATTATTTTAATTATAAAATTGTTTAGAATTTTCCATAAACAAAAAGGGTTGTTAAAATTAGCATTTTTTTTTGAACCTTAAGTCTTATTAAGTATTAATTTATGTTTCAACATTTGCATATTTTATTAATGAATATTAATACAAAAAAACTGCTTAAAGGAATAAAAATTTTTGCCCTAACTTAACAATAAACTAATTTATTATGAAATTAAAAACCAAAAAAACTGCTGGTTAAACTAAATTGAATAAACAATTTTAGCCCGAAAACATTGACACTAGTTGACTTTATGAAACCAAGCAAATTTTGCAAAATCAACATTTTTGTAAATATTTTATGTATAAAAAAATTAATAACAGTATTATGCAATTTTTAAAAAAATATTTTTTCAACCGTTTATTGGCACCTTAATTTGTAAAAAAAAAATTCAAATCTTAATTTCAGCTATTTGTGTTTTAGCCTTGAGCACTAAACTATTGGCAATTGTCTAACTGTGACATGTTTTTTTTTCTATCTCTCTCTCTATAAGAATTTAGAAATATTTATTCTTTTTCTTAATAAATTATAATTAATTGTTGTACAACAATTTCAAATTAAACAACATAACTGAACAGTTTTGTTTTCTGTTCTTTTTTTTTTTTTTGCAAAAACTTGAGCATATTGAATGTAAATTTATTTTTATATAATTTTCTGGTTTCTGTTCTACATGATTTTTATTTTATTTGTTGTTTTCATTTGTTTTTTTATTTATTTATACAATTACGAGTAAAATGCATATTTTTTTATTCAGTGAATTGTTAAGATTTTTTATATTTAAATTTATTAATGTGACGGCTGTGTTAGAATAAATAAACGAGTTTTTAAGGTTTACTATATACTGTCTGCATTACTTAAAGATAATTTGGTAATGATAGTACAACTAATTCTTTACAATAGTAGTTTGTAGACAGAAACAAAGTTGAGCGTTAACACAAGCAACTTTTCTATAGAAAAGTATGAATGTTAACACAAGCAACTTTTCTATAGAAAAGTATGAATGTTAACACAAGCAACTTAATACTATAGAAAAGTATTAATGTTAGCATAAGCAACTTTTCTATAGAAAAGTATGAATTTTAACACAAGCAACTTTTCTATAGAAAAGTATGAATGTTAACACAAGCAACTTTTCTATAGAAAAGTATGAATGTTAACACAAGCAACTTTTCTATAGAAAAGTATGAATGTTAACACAAGCAACTTTTCTATAGAAAAGTATGAATGTTAACACAAGCAACTTTTCTATAGAAAAGTATGAATGTTAACACAAGCAACTTTTCTATAGAAAAGTATGAATGTTAACACAAGCAACTTTTCTATAGAAAAGTATGAATGTTAACACAAGCAACTTTTCTATAGAAAAGTATGAATGTTAACACAAGCAACTTTTCTATAGAAAAGTATGAATGTTAACAGAAGCAACTTAATACTATAGAAAAGTATTAATGTTAGCACAAGCAACTTTTCTATAGAAAAGTGTGAATTTTAACACAATCAACTTTTCTGTAGAAAAGTATGAATGTTAACACAAGCAACTTTTCTATAGAAAAGTATGAATGTTAACACAAGCAACTTTTCTATAGAAAAGTATGAATGTTAACACAAGCAACTTTTAAGTTGAATGTTAACACAAGCAACTTTTCTATAGAAAAGTTGAATGTTAACACAAGCAACTTTTCTATAGAAAAGTTGAATGTTAACACAAGCAACTTTTCTATAGAAAAGTTGAATGTTAACACAAGCAACTTTTCTATAGAATAGTTGAATGTTAACACAAGCAACTTTTCTATAGAAAAGTTGAATGTTAACACAAGCAACTTTTCTATAGAAAAGTTGAATGTTAACACAAGCAACTTTTCTATAGAAAAGTTGAATGTTAACACAAGCAACTTTTCTATAGAAAAGTTGAATGTTAACACAAGCAACTTTTCTATAGAAAAGTTGAATGTTAACACAAGCAAGTTTTCTATAGAAAAGTTGAATGTTAACACAAGCAAGTTTTCTATAGAAAAGTTGAATGTTAACACAAGCAACTTTTCTATAGAAAAGTTGAATGTTAACACAAGCAAGTTTTCTATAGAAAAGTTGAATGTTAACACAAGCAACTTTTCTATAGAAAAGTTGTACGTTAACACAAGCAACTTTTCTATAGAAAAGTTGTACGTTAACACAAGCAACTTTTCTATAGAAAAGTTGTACGTTAACACAAGCAACTTTTCTATAGAAAAGTTGTACGTTAACACAAGCAACTTTTCTATAGAAAAGTTGAATGTTAACACAAGCAACTTTTCTATAGAAAAGTTGAATGTTAACACAAGCAACTTTTCTATAGAAAAGTTGAATGTTAACACAAGCAACTTTTCTATAGAAAAGTTGAATGTTAACACAAGCAACTTTTCTATAGAAAAGTTGAATGTTAACACAAGCAACTTTTCTATAGAAAAGTTGAATGTTAACACAAGCAACTTTTCTATAGAAAAGTTGAATGTTAACACAAGCAACTTTTCTATAGAAAAGTTGAATGTTAACACAAGCAACTTTTCTATAGAAAAGTTGAATGTTAACACAAGCAACTTTTCTATAGAAAAGTTGAATGTTAACACAAGCAACTTTTCTATAGAAAAGTTGAATGTTAACACAAGCAACTTTTCTATAGAAAAGTTGAATGTTAACACAAGCAACTTTTCTATAGAAAAGTTGAATGTTAACACAAGCAACTTTTCTATAGAAAAGTTGAATGTTAACACAAGCAACTTTTCTATAGAAAAGTTGAATGTTAACACAAGCAAGTTTTCTATAGAAAAGTTGAATGTTAACACAAGCAAGTTTTCTATAGAAAAGTTGAATGTTAACACAAGCAACTTTTCTATAGAAAAGTTGAATGTTAACACAAGCAAGTTTTCTATAGAAAAGTTGAATGTTAACACAAGCAACTTTTCTATAGAAAAGTTGAATGTTAACACAAGCAACTTTTCTATAGAAAAGTTGAATGTTAACACAAGCAACTTTTCTATAGAAAACTTGTACGTTAACACAAGCAACTTTTCTATAGAAAAGTTGTACGTTAACACAAGCAACTTTTCTATAGAAAAGTTGTACGTTAACACAAGCAACTTTTCTATAGAAAAGTTGTACGTTAACACAAGCAACTTTTCTATAGAAAAGTTGTACGTTAACACAAGCAACTTTTCTATAGAAAAGTTGTACGTTAACACAAGCAACTTTTCTATAGAAAAGTTGTACGTTAACACAAGCAACTTTTCTATAGAAAAGTTGTACGTTAACACAAGCAACTTTTCTATAGAAATGTTGTACGTTATCACAAGCAACTTTTCTATAGAAAAGTTGTACGTTAACACAAGCAACTTTTCTATAGAAAAGTTGTACGTTAACACAAGCAACTTTTCTATAGAAAAGTTGTACGTTAACACAAGCAACTTTTCTATAGAAAAGTTGTACGTTAACACAAGCAACTTTTCTATAGAAAAGTTGTACGTTAACACAAGCAACTTTTCTATAGAAAAGTTGTACGTTAACACAAGCAACTTTTCTATAGAAAAGTTGTACGTTAACACAAGCAACTTTTCTATAGAAAAGTTGTACGTTAACACAAGCAACTTTTCTATAGAAAAGTTGTACGTTAACACAAGCAACTTTTCTATAGAAAAGTTGTACGTTAACACAAGCAACTTTTCTATAGAAAAGTTGTACGTTAACACAAGCAACTTTTCTATAGAAAAGTTGTACGTTAACACAAGCAACTTTTCTATAGAAAAGTTGTACGTTAACACAAGCAACTTTTCTATAGAAAAGTTGTACGTTAACACAAGCAACTTTTCTATAGAAAAGTTGTACGTTAACACAAGCAACTTTTCTATAGAAAAGTTGTACGTTAACACAAGCAACTTTTCTATAGAAAAGTATGAATGTTAACACAAGCAACTTTTCTATAGAAAAGTTGTACGTTAATACAAAAGTTGTACCTTAACACAAGCAATGTTTCTATAGAAAAGATGAATTTTAACCCAATTTTTTTTAATCTATTATTAAATCTGTCATATCTGTCTGAATAAAATCATAAAAAATGCTTTAAATAATCATATTTTTGCAAATAAATATCAGCTTATTACGGTTTCACACTGATTTATGAACAAATTTTATTGTTGTTATTTTTGTTTATTGTTGAGTCCAACTTTATAAAAAGTCATACACGAAATCCGGTTGTCCAACAGCATAGTGCGGTTAAAACAAATCAGCCAAGCAAAAATCCCACAAATTCTCAAGGTTTACTAATGGTTAACGCAGTTTGTTGTTTATTTTGCAAAATAAATTAAATAAAATGTATATTTTTTACCGTTACAATTTTATTAAAAAAATTTTTAATTTTTCATTGACAAATTATTTAAGCTTTAGTTGTGCGCCAAAAAAAATCGTTATAATTTATTATAAAGTGATTTTTTTTGTTTTTTTTTTTCCAATTTATGGAAGTTAAAAAAAGTGATCTTTTTCCCTGATTTTGCTTTTAAAATGTCATAATTTATGTATAAAGTCCAGGATTATAACATTTCTTTGCATATTCTGGATTTTTATGAAGATAAATGAGATTTTTGACTGGGCAGAATTGGAAGAAAGAAAAAAATAATTCACAATAGTAACCGACTATTAAGAAAAGTTAACAGATCAAGAAAAAGTAAAATTTTCACTTTTTCTCTTTTTTAGTTTTCAAAGTTTTTTTCATTTTGTATAGAAAATTAACCGCAGTATTTTTGTCTAAACTATCTCTAATTCTTCCAACAATATATTCCAATTATAAATGATCACTAAAGTGATCATTGAAGAGTATTTAACAATGAACTAAAAACATTATCTAAAGCTACAATAGAAGAATGTTCACTAAGAAATAAACAACCAACAACTTTATCTTAATAGACACGTTCTTGGCCCACATTTTGAAATGTTCTTATTTCTTTCTATCTGACTGACTGTCAGTTGTCTGTCTTTGTTTATTGTTGTCGTTACAATAAATCACTTTGTAAAGCTATTTAAGCTACACAAAGTATAAACCATAACAACAAAATGATCATTTGCCATATCAAAAAAATTATCATTTGCAGCACAAATCGTCTTTTTTTCGGAAAAAAAATTTTAAGTAAAAGTAAAACATTTCAATTTAAAAGATATCAAATTTTTTTCGTTTAGCAAATACAAGAATGAAAATAAAAATTTAGGCTAAATTATATTACTGCTGCTAATAAGACTGCAAAGCAGTTGATATAAGTGATATAAACAAGGTCCAACAAATGTACCATATACAGAAGAACAAGAAAGCATTTTTAAAACCCGATTGGAAATGTTCAAGAAAAGTTGTTTTTGTTAACATTAATCTTTTCTATAGAAAAGTTGCTTGTGTTAACATTCATACTTTTCTATAGAAAATCCTTCCATTTTATAGAAAAGTTACTTGAGTTAACATTCATACTTTTCTATACAAAAGTTGCTTGTATTAACATTTATCTTTTCTATAGAAGAGTAGCTTGTGTTATCATTCATCTTTTCTACAGAAAAGTAGCTTGTGTTAACATTCGTCTTTTCTATAGAAATGTTGCTTGTGTTAACATTCGTATTTTCTATAGAAAAGTTGCTTGTGTTAACATTCATACTTTTCCATAGAAAAGTTGCTTGTGTCAACATTCATACTTTTCTATAGAAAAGTTGCTTGTGTCAACATTCATACTTTTCTATAGAAAAGTTGCTTGTGTCAACATTCATACTTTTCTATAGAAAAGTTGCTTGTGTCAACATTCATACTTTTCTATAGAAAAGTTGCTTGTGTCAACATTCATACTTTTCTATAGAAAAGTTGCTTGTGTCAACATTCATACTTTTCTATAGAAAAGTTGCTTGTGTCAACATTCATACTTTTCTATAGAAAAGTTGCTTGTGTCAACATTCATACTTTTCTATAGAAAAGTTGCTTGTGTCAACATTCATACTTTTCTATAGAAAAGTTGCTTGTGTCAACATTCATACTTTTCTATAGAAAAGTTGCTTGTGTCAACATTCATACTTTTCTAACTAGACTATAGACTAGACTATAGACTAGACTATAGACTAGACTTTAGACTAGACTATAGACTAGACTATAGACTAGACTATAGACTAGACTATAGACTAGACTATAATCTATTTACTAAAACAGTATATTATAGACTTGACTGTGGACTAGACTATAGACTTGGCTAAAGGCTAGACTATAGACTAGATTATATTATATACTGTAGAATAGACTGAATAGAATGGATTATAAATCAAACTTTTGTCAAAACTATAGACTAGACTGTAGAAAAAACGATAGACTACACAATCTATCATTTGCACTATAGTTTGTAGTCAATATTTTAACAAGACTATAAACTACACAACAGATAAAACTATATGCATTTCTATTCTATATTTTAAACTGATTAATTTATCTTTTTCTACTCCACCACCATGACATGATTCATTAAAATTTAAAATGAATTTAAATAATTTATGCTCAATAGCAAATCAAGTAAACAATAATTAATTACATGTATTGTTACAAATAATAGCAAAATGTTAATTAAATTTGAATTTAATTTGAGTTTAATGTTTCTTTTTTTTTTTTTTGCTCTAATCCCTAAACAAAGGCTAACAATTAATGGCAAAATAAATACAAATAATAAATCTTAACAAAACTACAGCAACAAAAAAAACTTTAATTAACTTGTCATTCAGTAATTGTAACGGGAATAAAAAAATTAGATAAAAGATTTATTAAGTAATTCAATCTCGAGCAATAGGAATAAAAAGCAGTAGTTTTAACTTCCGTTAAATTAGAATATTAAAATAAAAAGCTTACAAAGAAGGTGAATAGTAAGCAGATTGTAAGGATAATGCAACCGATTTGAAATCAATATAAATATGCATTTGAAGATATTTTTAATAAATTTAAATTCGCAAAATTTTGAACCAGATGTTTCCATTAAACTTGGTTTTGAAAAGTATTTGTATTTTGTATTTTATTTTACAATAAACTAAAAATTAACAACCTGTCACCATTTTGCTAAAAACGTGACTAGCAGCTCTTTTTAAACCGTCTAAAACTAATGGTTAAAATTTACATTTTATACCGAGAATTTTTTTAGCATAAACGTGTGAAAAATTGTTTTTTTTTATTTTTTTTTTATTTAACAAGTGCAACTACTTATGTATGTGTTTTAATACATAGTTTTAGAATATAAATACTAGAGATCTAGTTTAAATATTTTGTTTAAAGATCAAAGATTAAACAAAAGACATTTGTGTAGAAATAATTCAATAGTTAAAAGAATAGAGATTTTATTTAAAATAATGAAGCGGTGAAACACAAATTTGAAATGAGCAACTTTATAAACAACTTTTATATAGAAAAGTTGCTTGTGATAACTTTGAACTGTTGTATAGACAAGTTGCTTGTGTTAACATTTATTCTTTTCTATAGAAAGTTGATTCTGTTAACATTGAACTTTTCTATAGAAAAGTTGATTGTGTTAACATTCATACTTTTCTATAGAAAAGTTGCTTGTGTTAACATTCATACTTTTCTATAGAAAAGTTGCTTGTCTTAACATTCATACTTTTCTATATAAAAGTTGCTTGTCTTAACATTCATACTTTTCTATAGAAAAGTTGCTTGTCTTAACATTCATACTTTTCTACAGAAAAGTTGCTTGTCATAACATTCATACTTTTCTACAGAAAAGTTGCTTGTCTTAACATTCATACTTTTCTACAGAAAAGTTGCTTGTCTTAACATTCATACTTTTCTATAGAAAAGTTGCTTGTGTTAACATTCATACTTTTCTATAGAAAAGTTGCTTGTCTTAACATTCATACTTTTCTATATAAAAGTTGCTT
>NC_060951.1:33113134-33118065 GCF_022045245.1 Lucilia cuprina | reverse complement strand
AACTGAACTAGAACTGAACTAGAACTGAACTAGAACTGAACTAGAACTGAACTAGAACTGAGTTAGAACTGAACTAGAACTGAACTAGAACTGAACTAGAACTGAACTTGAACTGAACTAGAACTGAACTAGAACTGAACTACAACTGAACTACAACTTAACTAGAACTGAACTAGAACTGAACTAGAACTGAACTAGAACTGAACTAGAACTGAACTAGAACTGAACTAGAACTGAATTAGAACTGAACTAGAACTGTACTAAAACTGAACAAGAACTGAACTAGAACTGAACTAAAACTGAACTAGAACTGAACTAGAAATGAAGTAGAACTGAACTAGAACTAAACTCGAACTGAACTAGAACTGAGGTTATTAGTAAGTTGGTTAGTTAGTTAGTTAGTTTCCATATTAACTTCTACAGGCGTGAAGCAAAATCTGGATATTTTGATCGATTAAACATACAGATGCTTTCAGAGGTGTAACATCTTTCCTTTCATAACTTTCCATTTCAATTCATTTGTTCACAATTGCTTGCCAGAAACTCAAATTTCTTGCAGATTTGTAACATAAATCTAAAACTGCACAAACAACAACAAAAACCAAAATAGAAAATGTTTGATATCAGTTTTCAGTTAAAAACAGTTAAAAAAACTTTTGACGAAAAATTACACAAAAACATAAATATAGTACAAGGAAGTTTTAACGCCACTTTTTACAAAATGTTTTTTCCATATTTTTCTGTTATTTATGTAAAAAACAAACAATGCCTAAATTTTCTTTTTCATAAAGAGATGAGGAGGTGGTTATTGAAGATAGTGATGAAAATGTTAAAACTTATTTTTTGTTGTTAGGGTAAGAAAGAAAATCTGTACTATTGAAAAATGTTACCGGAAAATTTTACTTTAAACAAAAGTTTTTTGTTACGCGTAAGCTTTGTGTCTGATATGTTTTATTTTTTTTTTCAATAGCTTCATATAACAAAATATGTTTTTTTTGTTTAACAAGTTTTTTGTTTAAATTAAAAAGTAACGACATGAATTAAAATAACAACAAAAGAAAAAAATGATGAAAAACAAAATACAAGATTTGAACGTGTAACAAATACCATGAGTAAGTGAGTGAGTTGAACAGCAGCAATATTGCTGAGCATCAGTCATACAACATCATCAGTTACTGCATTTTGGTTGTAGTTGTTGTTGAGATAAGTTTTTATTTTTTTCTTAAAATTACACTTTTATTCATTGTTGTTGTATTTTTCGTTTTAATGCAATGAAATGGTTTCTTTCCTTTTGGATTTTTTTCTTTTTGTTATTATTTTGACAATAAGTCTGTAATTTTGTTTTGAAAATTTGTAGGTTTACATTTGTTTTTAAATTATACAATTTCCTATTTGTTTTAGTTAGGTAGTTTTTTTTATTGTAAACTTTCTTTGAAAATTTTAAATTAAGTCATGATATATAAATACTGTCAGTTATTTTAAACATATATTTTTAAAATAAAATAGTTTTTTTTTTTTCAAGAAAAAACATCCCAAATTCTATACATAAATGTTTCAGCAGTTATTGGTCAACACATTTCTAGAACACATAGTTCCTTCCCTGGACATTATATATGTATATGTAATAAAAGGTCCTTCAAATACATATCTTTCTTATATATACAGGTCATATGAAAGGTTGTACTTTCATAACCATCTACTTTTCAATGACTACTACTTACAGTCTCCACTACTTTGAAGTAATCTAGTAATGACTTTTTTATCTGATGTAGAAATAGTTTTTTTCGACTTTGTCATTCCGTTTGCACATTTTATTTATTTGCCTTTGTGTTTTACAAATAAAGAAGCAAAATAAAATTTTTATCTGAAAACCAATATTTGAACAGCAAACAAAATAAATTACTCAACTACTTCTTTGTAAGCGAAATTTGCAAGTATTTCTTTAACACCCTATTTGTAAACGAGCTTAGAAGTACTTGCCTCCTGTGACATCACTGCGTTAAAATAATGAGTTCAAATGCTAATGAGAAAGTAGTAAAAACAGGTTTTTTTACCATTTTAACTCATTACTTTTCAATGGAAGTTTTTCCTGGGTACAATATAGGATCCGCAAATATACACCTAGTCCGCTTGAGTCTTTTAAAGAGATACAAGCCGAGACGGCTCAAATCGCCGCCGTTAATATTATGCAAGCCGCATCGCCACAAAGTTCTTTCGGCGCCAAAGCTTAAGCCGGCTTAAACGTAGCCGCTGATAGAGGTTGGAATCGTATATGTATTTTAGAAAATAATTTAAACAATTTGAACGGAGTTGCCACTATTTTAAATTCTTATGGCAAAAGAGTTGCCACTCCATCTTTGTGAAAAGTTCTTAACTATATAACAGACTATTTAACAGATATTTGTCGATATAACAAACGCTTATACGGTCAACTACTAAAGAAAACGTTAAATTAAGACGGCAATTCAGCTGCCGCCGACGTTTTATATAATAAGTCGCCGCCGCCTACAAAAAACGGTTGCACCGCCGATCATTGTATCTCTGATCGGTTGTGTCCCCTTATCAGGGAAAAGTTCCTGTAAAACACAGATTACAATTGTGCTGTCTGACATTCATCTTGAACAATTTTTAAAAATTTCCTAAAAATTCAATATTTCATAAAGTTTAATCCAATACCAACCCATTTGCTACTGAATTCAAAAATATTTAAAATTTTTCAAAAAAAAAAAGTCTTGCAAAAACACAGATTACAATTGTGCTGACTGACATTCAGCCATCTCGAACAATTTCTAAAAATTTCCTAAAAATTAAATATTTTATAAAGTTTGATCCAACACCAACCCATTTGCTACTGAATTCAAAAATATTTCAAATTTTTTCTTTCTTCAACCAAAAAATGGGTGGGTGTTTTATTTCAGTAAATTATTCATATAATTTTATAGTTAAACAAAACCTATTGATTTTATTGTTTAATATAAAATATTATTTTCCAAACAAAAAAATGTGTAACATGTCAATTATATGAATGTAAATTTGATTTTTATTATAATCATGTCATAAATTTCTTTATAAATTATGACATTTTTTTTATGACAGCTAATCCTGATTTATAGATATTTGAAGAAATCGAAGAAAATATGTTTCTGTTTGTCAGTGGGCTACGTTGAAATGATTTTAATATTTCAATAAAATATTATGTAATCAGTAATTGGACAAAAAATATGTCATTTGTCATATGTAAGAAATATTTAGTTTTAATTTTTATATCAATACAATTACGGAGAAAAGAAGAAACTGGGATACAAAAAAGTCTACATTGATCTTAAATTGATAAAATTCTTAAACAGAATTTAAGTGTAAGGCAAATTTTTTTTTTAAAGTCAGTTTTTAAAAAATTTTCTTACAGCGAGGATTCAAACCTTATCTGAGATTATTTTGCATTTTTTCAAAACACTTTTTGAAGCATTTTTTTAACTTCTATCATCAAAATTCTTATTAACCAAAAATAATCATTTTCTAAAAATTTTCATTAAATTTTTAAAATTATTATAAAATTTTTATTTAAAATATGACACGTTATTTTGCAATAAAATCTATTACCTAAGCTCAACTTAGGTAATTTTGTATAAATATATTCTGACAAATCTGTCTGTTTTTTTTTTATAATACTATATCCCTACTAATATTTAAACAATCACTTGTCAATATTATTGTTAAAACGTACAATTTGACAAGACAAAACAATGATTTTTTTCGAATTAAAATTATTCACAAACTGCAACAAATAATTCTTAATTTTCTTTGTATATTTAATAATATAAACGGAAATACACAATAGTCGTCGTATAAAATTAAAAATACCAAAATGCATTTAAAATTTATTTAGAAAAAAAAACTACTCTATACAAATTATGCTCAACAGGCGCATAAATAATCAATAATACATCCGGCTAACAGAAAAAAGAAATAAAAATACTAAAAAGATTTAAATCAAAATTTGTATATTTTTATTACATTAAAAAGAAAACTAATAAATTCACAGGAAGAAACAGGCTTAAAATTATTCTAAGGAATTGTTTAATAAAAAAAATTAACATTAAAGGAAGTTAACATAAAGGTGAAAAATGTTTTATTAAAAAAGCAATTGAAATCTAGAAAAACTTTTGAATTAATATTAATTTTTTTCTTTACCCTTTTAATAAAAGCATTAAATTTTCTATCTTGTTGTCATTTCTGGGTGAATGACATTTGCAAATAATAATACAACTTTACAAGTAGTGTGCAAACTTTGTTTTTGTTTACTTTTTTGTTTTTTATTAACTATTTGAAAAATTTTCAAAAGTCTAAAAACCTACATTTCTTTTTTTCGCATTTTTTTCCTATTCACTTAAAGAAGAAAAATACAATATTTTGAATTATTATCTTTTTTCTTCGCTATATAAATTTAACTACAATTTTCTTTTTCACTTGGTAAATTATGCAACTCACACACTTTCTACTTCGTAGTAATTGTCTTGCTTCCATAAGACAAAATTTTCATATATATTTCTTTTTTTTAACCGTAGCGTACAAATTGTAACAAGTCATTTTCCACCTACAAAATTGTTTGCATTACTTTCATGGTAAAGAAAATATTTCGAAAAAAAACAGCAACAACAAACAGAAATGCGTTCAAAACATGCATTTTATTTAGTAGCAGATCAATGTGCATCCGTGTTAAATTACAATTGTTAGTTTAACGTACGTGCTTAGAGTAAAGGGGTGTGCAATGGAAGTGAATACAACGAGGGTTACTACTTAAGTTTTGAAATATGCAAAACTACATGGATAGATCGATAGATAGATAGATAGATAGATAGATAGATAGATAGATAGATAGATAGATAGATAGATAGATAGATAGATAGATAGATAGATAGATAGATAGATAG
>NC_060951.1:33111434-33113034 GCF_022045245.1 Lucilia cuprina | reverse complement strand
GTCTAGTCTATAGTCTAGTCTATAGTCTAGTCTATAGTCTAGTCTATAGTCTAGTCTATAGTCTAGTCTGTAGTCTAGTCTATAGTCTAGTCTATAGTCTTGTCTATATTCTAATCTATAGACTTGTCTATATTCTAATCTATAGACTAGTCTATAGTCTAGTCTATAGTCTAGTCTATAGTCTAGTCTATAGTCTAGTCTATAGTCTAGTCTATAGTCTAGTCTATAGTCTAGTCTATAGTGTAGTCTATTGTCTAGTCTAGAGTCTTGCTTATAGTCTAGCATATAGCCTAGTCTATAGTCTAGTTTATAGTCTATAGTAAGCAACAGATGATCACCAAAATATTTGCACAAATAACTTATTTCTAGGAAATAATAGCTGTCGCGTTGTGAACCGGGTATATCTGCTATGAAGTTTATTAACAAAATTATGCAAAAAAATCTTTGACTTAAAAAATAAAATTCACCAAAAAAAACCTACAAACACAAAAATTATTCATACAACTAAAAAATAAACCCAAAAAGAAAAATTACACAATAATCACAAATTTTACCAACATCAGTGTTTTAAAGTAAAAAAAAAATCACACCGAGAGAAAATAAACTAAATTTAAACATTCATAGGACGTAGTTAAACTACAACAATTATGCTTTAAGTTGGTTCATTCATTCCACACAGTTGGCATTGAACCATGAAATATATAATTTTTATTTAAACTTCCCCCTAACAACACCCCTTTCTCTAACTATCAAAACTATATCTACAATTTTACTCCGTTAAATAGCCGGTTTTTTTAATTTAGGGAGGGGCAGGTAACAGAAAGAAAAAAAAAACAAAATCATTTAAACAATTAGATAATACAACTGAGTAATATATATTTATGCAATTTTTATGTTTGTTTTACAACCCATTTGACAATGTTTCTGTTTCTTTTTTCGAGGTTTCGACGTGCACAATGATAACAACATCATCTCTCTGTTAGAGCAGCCAACAGCAACAACAACAGCGCCAATTTTCAAATTACTCGCATTTTAATGTGCAACAAGCGTAAAAATACCAATTTTTATTGTTGTTTCTTGTGTTGTTTTCTTCTTCTTCTTCTTCTTTTTGTACAATTACAATTTGCATTGTTATAATTTTAGAGTTTTAAAATTATAAAAAATTAAGTTTGTAATCGACTCATTGTTTTATGTGGCCATTAAAATACAACAACAAGAAACGTTAGTTGAATTTTTAAATGTGATGTATGATGTCTGAACTATTTCTTGGTTAAATTTTCGTTTGTTTTATATTTCATACCTTGTTAATGATAATTGGGGCTTTTTTTAAGATATTACTAATATTTACAGAGTAGTTATTAGCAAATAAAAACTTTAGTTATTTCGTTTTCTTAAACACACATTTAAACCTTTAAACAATTTTAAATATTTAAGTTTTTAAAATTCTTCATAATTAAAAAAAAATCTTACAATAGACTAGACTATAGATTAAACTATAAAGTAGACTATAGACTAGACTATAGACTAGACTATAGACTAGACTATAGACTAGACTATAGACTAGACTATAGACTAGACTATAGACTAGACTATAGACTAG
>NC_060951.1:33108948-33111334 GCF_022045245.1 Lucilia cuprina | reverse complement strand
CAGTTCTAGTTCAGTTCTAGTTCAGTTCTAGTTCAGTTCTAGTTCAGTTCTAGTTCAGTTCTAGTTCAGTTCTAGTTCAGTTCCAGTTCAGTTCTAGTTCAGTTCTGGATCAGTTCTAGTTCAGTTCTAGATCAGTTCTACTTTAGTTCTGGTTCTACTTCAGTTATAGTTTAGTTCTCGTTCACTTCTAGCATTTTAGTTCAGTTCTATTAGTTTTTCATAGTTTAGTATATATTCTGTACATGAGTCTAGTCTATACGTGAACTTATAGTCTTGTATATAGCTGGACTTCGGTATCGACCACAGTCTAAAGTCTGACTATAGTCTATAGCAGGACTTTCGTTTATTCTATAGTTTGTAGCAAGACTGTAGTCTAGTCGGAATCTGAACAATAGACTATAGCTGGAAGTGGTCTTGTCTATAGCTGGACTACAGTCTACAGTCTGAACTATAACTATAAATTAGGATGTAGTCAATAGTCGAGTTATAATCTAAAGTCTGCAGTTCTAGATTATTGCGTAGTTATAAGGGTTTATAAAGGGTTAAGTTAAATCTATAATTTGGACTATATACTGGACTATAATCTAATCTACAGTCTTGTCTAAAGTCTCAAAAATAGTCGGACTGTAATCTGGACTGCATAGTCTATTGTTTAGAATTTACTTAAGACTACAGTCTAGTAAAAAATCCGGACTATAGTATAGGCTAGAATCTGATCTATCCAATCCGGCCAAGGGTCTAAAGTGTGGACTGTAGCTGTATAGTATGAACTATAGTCTGGAGATTACTACATTTTAATTTTTCGGCACAAAAGTAATAAACTTAAGTACTTACGACATTAAATTTGTTAAAATTTAAACTTCTATAGCCAATGTACCAGTAGACATTGATATCGGATAGTTTTTAATTAGTTCATAAAAGTTATGCAGATTTTTGCTTATGTTTGTTAACATTTCAATTTCTTTTGAAAGTGCTTCAATTTTTTTTTTATAAATTTATTTAAATTTCTTTACAATTTCCTTTTTCTTTAACTTTTTTTAAAATTTTTACTTTTATGCATTTCATTTTTTTTACACTTTCACTTAATACCCTTGTCATAATTAATTTGTATTTATTTACCTTGATTCAAGTTCGTTAAATTCATTATTATTGTTTGTTTCATATTTTATTTTCGCATTTTTTTAACATATTATTTTTGTTTTTGTTGCTGTTGTTGTTGTTGTAGTTTTTCATCAACCACAAATTGCTATTTAACAAAACAATTGTTAAGTGTCAACCACATTTAAATGTATCGTCTTACAAATTGAAAATATATAGAAATAAATAGTTTAAAATCAACCCCCTCAGAGTTGGGAAATGTTAGGGGCGTGAAGAACAGGGAATTAAAATCAATTTAAAACTTTACTATTATTTTAATATAGTTAGTGTTTTATGAAAAGTTGTACATTTGTAAAACTTTTACACTTTTTTTGTCATGACAAAACTTACGCTTGTGTTCAGATTAGGACAACTCTGTTCAAAGTTAATACTTTTTGACTAAATACTTTTAGCTCCAACTTACTATTATTTTAAAACCCACAAATGTCAATTGGGTTTTAAAATATTTTTTTTCTTAAATATATTTTTAGTAAAACCTTCGCTCACAATTACAAGGGTCAAGTTACACATATAATAATTTGAAAAGTGAGAAAAAAAATAGTTTTCATGTGAAAAATCTTATTTAAAGCAAACGTTAAGAGAAACTTAAAATTTAATAAAAATTTAATGTGAAAAAGAGTTATTTAATTAATTAATTTGTTAATGAAAACAAAACAATGTTAAAATGCAAAAGTTTTATTTTAAAAGAAACCCCACATTTATAAACTGTTAAAGTTTTTAAAATGACGTGTTAAATTTTAAAAATGAGTGGAATATTTATTTTGCATTTAACATGAAATGGCAAATTTGTACGAATGATGATTTTACGACATAATAATTTCAAAGATTAAAAAAATCATGTTTTTTTTGTTTGGCTGATAATTAAAAAAAAAAAAGATTTGATGATTCATTGTCAAATTGGAGAGTGAAATGAATGAAATCTGTTTTAATTAATATCAAGTTTTGTAAGTTAAGGAATTTTGAAATATTTGTCGATTCTAGTATTCTATTATAGTCTATAGACTAGTTACTATAATAGTCTATTGTATAATCTAGAGTATATGTGGTCCAGTTTGTAGAATAAAGTCTAGTCTAGTCTATAGTCTAGCCTATAGTGTAGTCTATAGTCTAGCCTATAGTGTAGTCTATAGTCTAGTTTATAGTCTAGTCTATAGTCTAGTTTATAGTCTAGTCTATAGTCTAGTCTATAGTCTAGTCTATAGTCTAGTCTATAGTCTAGTCTATAGTC
>NC_060951.1:33106876-33108848 GCF_022045245.1 Lucilia cuprina | reverse complement strand
ATCTATCTATCTATCTATCTATCTATCTATCTATCTATCTATCTATCTATCTATATATCTATCTATCTCTCTATCTATCTATCTATCTATCTATCTATCTATCTATCTCTCTATATATCTGTCTATCTATCTAACAACCTCTGAAACTTTTATTTACAAATTTGAATTTTTGTCGCCGCATGCAAACAACTACAACTTTTACAAATCATTAATAAACCATTTATAAAAATAACAAACAAATTTTAACAAATATCTTTCTTTCATAACAAAAAAAACTAACATATTAAACTAATTTTTGGCCGACATAACGATTTTTCATATTCAAGCAAAACGAGCCACCCATTAAGTAAAACTTCCATTAAATCAAAACTTAATTTTTTGTTTGCCATTAATGCTTAAATATGATAATTTTCATTTAATTTTTTTATAAAAAAAAAAAACACAAATTTCTCAAATATTTTTATTACTTTACGAAAACATAATCTGTTTGTTATCAAAGTTTTAAGCATCTAAAAGATACAAATTTGTAATAGAAACTATAACAACAGCAGCAGCAACTTGATGTTGTTGTTAGTGCAACATTAAGCAAAAATATCACTTTTACTCTTGTAATCAGCTCTAAACAATGTGCAACAAACCATGCTAAACAACAAACACCAAAAAAAAAACAAAAATAAGTGAAATAAAAATGTTGGAAAAACTTTTTACTTTCTGTTGTTAATACTAATGGGTTGCTGTTACTGCTACTTTCTGACAATCATGCAACATTTACCAAGAGGCATATAAACAGGCCGGCAGTCAGCCAACCAGGCAGGCAGCAAACTACTCATAGTCTCATACTCGTATTGCTACAACTATTTTGTACTTTTTTTTCTTTCTTTCTACTTGTAGCAAACTAACGAGCTCTCAAAATGAAATTGAAATTTTGTGCACTAACATCTCAACAGCATCGACAACAACTCTACAAAAACTTGCACTTTAAGTTTCATTGTTGTTGAAAAAACAACAAAATACATTTTTGTTTTGTTGTTATTGTTGTAGTATGTTTTTCGGTTAAAGTAGACTGCTTGCTGGCTTCTCCTTTTAGTTTGACCCAGTTTTTTGCAAAACTTTTTTATTGTTTTTTTTTCAAACATTTTCAATAGAGTTTTGTAGTTCTATTTTGAAAACTTTGATATTGTTCGTTTTTGTTCTTTTCGAAGGATATTAAAATTTCATTTCCGGTTTTATCATAGACAATTAAACAAAGCAAAAACCGTAGTTGTTGGCTTTAGGAAATGAAAAGGAAGTTACAGTTGAAAGTGTAGGCCTTTGTTAGTTAAAAAAATAGTTTTGATGGAGTTTTTATTTAAGGATAAGAGTTTCGTCTATAGTCTGGACAATGATCTGGAATGTGAACTAAAGTCTATAGGTAGGACTATAGTCTAGTCCATAATCAGGTCTATAATGTAGAGTTTGGACGACATTCTAGATTCTGGTCTTAAGTGTAGAATATAGTCGGATCCATTGTTTATTATCAGGACTAAAATCAATAGTCTTGGCCATAGTCTATAGTCAGAACTATAGTCTGGACTGTGATTTATAGTCTGTATTAGAGTCTATAGTCTGGACTAGAGTCTAGACTATTATCTGAACTATAGTTAATAGTTTGGTCTATGGTCTGGAGTATAGTCTATAGTCTCGACTATTGGAATATAGTGTAGTCAATAATTAGTCTGGGTTATAGTGGACTATAGTCTATAGTCTGGACTATAATGTATAGTCTGGACTATAGTCTACAGTCTGGACTATAGTCTATAGTCTGGACTATAGTCTACAGTCTGGACTATAGTCTACAGTCTGGACTATAGTCTATAGTCTGGACGTGTGTGTGAAGTTAAATTCGAATTTAACTAGCAGAGACACAAACCACATTTTTTAACATTGCTCTTTTTGCAGCTAACAGAGCACTGTTAATCATATAACAGAAAGT
>NC_060951.1:33102716-33106776 GCF_022045245.1 Lucilia cuprina | reverse complement strand
AGATAGATAGATAGATAGATAGATAGATAGATAGATAGATAGATAGATAGATAGATAGATAGATAGATAGATAGATAGATAGATAGATAGATAGATAGATAGATTCGAGAGGAAAAAAGTACCGCCTGCAACCACGTTGTTGAGTCTGCAACAGCACTTAGAGATGTATCCGAAACATGAATCCATCAACTATATCTAATTCCGATATTAACATAGTAAACCCTGAACAAGTTCAAAAGTATCACTTTAAATAAGATACCTTTCATCTATCACCAATGAACGGAGGACACATTTCCTTCATACGATGTACTTATTCTAGGTATACGTGTTGCTAAGGGCCACATACCCCACACCCTTAACACCAGGTATTTCCCAATGCTTACTTGTCACTCCTCGGGGTATATATTGTCTCGGCAACATCACGGAACTTATCTATAGATTTTCCCCATGCATTAGTCTCTTCTCTAATATTTTCCATGAAGTTCTTTCTTTTAAATTATTCAAACTTTTTATAGTTTTTTTACAATTAATATTTCTTAAAGAAAAAACAAATCATTTGATCGTTTAAATAACCAAATAATAGTTATTAATTTCTAAGGCTGCTGCTGCTGCTAGCCTATCTACATATAGCATGTAAATAGTCATAGTTTGGGTGCTGATGGTGTGTATGAAGCCAACCAATAAATTGATGCAGTGTCACGTATTGACACAAAATATAATGGATTTTAATTGAATTTCCGGTATCGAAGGCATTAACGTCAGTTAGAAGATGAAAAAAAGAGCTTGTTTTAACAGTTACGAAGAGGATGTAGAGGGGGGAAGGGAGCAGCAATGAAACGCGTAGTTAATAGCAGTAGGAGATGTAACAATACAAAAGAGTATAAAACAATTGGATTTTCTCTTTGTATTGACAATATCATCCATCCATTTCAATTCAATTCAAGCACTTAAACAAAACTGCACTTCAAATATCGATTTAGAGAGAGAGAGAGAGAGAGAGAGACAGGGATGCTAAACAAGTAAAAACCCCTTTAATGTTAAAAAAAGCCCATTAGCAAGCAACAACAAAAAAGCCATTGTTTGTATGGAGACATGAATGAAACGATTTAAAGCATTTTTATTGCTATGGGGTGCTTATGATGACCAACATGGAAAAAAAGGGGGAAACGTGCCACAGCTTTAAAAACTAATCATCAGGGAAAATATATTTACAGAAGATGAAAATCTGTGGATATATAAAAGTTTAGGAAGTATGAACATTTTGTTTTTATTTAAATTTTAGGAATTATCTCTTTCTGTTGGTAACTTTTTATTAAAAATATTATAAATATTTTTTTCAAACATGCAAATCACGTAAAAAAATTGCAGTAATTGAAACGGTAGCAACAGACACCATGCAACAACATGCGTATCTTTTAAGCAAAACATCTCATTCACTCATATGTAAAAATATTTTCATTTTCCCCTCCCCATCAATATACAAGTTTAAATATATAAATTTATTCGACCAACTCTAGTCAGGCGTAAATTTTACATGTTGTTTTAAGAAGGAAAAACAAGCAAACAAACTGAAAAAGAGTTCATGGATTAATAAAACTGAATGCCCACTTTATGCAACGTGCAACAACATATAACAACAACAACCGCTGCCACTTAAAAAGTTTACTCAGATACTTGTAGATTTACACACAAATAGTTCTAGTTTTTTTTTTTTTTTTTTTTGTAAAAAAAGTGTGTGTAGTCATATTTCCAAATACTTTGTTCCGATGTCTGGTATTCAATTAAGAATTCATATAAAGATATAATATGCAACTACTACAACAGCAACAACTTTGACAAACAACAATTTCATTCATAAAGTTTTCTGGCAGATAGACGCACCAGTCTTCTCTTTACACTGAAAATAATCCATGTCTAATATATACGAAACTTTTCGTACATAGTATGAAATGCTTTAAGTATATTGCAAAATAACTTTAGAAAATTGTTTATAAAGTGTTCGTACTTTCGTTTCATAAATTGGTAGATAAATAGATAGATAGATAGATAGATAGATAGATAGATAGATAGATAGATAGATAGATAGATAGATAGATAGATAGATAGATAGATAGATAGATAGATAGATAGATAGATAGATAGATAGATAGATAGATAGATAGATAGATAGATAGATAGATAGATAGATAGATAGATAGATAGATAGATAGATAGATAGATAGATAGATAGATAGATAGATAGATAGATAGATAGATAGATAGATAGATAGATAGATAGATAGATAGATACATAGACACCTAGATACATAAATGCATAGAAACACAAGCAGAGCAGAGTTAAGTTCCAAAAGAGATTCCGATTCCGTATTAACTTAAGCCGATAATGATTAACCTCTCTCTTACATTAAGAGACAATTTATTTAAATGTTAGCAGCTGACTAGAATATAACCCCTAAAACTCGGAGATATAAACTACAATCAGAATCAAAATCCTATAATATCAAGCACTTCTGAGTAATCAGAGCAATCAGAGAAGTTTTAGATTACTTCGCAGCAAATAATGAAACTATTGAATACTCTGGAACTATATCGTAAAGGTAGAAACATTTAAACTGGTCACCTAGAACTTTAAAGATATAGTTTTTCTTTGCTTGCATTTACCCACACTACACAGCACACTACTAAAGTGAAGTCATGAATGAATTTCCAATGTGTGAATGCGTAAGAACTCATTAATGAATGCATTACAATTATGCTTTACTCATGGCTGATATGTATAATTAATTCTTATTCTTGTTTCGTTTTTTTATTTATTATTTTTCAAGAATTCTTTTTATTACGTTGTCTAGGTTTTCCATTAGCACTGATTACTGGCAGCCGGTTGGGACTTCGAATTTTTTTTTATTTTTCAATTAAAATGTAAAGTGCATACAAGAAATTAAGGGTAATTAAGGGAAAACAAAGTGAAAAGAAAAAAACTAATAACTAAATGGAAATCCAATGCAAGATATATTAATTTCTAGATTTTGATTTTTTATAACTGCACAAGATTGTGTTAAAAAATTTACAAATTTCAAAAATCTTCAAAAAATATTTTGTTACCTTAACTTGTTACAACTGCTTCCTGTACTCTTCCTCTAAAACTTAATTTACATTGAATTAAATTGAAAACCAAGAAAAAAATCTGATATTTTCATTAAATATTATTACAGGGAAAGTAGTAAATAGTAGTAGTTATAAGATTATTGTTGCAAGTTAGTAAGTTCCTAGTTGATTAACATATTTTGTTGTAGTTATTATTACTATTATGGCGAAGCAACAACAAAAATATATGTCTATATTTGTTTATAACAAACTAGAAAAAAAATATTATTTAAATTTAAAAAAACAACTGACACAAGTCTATCTTAATAGTTTCTGTTATTTTGAGGCTTTTGCTCTCAACAAAATTTTATTACGAAATGTTGAAAATAAAAACAGTAGCGCCACCGTCATCATTTATATTATGCAATTTCCTTTTGGCAAAAATATTAGCAAAAAAAAAAAAACAGATTTTTATTTGCCACAAGCCTGACATGGTTTAAAAAAAGATGGAAAATTTTAACGCTACTGCTGTATGCTGCTATCATTTTTGCTAACGAAGTGTAACTAAATGTAATATAACGAGGGAATATATAGAGAGAAATATAAACCGGAATTGACTTTTTGAGAAATGTACTAATTAGCTTAGATGTAGGAATTGAACCTGCAAACTTCTAATATATTATGTCTTTAGATGTCTTCCATTTAAAAGTTTAGAAGCCCTAAATATAACTGATTTTATGGTAAAATAAGTCTTGTCATTTTGAATCTTTACAGAACGAGCGGACTTCAAACCCATCGATTATATGAATAGAAATTTTCGGGAAGCTTATAAGCTCATCAAAATTGTCCATCAGACATCTATCTATCAATCTATCTATCTATCTATCTATCTATCTATCTATCTATCTATCTATCTAATTATCTATCTATCTATCTATCTATCTATCTATCTATCTATCTATCTATCTATCTATCT
>NC_060951.1:33091275-33102616 GCF_022045245.1 Lucilia cuprina | reverse complement strand
TTGTCTAGTCTTGTCTAGTCTTGTCTAGTCTTGTCTAGTCTTGTCTAGTCTTGTCTAGTCTTGTCTAGTCTTGTCAAGTCTTGTCTAGTCTTGTCTAGTCTTGTCTAGGCTTGTCTAGTCTTGTCGTGTAGTTAGTTAGTTAAGGCTTTCCTTTGCCAGTGGCTCTGTAGGAGCTGATGCCATATTTCTGGGATGCAAAGTTGCCTGAGAAAATTTTCATAGGCGTTTAAGTTTTCTATACAAATATTGAACTAAGCTTTTTACATTAGAGAGATTTTTCAAAGAGCCCTTTTTCAAAACATTAAACTTTTAGGTTTTTTTAAGCTTTAGTAAAAATCAAGTTATTTTCTTAAAGACAACAATAACCTCAAACAACTAATTACACAATATAAAACAAATCTAAAATATTCTAATTAATTGCAAATAGTAACTAATCATTAACACATTTTTTTCTATAAGAAAAGCAAATTTTTTTTTCAAATAAAAAAGCCATAAATAATTGTTTAAAAGAGACACACTTTTCTAAGCAAATGCATGATGTTGTAACAAAAACTTTATAAACAATCAAAGCTCGTGTTAAATAAAAATTGTTTATTATTTGAATGTTATTGAAATAATTAGATAAAAAACTAGCACCTACTACGAAATATTAAAATCTTATAAAAAAAAACAACGCAAACCCATAATTTTTAAAGTTTGAGATTTAAATGGAAAAAAATAACAACAACATTTAATTGCAGCAAGCAAAAATCATTATGACCATTACTAAAGTAACAGAAAGAAAATTAAAAGTCATAAATCAATTGGTGGAAAGAGGGACTTAATATATTGTTTGTTTTCAGATTTTAAAAAAAATACTATTTTTTTAAGTTTGAACAGATGAATGAATTTATGTTCGAGATGTAGAGTGAGTGACATATACAGGTCTAGAATGTAAATTGATGAAACAGATGTCAAACATAGAGAATGATTTACGGGCCACCCGCAAGAATATGATAACAATATGGATATTCACCTTATTAGGTTAAACTTTAGAAATATGTAATTCTAATTTTACTTAAAACTTTTTTAATTAAAGTTCTAAATAGAAATGTAAAATTTTTAACTTTTTTGTTTTAAGTGAATACCCTTACTATTGTTATTATGTAATTGTACTAATGTAAGAAATAAATTTTAAATTTTATGATAAAAATTTTATTTTTAATAACAAATTATTTGCTAAATATTATTGAATATAACTTGTTTTTATAAATAATTAAGATATCAGTATATTTTTCACAGATTTTGTGACAAATTTCTTTATTCAGCTAGCTGAATAGTGGAGAATTTCATTTTACTTAAAGATAATTTTATTATTTATCACTATAGCTTTAACTTGTCTTATTCAGCTGGCTGAATTAGATGGGAACTAAAATGATGTATATGTTGTTAAATTTTCAATGACAACTTTCAATTCAGCTAGCTGAATGGCTTTAAAAATATGAATTTCCAATAAATTATACTATTCAGCTAGCAAAATATAACAAATTGTTTGATTCAGCTAGCTGAATAATAGAAAAATTAAAGATATTTAAAGAAAATTCTTTTATTTATGATTTATTGCTAAAATTTTTACATATTCAGCTAGCTGAATTGTTGAAATAATAGATTTTTCTGGAGATTTATATATTTTTTATGAATTTTTAGTAAAATTTATCTTATTCAGCTAGCTGAATTGCAAGAAGATTAAGTTTTTATGAGAAATTATGTATATTTTCTTAATTTTTTAAAGAACTCGTCAAATTCAGCTAGCTGAATAACATTTAAAATAATGTTCTAAAAGAAATATAAATTTTTTACAGTTTTTATAACAAATTGTGTAATTCAGCTAGCTGAATAGAATTTAATTATATTTTATTTAAAGAAATTTTAGTTTTTTTATAATTTAATGCTAAAATTTATGTTATTCAGCTAGGTGAATTGTAAAAACAATAGATTTTTATGAAAAATTACAAAGTATATAAGTTTTTAAAGAAAACTTTAAATTCAGCTAGCTGATTAGCTTGAGAAGTAGAGTTTTCTGTTAAAAAAAGTTATATTTTGAAAATTTTTAAACTAACAATCTTATTCAGCTAGCTGAATAGCGAGAAAAATATAATTTTCTGCAAAATAAAGTTATTGTTGTTATATGTTTAAAGAAAACGTCCAATTCAGCTAGCTGAATAGCAAAAAAATTACCTTTTATAAGATAAAAGTTAACTTTTATTGAAATTTTATAAAAATTTATTCTATTCAGCTAGCTGAATAACACAAAATCTTAAGATTTTTATTAATATTTTTTCAATTACTGTAGACATTTTAAGTTTCTCTGCTCATAAAACATTTGTTTTTGTTTTGCAAACACATGTGGGTGTTTATAAAAGAGAGTAGGGAGGTGGGGGGTGACACTCTACTAATAAAAACCATTAATAATTTCTTACATTTAAATAATAAAAAATATATAAAATTACCATTAAAAGCTTATAAAGAAAACGACTTTTTTTTTGCAAATTGTCGGCATTTGTTTATTGATTGTAAATAATAAAAAATGAAATGTTTTTTAAAAAAAGCTTTCTAAATTCCTTTTTCTCAATAGTTTGATTTAAACAATTATAATGTTTTTTTCTCTCTCTCAAAGTTTCCTCTCGTGTTGTTAATCATTAGGCAAAAAAAGCAACAAAACAATAAACATTAATTTTTCTTTTAGCAATATTATTTATGTTTTTAACTTAAAAGTTTATGGTCAATTAGAAGAAAACAAGCAAATCTTATAATAATAATAATATTTGTAGGTGTTTATGTATAGACTTAACGGTTTATTTTATTGGCAATATTTTCCATTAATGAGACTTAACGGTTTTGTTTTGTTTTTTATTTTCTAGTTAGTTTTTTGTTTTAATAATTTAAATGAACCATAAATTGTTTTTAAGTTTTAATGGTTTCTTTAAAGATGTTTTTGCACAATATCTTAAAAAAGTGTAGGTTTACTTTATTCAGCTAGCTGAATTAGTAGAAATTTTCATAATTTATATTATATTCCTTTAATGTTAACGAATTTCTTATTAATTTGTTATTCAGCTAGCTGAATATGACAATATTTACTCTTATACATGTAAAACTGAGAATTTAGTTACTTTATTAAAAAATTCTATTCAGCTAGCTGAATTTGTTAAACTAGTTTACAAGTTTAAATATTTTCTTTAAATGTATTAAAAAATATATGTTTTTGGTATTCAGCTAGCTGAATAAGCTTTAATTTTGTTAAATTGTTGATTTTCTTAAACAATTTATTTGAAAATCCTTATTCAGCTAGCTGAATTGGTTATATTACCATTAAGTTATTAATTACTTGCTGAATAAGTCATATAATTTTAAAAATTTATAAAATTGTGTTTCTTCTTACTTAATTATACTTTAAATTGTTATTCAGCTAGCTGAATATAGTTAATTTGTTTAAAAAAAATTTAAATTGTTTATTTTCTTACTTAATTAACTATTAAATCTCTATTCAGCTAGCTGAATATGTTATATTTCTTTGCGATATTAAAAAAAATGTTATATTTATACCTTACACTACTTGAGTGGGGTGGGTATATTGGGTTTGTGCAGATGTTTGTAACGCACAATAATATTTGTCCTATAGCCTCCAATCGGCTCAGTATCATTTTCTGAGTCGATTAAGCTATGACCGTCCCTCCGTCCGTCCATGTAAACCTTGTAAACAAACTATTTGTCTAAAAAATTTAAAAAATCTTTAAAGTTTTTTTAAAAAAATGTATGAATTTGTAATTATTCAGCTAGCTGAATAGCAACAAAATTGTGTAATTTTCCAAAAATTATTAGATTTCATTAAAAATTTATAAAAATTTTGTTAATTCAGCTAGCTGAATAGCATTTAATCGTAATATTTTTAAAAAAATCTTTAAAATTTTTTAAGAATCTATGAAATTTAACTAATTCAGCTAGCTGAATAACATTAAAGTCCTATAAATTTAATAAATATTAATAATTTAAGTGAAAAGCTTTAAAATTTTACTAATTCAGCTAGCTGAATAGCAATAAATTTATTTTTTTTATAAAATTAATAAATTTCTTTAAGAATTTAGGAAAATTTTGTAATTCAGCTAGTTGAATAGCAATAAAAATATTAAAAATTTGTTCTTCTATTCAGCTAGCTGTAATAAAACCATTTTTTCTTAAAATTTATAAAATAATTAATATTTTTACTTTATTAATCTTAAAATAGCAATTCAGCTAGCTGAATAGGCTTTAAAGTTTACAAAACTACTTTATATCTTATTTAGTATTCCTTTAAATGTCTATTCAGCTAGCTGAATATATAAATATTGCTTAAAATCTTATGCAATATTTAATTTTTTTTAACAAATTGTTAACTAAGTGTCAATTTTTGTTGATAAATCGTGTTATTATTAAATTTTGTTATTTACTTTAAATTATAACACTTTGTTTAGGCCTTAAACTAATTTTCACAAAATATGTAAAATTTAAATTTTTTTGCATCATATAAAGTTTTTTTTTTAAATAAACCTCACCCAACCTTTAATTTTTTTATAAAATTTTGTAACCAAAAATTATTAACTTTTTTAACAGCAAATTTCCAATAATTGTTTTGATTTTCCTAACATGTTGGATCATGTTTTAAAATCTTGTTAATTTGTTATTTAAAACAACAACTAATTCCTTGACTTTTGGCTGACAACAACAACAATTCTTTGTATATCAACGGCTTATATATTTTTCTTGTCTCTTTATATCACTCTTACAATATTTAAATTCATTGATTTATTAACAATTACTTAAATAGTTTTTTTCCAAATTAAAAATGTATCTTTTTTTATAAAACTCTCTGTGTTCTTTTTTCAAAATAGCAACAACAACAACACGCTGCTTTTAAATTTTATTTTTTTAAATTGTTGCTGTTGTTGATATTCAACTAGGAACCAGTAATGTGTCGCTAAATAAACTTTGTAGAAGACAATAATAATAATAATAAAAAACACCAACAACTACAATAATAACAATAATAATCAAAGCTTTGATGTTTTACCGCTAATATTGTAATAATAACAAAAACAACAACAACAACGTGAACAATAATTCTATATGTAAAAACAACTAACTACTCGGTACTACATGTAAATTTCATGTCAAGTAGTCGTATTATACACAATAACACTCTAGTGTTCTTGTTGCTGTTGTTTTTACTTTTGTCGTTTTCTTGATGGTGTTGATGTGTTGTTGAGCTGTTGTGCTGTTGTGTTGTTGTTTATTTCGTATTTTTCCATCATGTTTATAGAATTTTGCATATAATTTTAAAGAAAAAAAGTTGGTTTGCCTGCTGTTTTGTATGCTTATAGTAAGTACCAACATACAAAATAAATGTATAAATTTTAAATAAATTGTTTACTTTTTTTTAAATCGCAAAAAAAACAATAAACACAATATTTTTATCTTTAAGTTTTTTGTGTTTTTTTTTTTGCCAAGTTTCTTCTTGCAGTTCATTTAAATAATAATAACAAAAAAATAAACATAAACTTGTAATTTTGTGAGTGTTTTTGTCGTTGTTTAAGTTTTGATCAAGCCTGTAGTTTTTTCTCGTCTTCTTCTTCCTCTCATTTTTGTTCGCTTTTTGTTTGCGTTTATATTTTTCATCATTAACAGCAATGAACTGGGTACAACTACTGGTACTTACTACTTTTCATCGCTTGATATACAGTCATTTAAGGCAGCATGTGACCAACTGAAATTCACAGTTCTTAAGTAAATAATTAACAAAATTTCACTAATTCAGCTAGCTGAATAGCAATAAATTTACATTTTTGTTGAAAATTGATAAATTTCTTTAAGAATTTAACAAAATTTTGTAATTCAGCTAGCTGAATAGCAAAAAAATTGTATAATTTTCTAAAAATTATTGGTGTTTTCTTTTTTAAAAATTTAGAAAAAATTGTTAATTCAGCTAGCTGAATAGTATTTAATCATGATATTTTTATAAAAATCATTAACATTTTTTAAGAATTTATAAAAATTTACTAATTCAGCTAGCTGAATAGCAATAAATTGCAATTTTTTCGATAAAAATCATAAATTACTTCAAGAATTTAGCAAAATTTTGTAATTCAGCTAGCTGAATAGCAAAAAAATTGTTCAATTTTCTAAAAATTATTAAAGTTTTTTTTTAGAATTTAGGAAAATTTGTTAATTCAGCTAGCTGAATAGCATTAAATTCATATGTATCATATTAATATTAATAATGTAAGTGAAAAGCTTTAAAATTTTACTAATTCAGCTAGCTGAATAGCAATAAATTCAAATTTTTTATAAAATGTATATATAAATATATATATTTTTTAATTTAGCAAAATTTTGTAATTCAGCTAGCTGAATAGCAAAATTATCCTGTGTTTTACTAAAAATTTAATATAGTTTTTTATTTTCCTACCAAATTATTAATAAAATCTTTATTCAGCTTCCAAAGTTGTTCTAAAACTCCCAAAGTTGTTCTAAAACTCCCTATTCAGCTAGCTGAATTCTAATATTTTTGCCAAAAACCTACACAATTAACAAAAATTAACTTTTATAAAGCTATTCAGCTAGCTGAATAAGTTTTTTACTCTAAACAGTAGTGCTTCAATGTAAAATATTTCAAATTTACAATTTAGCTAGCTGAATATGTTCTTTTGCCTTAATTTTTTGAATTTCTTTATACTTGGTCTCATTTTTCTTAACCTTTTGATATACATTTTAGTAATAAGACTTCCTAACCGCCCGCTTGGTTATATATATCATTTGCTTAATTCGAAATGTACTACACCTCCGCCACCATTTTTCCCCTAAAAGTTTTCGCGTAAATATATAAAAAAAGCAACAGCGCGACGACAACACACAACCAAGCGATAAGAATTCTCTTACACACTTGAGTTTTTTTGTTTTTTGTTTTTGCAATCATCGTCTCATAAGATTGTAATATTTTTCTTTGCATATTTAAGTAAAATAGTGTGATGATGTTGTTGTTATTGTTGTTGCTGTTGTTATTGTATGGAGATGCTGGTTGGAAACAACTTCCTAGCTTTTGGTGTTTGACTAGCTTGATTCAGTTTGTTTTGCCTTTGCTGATATGCAAATATCAATTTATGTTCATAGACCCACAAACTAAATGAAAGAAAAAAAACTCTGAGCCATTTACGCCGCCGCCGCCAACGACAACAACTACAATTGACGCGTAATATATTCAACATCAAGCAGAAATTAGTCTTTCTTTATTTGCAGTTCATTGCAAATAATGAAAGAATAATAAAAACTGAAAATAAAAATATTAACAATTTTCTTGATTTACTTTTGTCGTAGTTGTTTCCACTACATATTCTAGCTGTTGTTCTTAAAGCAACAAAAACAGCGATAAACAAATAATTTTCGCTTCCCTTTTTTTCCTTCTTCATGCCTGTCAAATCAGCTAGTAAAACTAAAATTTATGTCATGACTTCTTTTGATACTTTTCTTTCTATAAACCGAAATTGAGGTTATTATGGAAGTCTTCTGTTTTCTGTACTAGTATGTATAGCTAACACTCCTGTCATTTTTAAATGTTACTTTTCTTAATTTGATAAGAATTTGTCATGTTGTTTTTTCTTTCTTAACTAGTTAAGTCTAGTAAAATTGTAAAATATTATTAGTGATAAAAGAAACTCATTCTTATAAAATTTATAATTAATTTTTTATTTTTTAAAACTAACTTTTTTCTTTTATTTTCTATTTGCAGGTATGTGTGCATTGATAATTTTTGATTAAATGTTTCAAGTAAGTTTAAAACTGTACTAATAAGTTGCTAAGAAAAATACAACTGTTTTACTAACGAAAAGTTGCTTGCCTCAACATAGTTGCTTGTGTTAACATTCATCTTTTCTACAGAAAAGCAACATACAACTTTTCTATAGAAAAGTTGCTTGTGTCAACATTCATCTTTTCTATAGAGAAGTTGCTTGTGTCAACATTCATTTTTTCTATAGACAAGTTGCTTGTGTCAACATTCATTATTTCTATACAAAAGTTGCTTGTGTCTACATTCATCTATCTATAGAAAAGTTGCTTGTGTCAACATTCATCTTTTCTATAGAAAAGTTGCTTGTGTCAACATTCATCTTTTCTATAGAAAAGTTGCTTGTGTCAACATTCATCCTTTCTATAGAAAAGTTGCTTGTGTCAATATTCATCTTTTCTGTAGAAAAGTTGCTTGTGTCAACATTCATTTTTTCTATAGAAAAGTTGCTTGTGTCAACATTCATCTTTTCTATAGAAAAGTTGCTTGTGTTAACATTCATCTTTTCTATAGAAAAGTTGCTTGTGTTAACATTCATCTTTTCTATAGAAAAGTTGCTTGTGTTAACATTCATCTTTTCTATAGAAAAGTTGCTTGTGTTAACATTCATCTTTTCTATAGAAAAGTTGCTTGTGTTAACATTAATATTTTCTATAGAAAAGATGCTTGTGTTAACATTCATCTTTTCTATAGAAAAGTTGCTTGTGTTAACATTCATCTTTTCTATAGAAAAGTTGCTTGTGTTAACATTCATCTTTTCTATAGAAAAGTTGCTTGTGTTAACATTCATCTTTTCTATAGAAAAGCAACATACAACTTTTCTATAGAAAAGTTGCTTGTGTCAACATTCATTTTTTCTATAGATAAGTTGCTTGTGTCAACATTCATTATTTCTATACAAAAGTTGCTTGTGTCAACCTTCATCTTTTTTATAGAAAAGTTGCATGTGTCAACATTCATCTTTTCTATAGAAAAGTTGCTTGTGTTAACATTCATCTTTTCTATAGAAAACTTTCTTGTGTTAACATTCATCTTTTCTATAGAAAAGTTGCTTGTGTTAACATTCATCTTTTCTATAGAAAAGTTGCTGGTGTAAACATTCATCTTTTCTATAGAAAAGTTGCTTGTGTCAACATTCATCTTTTCTGTAGAAAAGTTGCTTGTGTCAACATTCATCTTTTCTGTAGAAAAGTTGCTTGTTTAAACATTCATCTTTTCTATAGATAAGTTGCTTGTGTTATCATTCATCTTTTCTATAGAAAAGTTGCTTGTGTTATCGTTCATCTTTTCTATAGAAAAGTTCCTTGTGTTATTTTTCATCTTTTCTTTAAAGAAGTAGCTTGTGTTAACATTTAGCTGTCCTATACAAAAGTGACTTGTGTTAGCAACATTTTGCTTTAACGACTTATTTAGTTTGTGCCACTGTTTTATTGACACTAAGCTTTAATCTGAAGGAGTTAATTTATATTGGCATCTTATATACACTACAAGTCACCACCGGAAATTGTTAAAAAACCACAAAAATTTTATTAAAAACAAGATTTTATAGCTGAAATTCTCAATAGAAAATTAATCAATAAATAATCTTTAGAATTTGCAGCAACAAAGTTTAGAAACTCAGCATGTTGCAAAGATTTTATAAGAAACTTGTTTTGAAAAAAATCAATGAATTAAATAAAAAAAAAATAAAGTGGCAAAAAATAAATAATAGAATATTATAAAATCCTTTTTATTGTTGGATTTTTGTCAAGTTAACAAAAAAAATTTTCGAACAATTTCTTTAAAAGTTAAGAAAAGTTAAATTTTTAAATTGTACTATAAAGACAAACTTTATAATTATTTATGCAACTTTTAAGAAAAGTCAGGATATGTAGTTGGCAGCTGTTGCCGCCACCAAAACGAAAAGAGTTTAGTTCGACCATAAAACCAATTGCTTTGACTTTTGTTAAGTTTTTTTATACATGGCCTTTTTTTCATTTCTTGGCTTCCAGTTTTTTATATATTATTTTAGCCTTTATTTAGGTCAAATACACTACAAAACAACAACAGACATACATTCGCCATATAAAAAGCGACTTACTATCAAAATCATGACAATGATGATGCTCATGTTTTGGAACAAGAACATTGTAAATGTGCAACACAAGATTTGATGAAAAGTTTTACCAAACAACAACAGCAGCAAAAGCATCACAACCAAACCAAAGCATCACTTTTATTGAAGAACAAAAAAGAATTAAGATTTATTACCCCCAGAGATTTTAGATGGACAGCAGCTGTTTTGTTCCATTCGATACTGCATTATGCACAACAAATGTTGTGTCTGTCTGTCTGTTAGTTGCATTTTGTTTTAGCCGATGTTGTTGCAAAGTTTAATTTGTCTGAAATTTAAACAAAAACAACTACAACCATCCATCCATCTATCTATTAAAATAAAGAATTAATTTTTCTTTTAGTTCTATCTAAATATCTAAAAACATTTGTTAAACACTTTATGTAGATATTTTTCTATTTTTTTTCATTCATTTAAAAGCAATTTATAATTTTAAAAAGTTTTCTGTAACTTTAACAAATTTCCTATTTATTTCTGTTTGAAATTGATGAATTTGTTTGGTGTTTTTTTATTGATGTTAAAGAACTTTTCTAATTAATTTACATTTGAAATAAAAACAAACGAAGATAAATTTTTCCCTTCCATTTTTTCCGGAAAAGTTCTTTTAGTAAATTAGGGTCAAAACATTAATGAAAAGGAGGTCATTAGTTTTTGTTTAATAATATGCAAATTATAGACAGATTTTGAAAGATAATCTTACTAGTTGCATTGAAATATTAATTAAAAATAAAAGATTTATACGGTAATAAATTTTAATAAAATTAAAAAAAAAAAATAAACACAAGCAACTTTTTTTATAGAAAATTTATAAAATAACAGAAGCCACTTTTCTGTAGAAAAGTTGAATGTTAACACAAGCAACTTTTCTATAGAAAAGATGAAAGTTAACACAAGCATCTTTTCTATAAAAAAGTATGAACGTTAACACAAGCAACTTTTCTATAAAAAAGTATGAACGTTAACACAAGCAACTTTTATATAGAAAAGCATGAATGTTAACACAAGCAACTTTTATATAGAAAAGCATGAATGTTAACACAAGCAACTTTTCTATAAAAAAGTATGAATGTTAACACAAGCAACTTTTCTATAAAAAAGTATGAATGTTAACACAAGCAACTTTTCTATAGAAAAGTTGAATGTTAACACAAGCAACTTTTCTATAGAAAAGTTTAATGTTAACACAAACAACTTTTCTATAGAAAAATTTAATGTTAACACAAGCAACTTTTCTAAAGAAAAGTTGAATGTTAACACAAGCAACTATGTTAACACAAGCAACTTTTCTATAGAAAAGTTGAATGTTAACACAAGCAACTTTTCTATAGAAAAGTTGAATGTTAACACAAGCAACTTTTCTATAGAAAAGTTGA
>NC_060951.1:33059723-33091175 GCF_022045245.1 Lucilia cuprina | reverse complement strand
ACTTTCTGTTATATGCTTAACAGTGCTCTGTTAGCTGCAAAAAGAGCAATGTTAAAAAATGTGGTTTGTGTCTCTGCTAGTTAAATTCGAATTTAACTTCACACACACAGTCTGGACTGTAGTCTATAGTCTGCTAAACAACAATGGTCTATAGTCTGGACTATAGTCTATGGTCTGGACTATAGTCTATAGTCTTGACTATAGTCTATGGTCTGGACTATAGTCTGTAGTCTGGACTATAGTCTATAGTCTGGACTATAGTCTATAGTCTGGACTATAGTCTATAGTCTGGACTATAG
Source organism: Lucilia cuprina (assembly GCF_022045245.1). NCBI lineage: Eukaryota > Metazoa > Arthropoda > Insecta > Diptera > Calliphoridae > Lucilia > Lucilia cuprina. The sequence goes on along the minus strand of NC_060951.1, from coordinate 33,090,876 downwards.
TCTGTAGTCTGGACTATAGTCTATAGTCTGGACTATAGTCTATAGTCTGGACTATAGTCTATAGTCTGGACTATAGTCTGGACTATAGTCTATAGTCTGGACTATAGTCTGGACTATAGTCTATAGTCTGGACTATAGTCTATAGTCTGAACTGTAGTCTAAAGTCTGCACTATAGTCTTAAGTCTGGACTATAGTCTATAGTCAGAAATTTATAGTCCTGGCTATAGTCTGGAGTCTATACTCTGAACTATATACTATTGTCTGCTCAATAGTTTGTAGCCCGGAATGTATATTATGGACTGAAGTTTATAGACTGGTCTATAGTAAACACTCCGGACTATTTGCTATATTTTGGTCTGTCTGGGATGCAATACATAGTCTTGATTACAGTCCTTAACACAGTCTATATTTTAGATTATAGGCCAGACAATACACTGTAGTCCCAACAGTAAACTATACTCCAGACTCTTAGCTTAAAGTCCATACTTTAAATTTCTTTGACAACTTTTCCAAAATTCCTTAATTTTAAAATTTCTTTCACTTTTATTCATCATAATTTCTTTGTAAACGTCTCTATTTAATTGTATTGCTCCAAATCAGCCAATTGCTATTAATTTTTGTTTGCCTCTAAATTGCAACAATTAAGTTTACATTTATTTTCTAATATCTAGCAATTTAAGTTTATGTTTTCTTTTATTATAACAATTTTAACCTAATTTTCTTTATTTTCTTCTATTTCTAGGTAACTATTGCTACTTTTTATCCCTTGCCAACAAAAAACAACACTTTTTTTCCTGTTAATAGTGAAAAATGCAGCAAAAAACAACAAAAGTAACTACAATATAAATATTTTTTTTCTTTTTTTATTTTTCACAAAATGTTTAACCCAAATAAGCCAGTATGTAGACACGTTTTCTATGTCAATCATGTTAAATACAAAAAGAAAAGCAAAAACTTAAACGAAAAAAGCCAACTTTATCAAAATTAAATTGGTTGTTTGTTTGTTTATTTATAAGGTCTCTACTCGATATTGTCCAACAACTGACAGAGTTAAGTTGATTGTTTAGGAACTTTTTGTGGTTGAAAATTATATTAGAAAAAAGATTTTAAAAATACTAACAACTTAAGAAAAGAAAAAGTTATTAATAAATAAACAGAAATGGAAAATTATAATTACTATCCCTTATAAAACTAAAATTTACTCTCTTTTTCAAAAAACGTTGAGCCTTCTGCTTTCTTTGTTAACATTTACCACTGTTATCCTTCTCTAGGTTGGCATCACTACTTGTACTTTGTTTATATTATTCTTCACTTTCTCAAGATTTAGCTCTTGTAAAGTTGATTTGTTTGGGTGTTCTGTTTTTTACAAGCATCTAATTATTCTTTTTTCATCAACTACTATTTTGTTATTTTTATACTTTAGTCTATACCACAATCCGTATTATAGTCTGGACCTCAATTTACATATAATATAGCATGGACTATTGTATGTGCTATATCCAATAGTCTGGACTAAAACCTTTTATCTGAACAAAAGTCAGTAGCAAAACTTAAGTCTGAAAGACAGTCAATAGTCCAGACTATAGTTTATATTACTGTTGTACAGATAATAGTCTTTGGACAATAGTCTAAAGTACTGACTATAGTCTGAACGATAGTCTATAGCCCAGACCATTGTTTATATTTTTACTATAGTATGTACTACTATACGTTTGACTATAGTCTGTACCATATAATACCATAGCTTAATCTATTGCACCAGAGTCTAGACTACAGTCTGCACTATAGTTTAGACTACAGTTTATAATATAGATTAGACTACAGTCAGTACTATAGTCCAGACTACAGTCAGAACTATAGTCAGTACTATAGTCCAGACTACAGTCAGAACTATAGTCAGTACTATAGTCCAGACTACAGTCTGAACTATAGTCAGTACTATAGTCCAGACTACAGTCTGAACTATAGTCAGTACTATAGTCCAGACTACAGTCTGAACTATAGTCAGTACGATAGTCTTGACTACAGTCCGTACTATAGTCTACACTACAGTATGTACTATAGTCAAGACTACAGTCCGTAGATCCAGACCATTGTTTATATTATAGACTATAGTCTGTACTACTATACGTTAGATAATAGTCTGTACCATATAGTACCATAGCTTGGTCTATTGTACTATAGTCTAGACTACAGTCTGTATTATAGTCTAGACTAGAGTCTGTACTATAGTCTAGACTACACTCTGTACTATAGTCTAGACTATAGACTAAAGTACAGACTATAGACTAGACTACAGTCTGTACTATAGTCTAGACCACACTCTGTACTATAGTACTATAGTATAGACTACAGTCTGTACTATAGTATGTACTATAGTCTAGACTACAGTCTGTACTTTAGTCTAGACTACAGTCTGTTCTACAGTCTGTACTTTAGTCAAGACTACAGTCTTTACTTTAGTCTAGACTACAATCTGTACTATAGTCTAGACTACAGTCTGTACTATAGACTATACTACAGGATGCACTATAGTCTAGACTACTGGATGCACTATAGTCCAGACTACAGGATGCACTATAGTCTAGACTTCAGGATGCACTATTGTCTAAACTACAGGCTGTACTATAGTGTAGACTACGGTCTGCAGTATAGTCTAGACTACATTCTGCACTAAAGTCAAGACTCCAAACTACATTCTGCACTATAGACTAGACTATAGTCTAGACTACAGTCTGCACTATAGTCTAGTACTACAGTCAAGACTCTAAACTAATTATCGGTCTATAATTAACCCTTCCACCCATACTAAATCGTAATGAAAACAAGCTATTAAAAAAAATTACAAAGAAAATATATTGAATTAACAAAGAAGTTATTGAAGACCTATAAAATACCCTTTTCCTGATATCTTGTTTCCTTGTGGATATATGTAAAATATTTTTTATGTCCAATATTATCTCAAGATATGTTTACAAAAACTTTTAATTCTCTTTAATATGCATGACAAAAACAAAAAGTTATAACGAGACTGCGTCACCATCATTAACATATTTCGCTGTTTTATAATTGCAACAAAAAAATATATATATTTTCTATGCCTGAGTAATAAAATAAACCCTGCAATTAAAATTTCTGTTTATACAAAAAAAAACTTATAAAACCGGATTATTACCATAGAGTTGTTGTTAAAGTGCATAATTTTCTGCAGGAGCTGTCACAAAGTTTGAAAAGATTTGTTTAAACGTCACAGCTAGTATTGTATATGGGGGCCAGTAGTGCCAAGTGCAAGTTTTTTTTATAGATTTATAATATTATTACTTGGAAATTTAATGAGAGCCAGAGGTTGTTTGGTTAATGAAAGCAAATTGCAAAAAGAAAAAAAGAGAAACATATTTTAATGTTATGTTAATTATATAAAATATAAATTTTAATTATAAAATTAAATATAATGAGTATTAAATGAATATTTAAAATATTTAAATAATTGGTATGATTAAGGAACATTAAAGGCTTTTTAGTAGACAAAATCAAAATCTAAAGAAAATCATCATATTTTTGATAACATGTCATATTAAACTTACTATTTGACATATGACAGCTAACAAAGTAAGTGACACTACAAATTTTGCTGTATATTTTAAGTTTTAAACTTTTAAAACAAGCTTCTCTAGTTTCGAAATGTATTATTTTTAGATTATATTTACTGATTTTGTAACTAAACAAAGGGCTTTATTACAAAGCTATAGAAGCTTGTCAAATATATTTTTTATATTTTGATTTATTTGACATCCCAATTAGTTGCTGTTTTCCTAAAATCATATTTATTTTTCTTTTTCTCCAATTTATATATTCTTTTTAATTTCCTGTCTGTGTTGCAAAGCCGGAAAAATAAACATTCTGTGTTGCAGTAAAGTTTAAATTAACTTTTTTTTCTGTAACTTTTTCACACTAAAAATGCATCAACAAATCATCAACATCAACAAGTTCTGACTTAATAAAAACAAATGTCAAAAAAGCAACAGAAAGAAAAACGTAAAAAATAAAAGTATTTAACATAAACAAATAACAAACAGAACATCTGGCAACAGTGTATGTTTGTACAGTGGCAACGTGGTGTAAAACAAAAATAACAAATTTGTTAAATAAATATTAAAGGGAAATTGTGACTTTGTTAAATTAACAAAATTTATATAAAAAGAGAAGATTTTCAAAAACAAAATTAATGAACTTTGAAGGGAAGGTGGTGCAACTGATGGTGTTGCCAAAGGTTTACAAAAGTTGCACTGAAAGAAAAATTAAATTAATTCTAGTTAAATATTTACTCTGTTTGGAAGTTTTATTTTTTATGTCATATTATCCTGAGAACAAAATCCATAAAAATTAAAGTTGAAATTTAGATTCGTTACACATTATGATCTTTTTTTTAAGGGGTAAACTTTAACATGTCATTTTACAATTATTGCCATAACTAAAGAGCTTAAGTATATTTTTACTGTTTTTGCAACAAACTAACAAATGATTGATGTATGAATTCATTTAAACCAGTTGTCGGTTAAATGTGGCAAAGAACCTCCATGCCACCATTAGGGTTTTAGTTTTTAAGAATTTTTTTTCAACAACAGGGATTCTGGCAATAAAAATCAACAATCAGAAAAATTTCAAATTTTTTTATAAATTCAGAAAAATTTAAAATTTTCTATAGATTCCAAAAAATTATCTAAAAAATTTGAAAATTTTCCAAAAAAAAAATTTATAAAAATAAACATTTTACATAAAATTAGAAAAAAAAATTGAAAATGTCGAAAAAAAATTAAAATAAATAACAAAAATTTCGATAAAATTTTAAAAATTTTGAAAATTATTTATAAAATTAGAAGTTTTTAATATTTTTCTTTTTATAAATTTTAAAAATGTTCGAAATTTTTAAAATTTTCTATAAAATAGAAAGCTAAAAGATTTTTTATAAAAATGGTAAATCTTTCCATTTTTATATTTTTATAAAAATTTAAAATTAGAAAAAATCTTATAAAAATAGCAAAGATTTGAAAATTTTAATATGAAAATAGAAAGATTTTGGAAAATTTTCAATAAAAATAGAAAATTTTGAAAAAAAATCTATAAAAATAAAAAGTTTTTAACAAATAGAAAATTATCTTTAGAAAATGTCGAAAAAAATATAAAAAAACAAAAAAAAATTCTATAAAAATATAAAATTCTGAAAAATTTTCCATAATAGTATTAACTTTTAAAAAAATTTCTATGAAAATATTAAATTTAAAAAAAAAAAAAATCTATAAAAATATTAAATTTAAAAAAAAAATTCTATAAAAATATTAAATTTTTTAGAATTTTCTATACAATTATAAAATTTTGTAGAATTTTCTATACAATTATAAAATTTTGTTGAATTTTCTATAAAAATATAAAATTTTGTTGAATTTTCTATAAAAATATAAAATTTTGTTGAATTTTCTATAAAAATATAAAATTTTGTTGAATTTTCAATAAAAATATAAAATTTTGTTGAATTTTCTATAAAAATATAAAATTTTGTTGAATTTTCTATAAAAATATAAAATTTTGTTGAATTTTCTATAAAAATATAAAATTTTGTTGAATTTTCTATAAAAATATAAAATTTTGTAGAATTTTCTATAAAAATATAAAATTTTGAAAAATTTTCTATAAAAATATAAAATTTTGAAAAATTTTCTATAAAAATATAAAATTTTGTAGAATTTTCTATAAAAATATAAAATTTTGTAGAATTTTCTATAAAAATATAAAATTTTGTAGAATTTTCTATAAAAATATAAAATTTTGAAAAATTTTCTATAAAAATATAAAATTTTGAAAAATTTTCTATAAAAATATAAAATTTTGAAAAATTTTCTATAAAAGTATAAAATTTTGAAAAATTTTCTATAAAAGTATAAAATTTTGAAAAATTTTCTATAAAAATATAAAATTTAGGAAAATTTTCTATAAAAATATAAAATTTAGAAAAATTTTCTATAAAAATATAAAATTTTGAAAAAATTTTTATAAAAATATAAAATTTTGAAAAAATTTCTATGAAAATATAAAATTTTGAAAAATTTTCTGTTAAAATAAAAATACAAAATACTGTATAAAAATAGAAAAATTTCTAAAATTTTCTTAAAAAAAAGAAAAATTTCTGAAAATTTCTTAAAAATAAAAAAAAACTAAAATTTTCCTAAAGATTAAAAAATCGCGAAAAATTTTTATAAAATTAGAAAAACTTTTTTTAATAAATAAATTAATAAAAATCCGGGGAACTTTTCCCTCACTTTTTGTTCTAAAACTCCTAACATCTTTAGAGTTTAAGTGAATTTAAGGTCAATTTTCACATAAATGGATACAAATGCAAGAACGTATAATAGAACAGCAGAAAAGCAAGAAAAAAAAATAAAGAAAAATCACATGAAAACCATGCTAAATGAAAATAATGTTTTCATTATATTAAATATTAAACTGGGAGTAAAAAACAGGAATGAAGTTAAAGAGGGAGCTTGGTATTTTATGCTAATATTTTAAACAAATTAAATAATTTTGCTGAGACACGAGAGAAAAATGTTAAGTAAGAAGAACTTTCATAGCACCCTTTCTTTGAAAACGAAAGATATAAAGTTCATGAAGATTTTGTAGAGAAAATAAAACTAATAAAGAGTAACTAGTATAGCAACTGGTTACTAGAGGTTAGAAATTCATTTAAACTTATAAAGTTGATTGTTAAATGGCCACTTTTCGCTAAACATGTAAGTAGTGCTTTGCTTTTAAATGCTTTTAAAACTATAAATACTTTTAAAATTATGTAGAGTATTTCAAAAAAATAATATTTTTATTTAATTTTAAAATTAAAAAGTTAAAAGAAAAAATCCAACTGAGTTTTTCACACATGAGTGCTAAAGAAGTAAAAGCCAAATTGTCTTTTCTCATACAAATTCTCAGACTTAAACAAAACTCCTAAAGCTAAGCAAACTACACAATATTAATATATTAACTGAAGACTGTGTTAATGATTCGTCCATTAGTTACTCACTCACTCGCTTCTATATTTCCACACTTTTTCATCTCAAAGTTGGTTTTTTTTTAATCTTAATTAGAAACATTAGCACGAGTGTGTTTAAAATTTGTTTAAGGAAATGGTGCGGGTGCATAAAAATGAAAACATGATTTTACACAAACTGCAACCATTTACTAGCTGCTGCTGCTGCTCTGTTCTGACTTTTAACTAAAGTAATATTTTTTCTCTACACAACACAGACCATTTAAAATTATAGGAAAAATACATTGGGTCAGTTTGTTGTTGGTTGCCAGTCGTTGTAATGGATGTTATAAAGAAACTAAGTAAATACAGCCAAGCTAGTCATCCAAACATGCAGCCATCTAGCCTAGCACCAATAAAACCATTCATTCATCCATTCATTCCACATTTTGCTCACTCGCCTCGCGTTTTCGTTCTGCATGTGTAATAAACATTCAAAGTTTTTAAAGTGTGGGAAAGTTTTATTTTTTCCTTTAAATATACATTTCACTGACTCCCTCATTCCTTTTGCTAATGCTTTAGATTTAGCAGATTTTTTTATTCCTCTCTTCTAGTATTTCATTTTCTTTTCCCTAAATAAAAGAAAATCATTTAGAATTTATTGTAGTTAATTTTTCTTTTTTATAATAGTCGTTTCCTTAATTTAGCAAAAAAATAAAAAAAATGTAGAATAAAAAACAGCAGAAATATGCCTTTTATGTTATTCTACTTAGATTTTGTTCATGGGTAAAAGTCATGCCTAGCAATTTTATTTTTTTTCGACTTCCTTTTTCATTTATTTAAATTTTAGCATAATTATTTTGTTACTATTAGACTTGTATTGCAAATTTCAGACGTGATATGGGCAGAAAAAGTTTAAAGAATTTTTAAATATGAGAACATTTTGTGGGTTTGTTTTTTTAATAAAAGAAAACGTTTAAGAATGCAGGCTCATGACCTTTATTGAATGGTAACAGAAAGGTTTTATCCGGAAATTTTTGTGTATTCTAGTTATTCAGGCGTCTTATACCTATAAGTCTTATCTATAGTGTCACCTAGACCAGAACTATTAAGCAAAGTTAGAAAGTTTTTTATATTTGTTCAATTCACAATCGGAGTTGTACGGTTGTATCGTAGTATGTCGTAATTTTTATACCCTTCACTTTCGTGAGAAGGGTATATATAAGTTTGTCATTCCGTTTGTAATTTCTATAATATAATTTTCCGACCCTATAAAGTATATATATTCTTGATCCTTATAGATAGCGGAGTCGATTAAGCCATGTCCGTCTGTCTGTCTGTCTGTCTGTCCGTCTGTCTGTCTGTCTGTCTGTCTGTTGAAATCAGTTTTTAGAGGACCCCAGATATCGGCGATGTCTGAATCTTCAATAATTCTATTAGACATGCTTTCGAGAAGATCGCTATTTAAAATCAGCAAAATCGGTCGGTAAATAACGGAGATATGAGAAAAAATCCGAGACAACCTCTGAAAATTTCATTAAAAAATTGTTAAAAAAGCAACAAAAACACTAAAAACACTGTACATAGAAAAAGATGTACACGTGTGTGTGTAGATGTATTTGGTTTTATTCAGCTGTGTATTTTTTTGTATGTTTGGAATTCAAACATACAAAGTATACACAGCAAAAAAATATGATTTGCATTTTTTGTTAAAATAAAATAATTTTCGCTTTTGTTTTGCAAATATATTTTTTGATGAATAGAAAAAAGTATTTAAAACGTTTTCAATTATATGAGAGTAGATTGTGAGTTATTGTACAATAATTTTTATGCGAATAATGTAAGTTTGAAATTTAAAACTAACACAAATTTTTTCCAAGTGCTTTTTAAAACAATTTTTTTTACGATAAACAAAAACAAAATCTACGTCTCGTCAATGTTTACCAGCAATGAATCAGAGGTCGAAGTCGACCGGCTTCGAGTCGGAGCTTAGCCGCCGCCGAACTATATTTAGTTGCTTGAGCCGCCGTCGAAACATTCGGCTTAAATCGACTCAAATTTTTTTAATGTTTTTATTAACTAGACTGTAAGATCAATTATGTTTAAAATACACTATGGTGAAGGGTATATAAGATTCGGCACAGCCGAATATAGCACTCTTACTTGTTTTATAATTGATTTGTTTTTGTTTCAAAAAATTTAATTTGAAAAAATTTACGACGTACAACGTTACAACTATACAACATCGATTGTGAATTGGACAATTGTTTTATTAGTTTTTAAAATATAAAAATATGTTTTATGAAATAAATAAAGTGTGTGAATAAATAAGAAACTAAAGAGCCACATGTCCACATCCAAAGAGACGCATTTGGCTCGCGAACCGTAGTTTACCGATCCCTGACGTAGACTATAGTCTGTAGTGTACTTTGTAGTAAATTTTATCGTATGGTCTTACGACTTTTCAATAGTATATTTTATAATAGTCTTTGCAATAGTATATTTCATAGGATAGTCTATAATCTAGTCTATAGTGTAGTTTAGTCCACAGTCTAGAGTATAGTCCTAGTCTGTAGTATAGTTTATAGTCTAGTCTAAAGTACAATTAATAGTATAGTCTATAGTACAGTCTATAGTTTAGTCTATAATCTATTCTATAGTCTTGTCTATTTTCTAGTCTATAGTTTTGTCCATAGTCTAGTCTCTAGTGTAGTCTACAGTATAGTCTAGTCTATAGTGTAGTCTTTATTCTAGTTTGCAGTCTAGTGTCTAATATAGTCTACAATCTAGTTTATAGTATTGTCTATGGTCTAGTCTATAGACTAGTATATAGTCGAGTCTGCAGGTAGTCTATAGTCTAGTCCATAGTATATAGTCTAGTCTATAGTCTACTCTATAGTCTAGTCTATAGTCTAGTCTATAGTCTAGTCGTTAGTTTAGTCTACAGTCTAGTCTATTGTCAAGTCTATAGTCCAGTCTATAGTCTAGTCTATAGTCTGGTCTATAGTCTAGTCTATAGTCTAGTCTATAGTCTAGTCTACAGTTTAGTCTATAGTCTAGTCTACAGTCTAGTCTATAGTCTACTCTATAATCTAGTCTATAGTCAAGTCTAAAGTGTAGTCTTTAGTTTAGCCTAAAGTCAATGGAATAGTCTAATCTATTATCTAGTCTACAGACTTGGCTATATTTAAGTCTAGCTTATAGTCCAGTCTATAGTCTAGTCTGTAGTCTCGTCTTTAGTCTAGTCTATAGCCTAATAGAGATCATAGTCTAAGGTGTAGGTTTTGAAAAATATTTAATTAAATTCCTAGTTTTTACAAAACTTTTTTAATTTCTTTACTTTTACTAAATATTTCAAAAATTTTAATACATATTTTAAAGAAATTTTTCAATTCTATTTGCTATTTATAAAAGATTTTCGTCTAAGTTTTCTTTTTTTATATATCAATGTTAACTATTTTTATTTTGACAATGTTTTTCTTTATTATTTAAAGAAAAACCTCAAAATGTTTTGAAGTAAATGTAATATAATCTTGCAACAAAAAACGCAAAAGAAAAAAACAATTTTAATGCTTCGTTTAATTTCACATATGCAAATCTTTGACAGCAGTTTGGTGGTTTAATACCTTAACTCTACAGCAACAGCAACAAAAACAACTAAAAAACAAACTTAAAGAAGATAATATTTTTTCAATTTAAAGGTAAAGACGTAAGTTGGCAGCCTGACTTTAGTGTCCTAATTCTGTCAATCATATTGAAAAATAAAGATTGATTTTTTTTCATAAATTGTGGGTGTGTAAAAATTTTTAAGGTGGCAGAGTGGTGGCATCCAATCTATCGTTTGTTTGTGTGTGTTTTTTTTATAAACAAATAAAAGTCAACTATAAGTCAATCAGTGAGTTTGCAATGTAGTTTTTTTTATTAGTTTTAGAAATCTGTTTAATAAAAATATTTAATAACTTATGAGTAGCAATTTATATCTTTGAATATGTGTCTAAAGTGTTTGTATGTGTGTGTGTGTAGTTTTAAAGGTTGCTCTGACGACAATCTGGCGACATCGTATAATTATACAATGTGGATGACTCTGTCTCTAACTGACTGACATACAACAGCTTTTGTGGTGGTATAGGGCTTTTTTCACATTTTCTATATCTATATTTATATTATTGTAATTTTCAGATTATGGGAGTCTTAACAATTTATACTGTGAAGAAAAAGAATAGGGTTAATATTAAGAAATATCTTTACAACATTATTTAGTTTACAAGTAGTAAAGCAAATGTCATTTAGCGTTAACATTTTAGTTTACTTTGTATCAGAAATTATATTTCATCTCTGTTTACTTGTGACTTAATTTTACTAGTTTCCTTATGATGCCAGATTGTACGCTATTAACTAGAGTTCGTTAGTTGAAACGATTTTTTGCATTTAATTAAAAGTCGACTTTTTTCATTTAATTAAACGTCGACTTTTAGACTTTTAGTATTGTATAAATAGTCGACTTTTCGACTTTTTTAGACTTTTTGCGACCTTTTTCGAATATTCGACTTTTCAACTGTTTCCCACTTTTCGACTATTTTCGACTTTTTGACTATTTTCGACGTTTTCCTACTTTTAGCCAATTTTTGAATTTTTGCGACTTTTTCCGACTATCTTCGACTCATTTCGTCTTTTTATTAAGTTTTTCCGACTATTTTCGACTTTTTGGTTATTCTCGACGTTTTCCTACTATTTTCGATTTTTGCCGAAAATCCGAATTTTCGAGAATTTTTGACAGTTTGACTATTCTGGACTTTTTCCGATTTTGTACTTTTTCCAACTGTTTTTCGACTTATACTGCCTTTTATCGAATTTTTCCGACTTTTCGACTTTTTACGACTTTTCGACCTTTTTCGTCTTTTTAAGACTTTTCGACTATTTTAGACTTTTTCGGACTTTTCGAATTCTTTCGACTTTTCTACACCTTTTCCGACTTTTCAACTTTTATTACAAAGTCGACTTTTCGACCTTTTTCATAGACGATAGTCGAATTTTTCCGACTTTTCGACTTTTTACGACTTTTCGACCTTTTTCGTCTTTTTAAGACTTTTCGACTATTTAAGACTTTTTCGGACTTTTCGAATTCTTTCGACTTTTCTACACCTTTTCCGACTTTTCAATTTTTATTACAAAGTCGACTTTTCGACCTTTTTCATAGACGATAGTCGAGTTATGGACTTTTTTTGAAACAAAATAGACGACTTTGATTTTTTTCGACAAAAAGTCGATTGTTCGATTATTCGAAAGTCGATTTATAGAACCCTACTGTTAACTAGTCTTTTGACTAGTCGATCAACTATTCTTAGACTAGTTAATGAAACAGTCGACTGACTATTTCATGTACTAGTAAAGCCTGGTCTACACACTAGTCTACAGAGTAATGTTTTGAACATGCATCAGTTACTTATCAAGGTGTTTAATGCGATGTCAACTTTCCAATTCTTTTTCACGTCCAAAAGAACAAGTCATTAAACTATGAACTATTAATTATTTTTCCATTAAATTCTCTTATTGTTTCAAATCCAACATTGCTCTATTCAAATGACTAAAACTGTAGCTAATTTATATTCATAATTATTGAATTTGAATAAAAAAACCGAAGAAAACTATGCATCAAATTGCACACAATTTTCTGTTGATCAATAAATGGATAGATGAAATGTTAGGGTAAGTGTAAATCAAGGGGATAAGGGGTTGACAACAGACGAAGCAAACAATTCAATAAGTTTTCCATAATACAAACGAATAGCAGTAGATGACGCCTTTGTGGTACTTACATTATAATAATGATGATGTTTTGATGGTGACGACGTCGTTAACATTGATGCTTGACTTTGAATAAAATAATGACAATAAAATGTACACACACATACACACATATATCATGGATAATCATGTCTGATGACACCGAAAATTGAAACTGTAATTATTAAGAGGGAATCATGTAAGAAAACACTATAAGACGTTTATTTTTTCAGCAAATGCATTTTTTCCATTAAAAATACAGTTGTTTGTCATTGATAATGTATTGATGACGTTGATTTTTTTCTTTATTCATACATGGCCCTCATTTTGTATACATATTTTTCTTTTAAATCATTTTTTTTTATGGTGAAACTGAATAATTGTCAGTAGTTTCATTTAATATATCTTAAGACTCAGAGGTCAAGGTTTCCTGCTGGCTTTTATTACCATCATAATTACTCTGACACTTTATGGTGTCTGTCTTCTTCGTCGTCTTGTTTTCCGCCATAAGTTTTGTGTCATATTTTTTTTAACATTTATGTAATATAATTATTATATTATTATTTCATATTTTCCCTATGGTTTTTGTTTTAATATTTTGACAATTAAAAATTCCATTTTATGATTAGACTCCCCTGGGGGGCTGTGAATTTATTAAAGGCACTTTGTAACTTTTTTATCTTCGTTTTGCATTAACAATTGTACATTTGCGTTTGTAAGTGCAGAAAATGAAAAGGAAAGGAGTTTCTCTGGGGCCATGGGTATATATTTAACTTAAGTCTCTGTTCAAAGGCAAAGTCATTAAAAGTTTTATTCTTTTTTCTTATTAAAAGGGAAATAAATGTGCTGTGTAATATATATTGATTGTGGGTTAAAATTTGAGTTAAAACTATAATTTAGTTAAAGGAATTATGCAGCATTTGAACAATTGTATCTTAACAGCTTAAGAGTTTTATTTTTAAAAATATGGATCCAACACAATCGTGAAATCGTCCTCATATTTATTACAATCTATTCAAGATAGATAGATAGATAGATAGATAGACAGATAGATAGATTGATAGATAGATAGATAGATATATAGATAGATAGATAGATAGATAGATAGATAGATAGATAGATAGATAGATAGATAGATAGATAGATAGATAGATAGATAGATAGATAGATAGATAGATAGATAGATAGATAGATAGATAGATAGATAGATAGATAGATAGATAGATAGATAGATAGATAGATAGATAGATAGATAGATAGATAGATAGATAGATAGATAGATAGATAGATAGATAGATAAATATTTTCTACCTACTATGAAATGCTGAAATCTAATCAGATCCATTAAATGGAACCTAAAGCGATACTTCAACCTAGAAAAATAAAAAAATCATATCTGAGAAGTTTATTTTTTTGGTTGTTTGAATAAAAAGATAAGCAACTCTTTTAGAACAGGATCATCCAACCTCAAAAAGTGAGAAAAAATATCATATCTGAGAAGAATATTCAAATTGTGTGAATTTTTTTTATATACATTTTTAATTTTTGTTTACCCTCCAACCTCCAATTAATAATGTATTGATTACATACATGTATATTTTCAAAACCACAAAAATAACAACAACATTAATAATAAAAAATATTTAATTAAAATTTTAATTTAACACCTTCACATACATAAACAAACATAGTTTTTTTTTTATAAAGTGTTAAAAAAATACAACAATATATTAATGACAACAACAAAAAACATAAAAAACTTAACCTTTAAATTAAGAAAAATATTAAAGATTAAAAATAAAAACTATAAATCCAAATTAAATATGAAACACATTTAATATTGATTATTAAGTTAATGTCCTTTTATAAAAAAAATGACACAGAAAGCAAAAAAGAAAAATTCACACACTTTTTTTTAATTTTAAATTAAAACAAAAAAATATATTAAAAATATAAAATCTTAAAAGAAACTTAAAGACTTGATGTTGTTTGCTGTGTTTAGTGGGTAAAGATATCACATTAAATTTTTATTTTCCTTAAGATACGACGACAAAATTTTAACATTACAATGTTCAACGAGCGTTCGCAACAAAGAAATGCGGCTTCATTTACTTTTTATGACCATTTGAGGAGATGAACAACAAGACCAGACCAAATCAAACCATTATCATCATCATCATTATGCTGCACATAGCCAAACGAGTGCATTTGCTGCAAAACTTTAAACACCAAAACTTACTGTCCAATGAGGAATGCGCTGCGCCATACTGTCCGGACAGACAGACAGGCAGGCACACTTAACAATTTTGCATCACTTTCACCCTTTTTTTTGTGTGAAGCTGCTCTGCGTATTGTTAAAGGAAAAAGAAAAAATAATCAAGAAATTTATTTTTTTTTTACAAAATTATCGCTTTATAACGATGATGTTAATGATAATGATGACAATGATTTTGAAAGTCATAACAGGTCATTTTTTTAATATGATTTTTATTTACAACAAAAATGTGAAAAATTATGCCAAATTTTTACCGCAAAAGAAAGAAATTGGCGTATTTTTTAAACAGTAATCAGCAAAATTGTTATAAACTATCTCGTAGTAACCGTTTTTGTAACTAGTGCAGGGATACGTTATTTTCACATCTTACCGCTTGTGTCAGTTTTGTAACGAGTCATGTCAGCGTGCCTAAATCATGTCACATTTTACTTCCAATATAAATTAATGTTGTAATGAAAAAGTTAGTAACAGTAACAAACTATCCCTGGTAAACCATCATGTAACTACTGCAGATGAAGATTCCCTTACCTTTATCCTTTCATCTCAGCAGGGCAGTTTAACCTTTTAATACATAGTAATATAAAACTTTTAAACTTTTTTGTATTCTTAAGGAATCAGTAATGTGACTAGTCCTGCATTAGTTAGGTAGTTAGTTAGTTTGTTAGTAAGTTTGTTCATTAGTGAGTTAGTTATTTAGTCATCAAATACCGAAGTCTTGGTATATAAAAGACTATAAGTCCACATATAGACTAGACTCTTGTACAGAATATAGACTAAACTATGAAAAACTAATAGAACTGAACTAAAATGCTTGAACTGAACGAGAACTAAACTAGAACTGAACTAAAACCAGAACTGAACTAGAACTGAACTAAAAATGAACTGGAACTGAACTAGTACTGAATAAGTACTGAACTAGAAATGAACTAGAACTGAACTAAAACTGAACTAAATCTGAACTAGAACTGAACTAGAACTAAACTAGAATTGAACTAAAACTAGAACTGAACTAGGACTGAACTAGGACTGAACTAGAACTGAACTAGAACTGAACTAGAACTGAACTAGAACTGAACTAGAACTGAACTAGAACTGAACTAGAACTGAACTAGAACTGAACTAGAACTAGAACTGAACTGAACTAGAACTGAACTAGAACTGAACTAGAACTGAACTAGAACTGAACTAGAACTGAACTAGAACCAGAACTGAACTAGAACCAGAACTGAACTAGAACAAAACTAGAACTGAACTAGAATTGAACTAGAACTAAACTAGAACTGAACTAGAACTGAACTAGAACTGAACAAGAACTGAACTAGAACTGAACAAGAACTGAACTAGTTAGTTGGCTAGTTAGTTAGTTAGAAGCGGTTGCTAGTAAACAATATTGTAACTAGTTCTTTTTTAGATACTTTCTTTTAGAAATGTTTTTTGTCTTTTCTCCAATTAAGTTCTCCACTATAATGTAATGCTAAAACGCATTAATTCCTTATATTATTGAATTTTTTTTACATTTATATCATCCTTTACGTTCTTAAACCCCCAGTAACTAATTAAGTAACTAGTTCGTTACTACCTCTTTCTGTTTATATAAAATTTGTCTCCCAGATTTTGATTTCCTCGGTTTAGTAAAACTAAACTGCCTTAAAAAAACATTACTCAAATAAAAATATATTTTTTCTATACCCCCAGTAACCAATTACAAAACTAGTTCTTTATTATTTAACTTACAAAATAAGTAAATATTTTGTCTATTCGCCCTCTTTTGCTCTCTACTGTTAAGTGAAACTAAACTGTTTTAAATTGCAATTGTGGCATTTTTTTGCATATTTATCTTAATTTTCCATTTTAGCATACAGATGTTCACTCTCAATTTTATAAGTCATCTACAAAACAAGGTTATATATTCTGCTTGCAGAATCCTTTTAAAGGGATTTTCTTTATTAAGCCGATTATTTTTGTTATATACTTTTTATAAATAATTCAAGGTTTTTTTCAACTAACATTTATTGCGGGGGTTTTTAATCCTTTAACGGTGTACATGTGACCTAAAAGCAATTTGTAACATTTATTTTATTGAATTTTACATTCATTAAATGAATGTAGCATTTAAATGTAGTTTTTTTAAATTTGAAGAGACGACAAAAATTTTTTGAATTTTTTTTTTTAATATTTTCAATTAAATTTAAAATATGCACTCAGAATGTAAAATTTTAATTTTGACAATGAAAATCGTGAAAATTGTTCATTATAAATATGTAAATTTCATTATTATCATGCAAAATTTCATGTGTGGAATGAAATGGTCCATAATTCAACTTTTTGGTAATTTCTATATTTCAGAGCATTTATGAAGAAGGTTTTTCCAAAATGACAGCACAATAAGGAACATCAGTCCCAAAGAACTAGCTACAGAACTAGTTATTTGAAGTAAAGAACATTTCAAACGCTTTTCTATTCCTTACTAGAGCTACTATTTGTAAAGAACCCTTTACGGAACCAGTTACAGAACTAGTTCTGTTGCCATTATCATTTCGCTTAAAAGTTTTTACTGTAAATTTTCTTTAAATTTCTATATTTCTTTAAATCTAAGTAAGTTGTCTTTAAAAAATTTCTTTTTTGTACATGATTACATCATATTTATGAAAAAAGTTTGTCACTGTGCTTGAAAATTTTCTAATTGAATTTTTCCAAAAAATTCTAAGAATTCTTTTACCATTAATGTGTTGGCCAACAGACATACATTACGAATGAGTAAAAAAGATTTTTACTAAAAACTAATATTAAAAACATGAATTAAACATAAACCATAAATAAAAGACAAAAAATTCCTAAGGAAAGATTAAAAAAGAACAGAAGGAGAACACAACAAAATCATTGATATAGCAAACAGATAATGGGAAGGATAGATAATAGTTATTTTTGAATTTTAGATTGTCTAAGTTAAACTGCTAACAAAGTATTAAGTGCCACTTGCATTGGTGACATAAACATCAAATAAATGATTACTTTGTCTCTTCAAGTAGTGGACTAGTTATTTTATATCTGTGTTTATGACATGTTTATAAATTTTTTTTGGTCATAATCATATTTTAAACACCTTCTGACCAATAAATTTCTTTGGAAAAAAGTCTTAAAATTTTAGCACCTTTTTTTTTGTTGGTAATCATATTTAATTGTTTAATGACCGAAAAAAAATGTTTCATAAATATCTTGTTTATCTTAATTTTAAAACAAACATGTTGGTTTTTTTAATAACTTAATTACAAAATTTTTAAAAAAAATTGCAATATAATTGCGCGTTTTATTTAAGTTTATATTTTAAGTAACCCACGTATCTAATTTAAAATTTCAAGACACACTTGTTTTATATTTCACAGTTGTTTTGTCGAATTTTTTTATGCAAATTTTTAGGATTTTGAAAAAAAATTTGTTAAAGTTTTAGATTTTTACGATTTTTTGCAAACGTTAAATTGTAAGTTTAAATTTAAAGTTAAATATATTGAAAAGATTTTGTGATCAAATTAATGTTTAATCATATTATGATTGTATAGTCCTGCTAAAGCTTACAGCTTTTCTTGGCTTTATTATATCAACCTATGAAAGCTTTAAGCTTCAATCATTAACCTTTTAATAGTAGAAACTTTATACTGAATCGTAAATAGTTTTACATTTTCTTATAATTGTTAAACATTAGTCCAATCTCATATTTATTCTTATCTTTATATATAGGAAAGCTTTAGCATTCAGTTAGGTACTTTAAAGTCGAGATATAAGACAAACTATATTCTATAGTAAATCGTTAAAGCGTTCTTCATAAACAATAGACATTTCTTTAAAATAAGCTTAATTATATACACAAAGCTTTAAGCTTCAATTAGATTCAATGTGTATCGAAACAGTAACCTGAAATCTGTCCAATCTTAGCTTTGTTATAGATTCTTATAAACATAAACTTTTTTACTGAAAACTCATAACCATTTGGTTTAATTTCAGATCCTACATCTTACTATATTCCATCCCTAGTTTATTTATATTATATAACGAAAGCTTTCCCGGAGCTTTAATCTAGAATCTCTAAAGTTCTTTGTAAGCTTTCTATGTCATTAAACTCTTAATGACATAGATGGAGTTGGTAGTCAAATACCAATTAAAAATCTGATTAGTTAATCTGAAAATAATTTAAATCTGATGTTTTTGAGTACAAGATTAAACTTCGCAGTGTTGCCATACAAAATAACAGAAAACTTCACTGTTTGCTATCAATACGATAGAAACATGTTTTATAAAAACAGCATCAGATGTTTACACGTTCATATTTCTTTCTTAAGTTTAAACCACTTCCATTGGGTGCTTAAACTAGCAGGTAAAATTAACTAACTGAGTACTCGAAAACAACTTTCTAGGATTATTTTAATTTAATCCCTAATCCTTAACCTAAAGATTTGCCCTAAAACCTTTAATTCTAGATCTTTGTCGGTTCCCTTTAAAGTGAAACTTTAAACATTTCTTTGTAACCTTCAAACATTAGTACAATTCTAGATTTATCATAAACACAAAAGCTTTAAGCTTCCTTGATATTTATGTAGCCTCCCCTTAAACTCGAAAAGCTTTAATTCTACGTCTTTTTATATTCAGAACTGCATAAAGCCCTAGAGGTTTATATATCTTAGTATCATGAAACTTTATGAAGTTTAACTAAAGCTTTAAGCTTTACTTCTTAGGACATTTTTGACTTTAAACATGGAACTTTATACGGCCTAATTTATGGTTCGTAACTTGGTTAATGGTAGTTCACTGTACGCAAACTGTCAAGTAGAGTCGCAGAGACACAGTTTTGATCGGCCTACTTCACTCGCTCCAATCTTAGATCTTTCTGTTTTTCTGAAGAAAACCTTAATACAGAAACTTTTAACTGTTAAGAAAAGTCCCAGTTTTTCCATTAGCACTTATTTTAGGTTCCTTTCCCCTGCGTTTTTTTACGTTTTTTTTTATTTTTCTCCATTTGCTCACATAATTTATGCTAACGGCTTTAAGGCACTTGCCTGCAACGGTCATCATCAGTAACGTAATCATTATTCTCTCATAAACCAGGACAAAAGCGCATAAATTTAAAAAAAGAACATGATTTTAAATTTTGCATTATTTTGCGCTTAAAATTGCATGTCAAACGTAAAACTGTTAGCCAAGGGCGTGTCCTTTATGTTTCTTTTTTTCTTTTATTTACTCCAAATCCATATAATACTAAATATTTTTTTGGTATCCTATTTACCTGGAAACTTAATAAAACTTGAAACCGTTTTCAATATATCATTTTCAAAGACAGAAAATGATACTTAAATGTTTTGAAATGGTTTTCAAAAAGCTTAAACACAGAAACATATGATCAAAATCTTTAGCTACATCCTCATCTTTAGCATCTTCATCTTCTTCTTCATCATCACTTGTTATAAATACAAACTGGTCAACAACTTGTTGTTGTTTATTTGTTGTCCAAGAAACCAGAACATTTCAGAAATCAAATTTTTTCATTATGAGTTTGTGCTTTTGAGCAAAGATGACTCATGTTATTGGCATTACAGTTTTTTTCTGTTTTCTTCAAACTGGTGGTGTCTGGCTTAAAGACTTCCTTGTCATATAAACAATTTGAAAAACGAGTGAGAACTTTTGGAGCAACTTTTGATCTTTGAAATTAAAAGAAACAAACATAAAAACTCAAAATTCTTGTTTTTGTTTCCAAAAGATTAATGTAGCATGAAAATGTGGTTAAACTATGGCAACACAGTTTTGTTTTAACAAATGTAAACAAAGAGTTGGGAGTTATTCATTGCTAAATAATAATATCGACAGAATATGATCAAAGGGCAACAAAAACTGTTATGTATTATAAGGCCCGGTATGAAAACCTTCTTTTGCTGTCAAAAATCAAAATCTAAAAAGTAAACACAGAGCTGGGTAGTTGTAAATTGTTAAGCAAATAAAATTTTATTTAAAATTATCAAAAAAATTTAGAAAATTTTAATTTTATTTTGCTCCACTGTTTGTCTATTGATATTTCTCTCTATTCCTCTATAAATATTGTAAACAATTCGTACTGTTACTATTTTTAAAGCTGTTTTTCCAAATGATGTTTTTCACATTGTATTTACAATTCCCTATACAGTATCTGGAGTTGTATATAATGACGTTTAGTTTTATTATTATTGTTTACCTCAATAATTTTTATCGTTTTTTTTTTTTTTTTTTTTTTTTTTTTGTATTATTTGTTAAAGTCAACATTTTCTACGTATGACTAATCATTTAGTAATGAAAATGTTGTTTTATATATATAAAAAAAACTGTGAATGAAAAATCATTCACTCATTACAATTTTGTAAAGAATTATTAATTTGTGTGTTTGTCATTTTATTTCCGATTTATTTTTAGGTGGGTTAAATGTGAAATTGTTTATTAATTAGTGTTTGATTGACAAAAATAAAATCCTTTACAAAATTAATGAAAACTCTTGAAATTTACTAAAAATCAAAATTTGTTTTAACAGAAGGTCTTGAAAGTGAGAGTAATTGAATAATTTTCAGTAGTTGGTAACACTTTCAACTAAACATTTAAAGTTGGCAACTATAAAAATGACAAGATATTGAAGTGCTTTACGTGGACATCTACCTAGACGGGAACTTCTTTCATTCAGATGGTAAGCATCTTCGTGTTCCTTACACGCAGGTGGCAATTTCTGTGCATGATTCTGTCGATTCATGAACAAGCCCTTTACCCAAGTACTTGGGTAGTCTAATTTTTGCTACAGTAGCCCCTTTGAGAAAGGATAACATAGGCATGTTATAAAATAAACTATAACACAACTAAACAATGAAGAAAAATCGCCGATTAATTAGGGTAGCCTGTACTCTAGTTTGTATTATTGTCTATAGACTAGTCTATAGCCTAGTTTATATTCTAGTCTATATTCTAGTCTATATTATAGTCTATGGTCTAGTCTATAGTCTAGTCTATAATCTTGTCTATAGTCTAGTCTATAGTCTTGTCTATAGTGCAGTCTATAGTGTAGTCTATAGTCTTGTCTATAGCCTAGTCTATAGTCTAGTCTATAGTCTAGTATATAGTCTAGTCTATAGTCTAGTATATACACTAGTCTATAGTTTAGTCTATAGTCTATTCTATAGTCTAGTCTATAGTCTAGTCGATAGTCTAGTCTATAGTCTAATCTATAATCTAGTCAAAAGTCTAGTCGATAGTCTAGTCTATAGTCTAATCTATAATCTAGTCAAAAGTCTAGTCTTATTTCGGGTCTATAGTATAATCTATAGTCTAGTCTGTAGTCTAGTCTAATCTATAGTCTAGTCTATAGACTAGTCTTAGTATAGTCCACAGTTTATAGACTATAGACTAAACTTTTGTCCAGATTTTAGTCCATACAACGAATAAGACTTTAGCTCAGACCATAGTCTTGTCTATTGCGTACAAAGATATTTTCAGTTTCTATAAATGTGTTAAAACAACTTTCAAAATTCCCATAGACAATTAAATTGCTTCTAAAGAGGTCTTCAAAATTTTGACGCCTCTTTTTTCCCAATCATTTTTAATTGTTTATTCTGTTGGCAAATTTTTATAAAAAAGATTATTTATTTATCTCTATGTTTTAATATTTCATCAACAAATCTTCAAAATCAGTTAAATTACTATATTTATTTTTTATTACTTTTTTTAAATCATTTATAATGAAATTCATTACACATTTGCGTGTTTATATTTTTTTTAAGTAACCCCCACGTATCTAATTAAAAATTTCAAGTCACACTTGTTTTAGATTTCGCAGCTTTTTGACAAACTTTTTATGCAAATTATTGAAAATGAACAATTTTGGCAAAATTGCTAAAGAAGTCTGGCTTCTACAAAATAAATAGATGATTATTTATTATTCAAATTTGTTTAAAAAATGCGTTTAAAATATTGTGATGTTTTGTTGCGTAAAGAAAAAAATGTCTACCCTACATGATTTTGCTAGAATTAAAACTTTTATATTGCAAACATTTCTCTATGTTCATATGTTTATTGTATTTATGTAAATTTAACCATTTTCTTAATATTTTCTTAATAGAACTTTTATTTCAACATTTTTCAATTTATAATTCTTTCAACACTTTTAAATTTAATATCCAGTGCAGCTTTTCAAAATGAAATTTGCATAAATTTCTTATAAAAATAAATTAATTCTGTTTTACAAATGACTACTTAACCACTTTTGTAAAAATTAAATGTTAAGCCAATATTTTTAAAAATATATTTACTACGTGTTAAATAAATATTCCTTAAAGAGTCAACAAATTAAAAATGCATTTAGGGATTTTTTATGACATTTTCGCCAAATTTTATAAGAAAAACTGTAATTAAATAAAGACAAAGCTTGAATACAATTGGCGCCACTTACTACAAACGTTGTGAACAAAATAAGTTAATGTAAAGCTTAGGAGTGATAAACATAATCGTTAGGATTTCCTGAGAAAATTTTGTATTAAATAGTCTAGACTAAAGACTAGACTAAAGATTAGACTATAGACTAGACTATAGACTAGACAATAGACTATACTATAGACTAGACAATAGTCTAGACTATTGACTAGACTATAGACTAGACTATAGACTAGACTATAGACTAGACTATAGACTAGACTATAGACTAGACTATAGGCTAGACTATAGACTAGACTATAGACTAGACTGTAGACTAGACTATAGACTAGCCTATAGACTAGCCTATAGACTAGACTATAGACTAGACTATAGACTAGACTATAGACTAGACTATAGACTGGACTATAGACTAGACTATAGACTAGACTATAGACTAAACTATAGACTAGACTATAGACTAGACTATAGACTAGACTATAGACTAGACTATAGACTAGACTATAGACTAGACTATAGACTAGACTATAGACTAGACTATAGACTAGACTATAGACTAGACTATAGACTAGACTATAGACTAGACTATAGACTAGACTATAGACTAGACTATAGACTAGACAATAGACTAGACTATAGACTAGACTATAGACTAGACTATAAACTAGACTATAGACTAGACTATAGACTAGACTATAGACTAGACTATAGACTACACTATAGACTAGACTATAGACTAGACTATAGATTAGACTATAGACTAGACTATAGACTAAACTATAGACTAGACTATAGACTAGACTATAGACTAGACTATAGACTAGACTATAGACTAGACTATAGACTATAGACTAGACTATAGGCTAGACTATAGTCTAGACTATAGACTAGACTATAGACTAGACTATAGACTAGACTATAGACTAGACTATAGACTAGACTATAGACTAGACTATAGACTAGACTATAGACTAGACTATAGACTAGACTATAGACTAGACTATAGACTAGACTAAAGACTAGACTATAGACTAGACTATAGACTAGACTATAGACTAGACTATAGACTAGACTATAGACTAGACTATAGACTAGACTATAGACTAGACTATAGACTAGACTATAGACTAGACTATAGACTAGACTATAGACTAGACTTTAGACTAGACTATAGACTAGACTATAGACTAGACTATAGACTAGACTATAGACTAGACTATAGACTAGACTATAGACTAGACTATAGACTAGACTATATAGTAGACTATAGACTAGACTATAGACTAGACTGTAGACTAGACTAGACTATAGACTAGACTGTAGACCAGACTATAGACTAGACTATATAATAGACTATAGACTTGACTATAGACTAGACTATAGAGTTGACTATAGACTAGACTATAGACTAGACTATAGACTAGACTATAGACTAGACTATAGACTAGACTATAGACTAGACTATAGACTAGACTATAGGCTAGACTATATTTTAGACTTTAGACTAGACTATACACTACTCTATACTTTATAGTCTAATCTATAGTACAGTCAACAGTTTGTTCTATATGCTGGTCAATAATCTAATCTACAGTCTAGTGTATAATGTAATGTATAGTCTAGTCTTTTTACTCTAGTCCATGGTCTATAGTTTCATCTATGGTCTAGTCTATAGTATTTGGGATATAGCCTACTAGGACAATAACCTAGTATGTTTGTGAACTAAAATTCCTTAAGAGAAAAAACGTGTGCTATTTAGCACACCACGACTATTTGCACTCACTGATCGCTTAATTTGTGGTTATTTCCTTTTTTTCGAACAAAATATTATTGTTTGACTAATTAATGCTTTTTTTCATGAATCTTTATATAAACAAAGTAAAAGCAAATATTTTGCTTGAAGTTTATTTACTTCTAAAGATTTTTGAACTTTAAATCCTTAACTTACATAGAAATTTAATGCGCATTTTAAACAAAAGATTTTTGTTTTGTATTTTAAGTTTAAATTTAACAAAAATTTGTAAAAATTCGAAAAAGTAACTTGAAACCCTAGAAATTTTTTTTATGAAATTATAAATTTGAGAAGATTTAAAATTCTAAAACACATTTTAGACGTTTTTTTATTAATTACAATTGATTTAAAATAAAACTTTTTTTGCAAATCTTCTTACGCCCATATTGTTCAAAAGCACTTGAAATTTTCTTTAAATTTTTAACATTTTCGTAATATTAAACAGGAATCCTTTGTTTTATTATTTTTTTTAAACAATTGTGTTATTATTATCATTAATTAATATGTCATTATTTTGTTTCAAAAAAAACGCATAAATAACTTAACTTTTATTGACAAATTTCAAGGCCTTTTTTTAAATTTATTACAATTCTCACAAATTTATTACAATTCAACATTTATATCGTCATAAAATTCAATAAAAATTTTACTACTTTTTTCTTAAATACTCAAAAGTATCACAACTTGTGTCTCTAAAGTTTGTTAAAAAAAAGTTTTTAACTTTCAAAAAAATCTCTAAAATCCTTCTTAGTTATTTCAAATTTAAAATCCCTCATAATAATTTCAACTAATAATTAATAATCTGTATCAGCAACCTTGAACTGTTATTTTTTAAAAATTAATAACAATTTAAAATCAAAAATATTTTGTTCACTTAAAATTCCTAAAATTTATTATTTAACATTTATAAAGTAATAAATTCCTCTTGAAGTTAATAAATCAGTAAGAAAAATTCTTAAGATAAATAAAAATAATAATCATTCAACAAATAAATGATAAATTTAGAAATAAAACTTAAGAAATTAAGTAAAAAAATGAACAGAAAACAAATTGAAAGACTTAAATAAATGTTAATATTTTGACTTAACTAAGTTGACTGGTCCGTCGTTCGGTCGTAAGGTTGTATGTTCATAAAATATGCGGACTTAAAATCTTGTCATGAAACAAACCAACATTTTTTTTGAGTTTTTTTTTTTTTGTACTAAACAGGGTGTGTTCTTTTAGCAAAAATTCTTAACCGTAACTAGACAAACTGCAACAGTTTTACTTTTTTCTTTTAAGCTTTAATATTCACAAAAACCTTGATTCCCGGGATTAAGTATCAATCATATATGCACACTTTTAAGACAGACGGACTTGCATAGTTACATGCCACACATGTTTATACTTTGTGAGTGTTTGTGTGTGTGTGTGTTTGTGTGTTTGACATAGATTGGTAATATTTACTGTATTAAAGTTCGAATATCTAGAATAAGTCTATTTGTTCTGTTTCCATAGTATGGGAATATTGAAATATGTTGTGCCTGCTAGAATGTTATAAATTGGTTAGTTGTTGGTCTTTGGGCACACTGGCAGCGAATAAAGAAAATCGGAGACTAGACTTTACACAAGACTTGACTTAAGACTAAACTATAGACTAGACTTTAGAGTAGACTTAAGACTTGATTTTAGACTAGAACATAGACTCGACTTTAGACTAGACAACAGGTTAGACTATAGACTAGAATATAAACTAAACAATCTACTATACTATCAACTAAACTACAGGCTAGACTATTTAATAAACTACAGGCTAGACTATATAATAAACTACAGGCTCGACTATAGGTTAGAATTTATACTAGATTTTTAGACTAGACTATAGACTTGACTTTAAACTACTCTATCGACTCGACTATTAACTCGGCTATAAACTAGTCTAAAGATTAGACTATTAGTTAAGTCGTCTACACCTAAGACTAGACTATCAACTATACTGCATTCTAAGGACAAGACTATACACTTGTCTGTATACTAGACTATATAATAGACTATAGGATAGACTTGACTTTAAACTAGACTTTAAACAACGCTATCGACTCGACTATCATCTCGGCTATAAACTAGACTAGCCTAAAGATTAGACTATTAGTTTAGTCGTCTACACTTAAGACTAAACTATCAACTATACTGTAATCTAAAGACTAGACTATAGACTAGACTACAGACTAGACTATAGACTAGACTACAGACTAGACTATAGACTAGACTATAGACTAAACTATAGACTAGACTATAAACTAGACTAGTCTAAAGATTAGACTACTAGTCTAGTCGTCTACACTTTAGACTAGACTATCAACTATACTGTAATCTAAAGACTAGACTATAGACTAGATTACAGACTAGACTATAGACTAAACTATAGACTAGACTATAGACTAGACTATACCCTAGACTACATACTAGTAGACTATATACTAGACTATAGACTATACTATAGACTAGACTATAGACTAGACTATAGACTAGACTATAGACTAGACTATAGACTGGACTATAGACTAGACTATAGACTAGACTATAGACTAGACTATAGACTAGACTATAGACTAGACTATAGACTAGACTATAGACTAGACTATAGACTAGACTATAGACTAGACTATAGACTAGACTATAGACTAGACTATAGACTAGACTATAGACTAGACTATAGACTAGACTATAGACTAGACTATAGACTAGACTATAGACTAGACTATAGACTAGACTATAGACTAGACTATAGACTAGACTATAGACTAGACTATAGACTAGACTATAGACTAGACTATAGACTAGACTATAGACTAGACTATAGACTAGACTATAGACTAGACTATAGACTAGACTATAGACTAGACTATAGACTAGACTATAGACTAGACTATAGACTAGACTATAGACTAGACTATAGACTAGACTATAGACTAGACTATAGACTAGACTATAGACTAGACTATAGACTAGACTATAGACTAGACTATAGACTAGACTATAGACTAGACTATAGACTAGACTATAGACTAGACTATAGACTAGACTATAGACTAGACTATAGACTAGACTATAGACTAGACTATAGACTAGACTATAGACTAGACTATAGACTAGACTATAGACTAGACTATAGACTAGACTATAGACTAGACTATAGACTAGACTAGAATAGACTAGACTATAGACTATACTATAGGCTAGACTATAGACTAGACTAGAGACTGTACTATAGAATAGACTAGACTGGACTATAGACTAAACTATAGACTAAACTATAGACTAGACTTCAGACTAGACTATAGACTACACTACAGACTAGACTAGACTATAGACTAAACTATAGACTAGACTTCAGACTAGACTATAGACTACACTACAGACTAGACTACAGACTAGACTACAGACTAGACTATAGACTACACTACAGACTAGACTACAGACTAGACTATAGACTAAACTATAGACTAGACTATAGACTAGACTATAGACTAGATTATAGACTAGACTATAGACTAGACTATAGACTAGATTATAGACTAGACTATAGACTAGACTATAGACTAGACTATAGACTAGACTATAGACTAGACTTTAGATCAGACTATTGACTAGACAGTAGACTAGACTATAGACTAGACTATAAACTAGACTTTAGATCAGACTATTGACTAGATAGTAGACTAGACTATAGACTAGACTATAGACTAGACTATAGACTAGACTGTAGACTAAACTATAGATCAGAATATAGACTAGACTATAGACTTGGCTATAGTCCAGCTTATATACTAGCCTATATAAATTACATTATAGTCTTGACTGTAGACTAGACTTTAGTCGATACTATAGTCCAGGCAAGACTTTTCAATATTTCAGACTATATATTTGACTATTTTCCAGGCTAGATACTAGAATATATTTTAGAATATAAACTACACTGCATTTCACACCAAAGACTGCTGCCCAGTATGTAGACTAGAATATAGTCTATAGTCTGAACTATAGTTTACACTATAGACAAGATAGAAGTCCAGTTTATACTTGCACAGTATAGAGATCCTGTATATCGGCTATATTATAGCCGATAGTCAGATCGGTAGTTCCGTTTATATTTTAGTCTCGACAATAATCTAGTGGACTACGATACTCATAGTTTATAGTCCAGGTTCCACTAGTGTAAACACTCAGCTTTAGAAGATTTATGTTATAGCGGCGAATTATGTTGTTGTATTAAGAAATGCTAAAAGAACTTTGAGGAACTTTTTTAATGTCTACAAACTCTTAAAAAAAAAAACTTTAACGTTTTATTATTTTTACAATATTTTCTGACGTCTCTAGTTTAATAAAACATTAAATACAAACTGACAGAGTATTTATGTTTTACAAACGACTCTACCACCAACGTTTCATAAAGTTTCACAGTAACAAATTACAAACAGAATAAAAAATTGAACACAAAATTTATTTGGGTTTCACAACAATAAACAATTTGTTAAACAATAATAAAATGGTTGTATAAAAATGTAACTATACATATTTATGAAATTCAAAACTAAAAGATACAAATTTGAAATGACAGGCCTAGTCAACAGTAACAAATAAATTTTTATCAAAATTAAGGATTTTTTTCAATTTAAAAAATTTATAAATTTAATTACAATTTTGAATAAAAAAACATTGTATAGAAGTAAAAATCCTTCATTTTAATGAGTTTTTGTGTTGAATATAAAATATTTATTCTAGCAACAAAAAGTGGCATGATGACATACTTTAGCATATTTTATTTTTTTTTTTTTTTTTGTTCATTTATGTTGAATGTTTGCTCTACAAATTGTACAAAAATAAAAAATCACTCTTATTCATCTAAAGAATTTTTTTCTATTTGTTAAAAAAATATTATGTTTTTTTCTACTTCCTTTTCAAAAAGGTGGTAATGTGTTTTTTGTTTGTCGTAGTTGTTGTTTTTGTTTTGAAGTGTATTTCCTGGTGGGTGGGCGTTATTACTCTTGTTGTCTATTTGTTAAGACTTTTTAACCCATTTTTCCAGTTTGACTAACTGTCATCTCATGTGTGTTAGGTTTATGATTTCTTATAAAAAAAGAACTAATGTAAAATATAACAAAACAAGAAAAAGAAAAGAAACAGAAATGTAGTCCTGCTGTTTTGTGGTTTAACTCTTAATGATGGGTGTTTTTTGTAAAAGATATATAAATCCTTTAAATAGAATAAAATTCTATTAAAAAGAATATATTTTTTGTATAACAATGACAACAGGAAGGATGGAAGAGGATTAAGTAAACTCTTGGCTTATGTGTGCAAGTAGGTGTAGCGGAAATGTCAAGAGTTTAATAAGAGCGTAGGGGTTAAAAATGAAAGGATATTATAAGGATTTTCATGTGTTTGTCATTTGCGAAGTGTTATTTATATAATTTTTTTATAGTTTAAAAACATTAGAATGCCGACAAAAAGTGTATATATATACTTTTTTTCTTTATTTTTTTAAACAATTTAAAAAACATAATTAATTTATGTATTTTTTCTTCTCTTTGCAGGTAAATTATTCTTCGTAAACAAAGGTTTCAAAAATAATAAATAATACTTAGTAAGTCACAACTGTAAAAAGAAAAGTAATCCTTATTGATTACTTACAACAATATAGATTAGACTATTGACAAAAATATAGGCAAGACTGCAGACTAGAATATAGACTATAGTCAAGTCTATAAATAATACAGTGTAGACTAGACTATAGACTAGACTATAGACTAGACTATAGACTAGACTATAGACTAGACTATAGACTAGACTATAGACTAGACTATAGACTAGACTATAGACTAG
>NC_060951.1:33058353-33059623 GCF_022045245.1 Lucilia cuprina | reverse complement strand
TCTAGTTCAGTTCTAGTTCAGTTCTAGTTCAGTTCTAGTTCAGTTCTAGTTCAGTTCTAGTTTAGTTCTAGTTCAGTTCTAGTTCAGTTCTAGTTCAGTTCTAGTTCGTTTGAAAGTTCTGATTAAAAGCTTTATCGTCTATAAATTAATTAACATTTAACTACCTTTTCATTTTTGTTAAAAACAATGAACTCTACTGATTAAAAAACAGAAAGTTCAATGTTAAAAGGTCTATGAAATTTTGACAATAAATTCTAAACCATAATGTAGGTTTATATAACTTTTTTTAACTGTCCACACTACACCCACTTACAGTGAATTTAATTTTTAATAAAAATAAAACATAAAATATAAAATCACAAATTTACCTGGTGATTAAATAAAATACATTTTAGCACGTTTTACCATTAAAAGAAATCATTAAAACTAAATAAATTTACAATAAAAACAATAACAGATTTATACAACCATAAATGGACAAGATTTAAGTAAGATTTTTACATTTCAAACAAATGAGAATAATATTAAAATATATATTTTTTCAAATCTCAAACAAGAAACGTTCACTATCACTGTTTTAATAAAGCGATTTAATCATTGAATTTTATTCTTAAAGCTTTACCATATTTCAATTGATTTTACTTGTTCATTTTTAATACCTGTTATACTATATGTATGTTTTTTAAATATTTTATGTTTGATAGATCTATTTCTATTGTATTTGTTTTAGACTTGACTTTAAATGGCAAGATTTGTTAAAATTATTTCTTTGATGTTGTAAGTTTTCATAAAACTTTGCATGATTTCTTGATTGATTCTAAAAGCCAGAAATTGCAAAATTTATACAAGTTTATATTGTTCTTTATGTCATTGAGTCCATACCTTAATAGGCAGTATAAATGTTATTAAAAATCTATATTTTTCTGTTTAGAAGCTTAAATACAATAGAATGGAATTATATTAAAATTAGAATAATTATAAGTATGATTAAGAGATTAATTTGAAAAAGTAACTCCATTAATGTTAAAAACATTAAATGTTTAAACTGAACTAGAGAAGAATTGGAATTAAACTTCAACTTTACTAGAATTGAATAGAAAAGAACTAGAACTGAACTAGAAGTGAACTAGAACTGAAAGGAACTGAACCAGAACTGAACTAAAACTGAACTAAAACTGAACTAGAACTGAACTGAACTAGAACTGAACTAGAACTGAGCTAGAACTGAACTAGAACTGAACTAGAACTGAACTAGAACTGAACTAGAACT
>NC_060951.1:32999659-33058253 GCF_022045245.1 Lucilia cuprina | reverse complement strand
ACTAGACTATAGACTAGACTATAGACTAGACTATAGACTAGACTATAGACTAGACTATAGACTAGACTATAGACTAGACTATGGACTAGACTATAGACTTGACTATAGGTTAGACTACAGAAATACTATATTCTAGACTAGACTTTATACTAGACTGGATTACACTAGACTAAATTATAGACTAGAATATAAATAAGACTATAGGCTAGACTTTAGACTAGACTATTGACTAGATCGAAGGCTAGACTATAGACATATTTGTAGACTAGACTATAAACTAGATTATTGACTTGGCTAAGTTATAGTCTACACTATTGTTACTATAAATACATTGAATTTAAAATAATTGAATGTAGTTCTTCTTTTATTTGCCATATGAACGACCTTAACATTTTAAAATTCCCTTCTCCCTTAAATACACTTTGAACTTTAAAACGTTAACGTTTTTTTTTTTAATTGAGCGGTTATCTTCAATCGATATAAACATTTTAACACTTCATAAAATGACAAACGTTTTTTTAATATATACATAATATATAGTATTTTTATTTACAATTTAACATTGGCCTTGTTTAAAATTTAAATTATCAATCAGCATCTGTATAAGTTTGCAAAAACGAAAATAAAATTTATGCAACTTTTTTGCAAAACAACAAAATTTCTTTCAAAATGAAATGAAAAAAACAAGATCAATGGAACTATAATAAAAATGACCTTTTTATTACGAATATCTTTACACCCGCTAGACGTATGATATAAATGATTTGTGGATGATGAGGTATGATGACGATTATAACGAAGTAACTAGTTACAAATATAGTCACGGTTATTGTTCGATTGTATGTATGTATGTATGTGTTTACTCTGGTGAAGTTGAAATTGATATAATTGTAATTTGCCAACAATTTACACCTTGTTTTTGTAAAATGTTGTTATTTTTTTGTATATTTTGCAATATAGAGTTAACAAAACTTTATTCAATAAATGAGAAAATAAAGCACATTTTTCAAAACTTAAGGAAATAACATTGAAAACTCATAAAAAAATTTAACTAATTTATAAAATTCATTGTTTTATTGAATGTTTATTTGAAAAATAATTTTTATAGAATTTGTAAAACATTTCTTTTTTTTTTAATTTCAAAATCACTGTGGGGGTGCTGAATACACTTTCAAATTATTTATTTTATATTGAAAACAAATGAAATGACTAAATATGAGGCTTAAAAATTGTACAGCAGCAGCAGCAGTAGCAGCATTAGCTACTGAAGCTTCCATTGAAAACAAAATTAAACAACATTAAACTACAATTAACAGATTTAATTGTAAATTTATTCAAAAAATAAATTGTTGTTTATGGATTTATTTTTTTTTTTTTAATTAAATCTTTATTTTGAATGTCAATAACCGTTTTGTTTGGCCTAGTAAACAATTATGATCAAATAACATGTAATTATTGTTTGTGTAATAATTTATAATTATTTTGTTGTTGTTTTTTATTTAGAAATATAATTATGAGTATTTGTTTAATTTTAAATTTGCTACTAATTAGTTTATTTGTTTTTTTTGTACTCCCATGCAAAAAAAAAAAAAAAAAACAATATTCAATAGTAAATTGTTGTATTGTCATTGTATGTTGTTAAACATTTTCAATTAACCAATTTTGGCTAACGAGACAAGGAAATTACAATTCTATAATAAACGTTATTAAACAGAAAAATTTACTAATTTTCGTTTAGTATTTTTAATTAAGTCATTAATCAATGTTTTAATTGTAAAACGAAAATAAATGGATTTGTAATTAAATTTGTTAAGGTTAAGTTTAGATAAAAATGTGGGTAAGCCTAAATGCAATCTATTACTCACATAAATTACTAATGTTTCAAAAAATGTACTAAAGAAAAATTTCTGTAAAAAAAATGTTTATAAAGCAAAACTATTTAAAAAAAAATGGTAATTACTATTTTTTTCTATGGTAAGTTTATGTATAACAGTTTCTGTGATGTTTGTAACATACATAAATATTTGTCCTATACCCACCTTAAAGTATACCAATCGGCTTAGAATCGTTTTCTAAATCGATTGAGCTATGTCCGTCCGTCTGGCTTTCCATGTAAACCTTGTGCGCAAGGTACAGGTTGAAATTTTCAAGATAATTGGACGAATTTTTGCACACGGACGAAACCTATTGAAAATGGATAAAATCGGTTCATTATATCGCCTAGCCCCCATACAACCGTACTTCCTTAAGTTAAATGTTATTTTATGTCAACAAAAGTCTGCAAAACTTAGTTTTATAGTACTTTTAATTACATTACCGATTTTTGTAATAATCGGGTCTCGTTTGACCCTAGCCCCCATACAAACTTCCCTCAGAAAATGACTTGAAAAAATTCACCTATAAAGACTAATAACACTTTTAAGTTCTACATAAGTAACTTTGAAGTACACGTGGATTCCTCTACCAACATTTCTAAGGATAGGACCATATTTTTCCCTTTGAGTCCTCTTGTAAAAAATCTCTTTTTTTGTCAAAAATACTGATTGGTGTAGGATATCATATGGTCGGCTATGCCCGACTATACATTCATACTTGTTTATATAGAGTAATTTGTGTAGAACAGTTTTTACTTTAAAGAAATTTATGACAAACTTGTTTTTCTATTAAAAAAAACCTGTATAACAGTTTTTTCCATAGTCAAATTAAGTGTATAACAGTTTTATATTAAGAAAAATTTATGTAAAGGAAATTTTGCTAACACTTTTTCCTTAAAAGAAATTTATGAGTAACTTGTTTTTCTATTAAGAAAAGGTTTATAACAGTTTTTTCCATAGACAAATTTTTGTATAACAGTTTTTTTTTCTCAGTAAAATGTTTGTATAACAGTTTTTTCCATAGAAAAAATTGAGTATAAAAGTTTCTATTCATAATATTTTGTGTATAACAGTTTTCTTTGCAGAAAAATATGGGTATAACACAGTATAACAGAAGAATTTATGTAAAAGATATTTTTCTACGGAAAAAATGTTCGTAATAGCTTTTCTATAGAATAATTTGTGTAGAATTGTGTTTTCTATAACAAATTTTTGTGTATAACATTTTTTCCTATTTGTGTATAATAGTTTTGATAATAGAAAATTGTTTATAACAGTTTTTCTTCAAAAAAAATTATTTATAAGAGTTTTTCTTAAAGAAATATTTTAGTATAACAGTTTCTCTTTAGAATATTTGTTTTACAACAGTATTTTCTTCAGATTTCTGTATAACAGTTTTTTCTTTAGAAGAATTTATATAAAAAATATTTCCTACAAAAAAATAATAGCTTTTTTAGACAAATTAGTGTATAACAGTTTTCTGTAGAGAAATTTATGTGTAACGTGTTTTTTATAGAAAATTTTGTGTATAACAGTTTTCAATATGTAAAATTTTGAGTGTAACAGTTCTTTAATGAAATTTGTGTATAACATTTTTTTCTATAAAAACAATTTGAGTATAACAGTTTTAAATATAGGCAACTTTCTTTATAATAGTTCTTCATTACAGGTAGCATCTTTATAAAAAAATTTGTGTGTAACACTTTTTTCTGTAGAGAAATTTATGTAAAACCATTTTTCTTTAGAGAAATTTGTGTATAACAGTTTTTGCCATAGAAAGTTTTGTGTATAATAAATAGTTTTTTCGTTTGAAAAAATTGTGTATAACAGTTTTTCTTTATTAAAAAAAATTAGTGTGTAACAGATTTTCAATTTAAAATTTAAGTACAACTGCTTTAAAAAATAGAACAATTTCAATATAACAGTTTTTTTTAGAACAAAATTTGTATAAGAGTTTTATTTTTCATAGAAATTTTTCTATATAACAGATATTTGTATAGAAAATTTATGTTTATAAAAATTTATGTTTAACTTTCCTTTCCTGCTGCATATCGCAAACTTTTAACAATTTTATAGGATTATTATGCCAATGTCTACAACAACAGCAACAACTATGAAATCATAGTCCTCAAAAAGGCTAAATAAAAAACATAATCAAAATGATAATTTAATTACATTATATTACATTTCATTCAATGTAAACAAACAATAACAACACGACATGTAATAAAACATAATGTTGCTGCATTATGCATAATTTACAACAACAACAAAATCAAAGAGCAATATGCCAGTTTACATTAACAGGCACCAAACAAGGAGAGAGATACAATACAGGCTCTTATAAGAGTGATAAACAAATGTAAACAAAAAATCCTCTTAACAACACAAACCTTCACTTCCGCTTTTTGTTATTGTTGCGACTATGAAAACCTCTCTTGTACTTTTAGGGATAATACACGTACTCATACATATGTATGTACCTTGCAGACAGCAAAAAAAACCACAATTACTGCAACAGCAACAAAACTAACAATAACAACTAAAGCAAAATGTAAAGATTACATATGAGAAAATAATAGTTTTTATTTAATGATTTCTATAGTATTCTGCAGAAAGCAGAAGAAACTAAACTAAAAAAAAAACTAAAAAGTACTCACTAAAACAACAATATGTATTTAACTTAAAGTTGAATGAACTTTTTGTTGTTACTGGCAAAAGCAATAAATACAAGAAACAAACAAAAAAAAAAACAACAAAATAAACATAACAGTAGAACAGAAATAAGTAAACTTCTTTTATTATTATTTTTGTTTTTCTTTTTAAGATTTCTCTTGTGTTTTTTACCACTCATTCTGTTGAAGTTTTTTTTTTTCTTTCTAAAAGACAGATGTATTTTTAAGTTTCTTCTTGCTTTGTTTTTTTTGCAATATTTTTACAAAAGTACTTTTTCGAAATAGAAAGAAAAAAACATTATTACCAACAACAACAATGCAAAACATATAATTGTCAGGGATGGAAATTTACATTTTTAAAGAAATTTTGAAAAACTGTTATAAACACGTAATTTTTTAAAAATAACTGTTTTACAATAAATTTATACTATATATAGTATAAATTTATTGTAAAACAGTTTATACTGTTATACTATAATTTTTTTAGAGATAAAACTGTTATACAAAAATTTTCCTAACGAAAAACTGTTATACAGCAATTTTTTATAAAAAATTGGCATAAAAAAAATTTTAAAAAATATCTAACAACCGTGTCAACTTACAATTTTTGTCATGTTACATTGTCAGAAATGCTTTTTCTCAGCAAAAATGGTAATTTCAAAGAATTGTTAGATATTTTCTAAAAATTTGACTGCCAAAGTTGTAAGATCTGGAAATCGTGTTACACAGCTTTTGCATACAAATTTCTATACAGAAAAAACTGTTACATGCAAATGTCTCTGTAAATTAAACTGTTATACACAGCATTTTTCTACAGAAAAACTCTTTAACGCAAAGTTATCTATAAAAAACTGTTATAAATAAATATCATAAAATGTCTCTGTAAATAAAACTGTTATACACAGCATTTTTCTACAGAAAAACTCTTTAACGCAAAGTTATCTATAAAAAACTGTTATAAACAAATATTATCATAAAATTAAACTGTTATATAGAAAAACTGTTTATATTAAAAATGTAATATAGAGTTGATTTCTCTTTAGAAAAACCGTTCTTTTTTTCATTAGAAAAAAACTGTTATACACAAGAAAAACTTTTTTGCAGATTGTTTTTTTTAAAACTCCATTGCGCAAATGTTTCTATAAAAACTGTTATAAAGAAATATTTCTATAAAATAAAACTGTTATACACACTCATTTTTCTGAAGTTTAATTTTTTATAGGAAAAACTGTTATTCATTAAAGTTTCTATTGAAAATGTAATATAATATAGATAGGTTTTTAGTAGAAAAAACTATTATAAAATGTTCAAAAAATGTCTGACAACCGTGTCAACTTAAAATTTTTGTCATGTGACATTGTCAGAAATGTTTCACTGACGTTTCACAGCAACAATTGTAATTTCTCAAGATTGTTAGAAATTTTCTAAACATTCTACTGCCAACTGAAAGCCGTGTTTTATACACAAATTTCTCTCAGAAAAAAAACGTTACATACAAATTTCTCTGTAGATTAAACTTTTTTCTACATTTTTCTACAGAAAAAACTCTTATACACAAACTTATCTAGAAAAAGCGGTTATAAAGAAATATAAAATAACACACTCATTTTTATGCAAATAAAGTTTTTTTATAGAAAAACTGTTATACATTAATTTTCAATGAAAAATGTTATATACAATGAACTTTTCTCAAGAAAAAAGTTTTACCAAAATTTTTTCAGTAGAAAAAACTGTTATACACAATAAAAAACTCTTGCACAGATGTTATAAAGAAGTGTTTTATAGAAAATCTATAGTACACTAGTTTTTCTAAAAAAAAAAACTGTTTTAGACAATATGTTATACACACATTTTATGCTTAGATATTTATATAGCAAAACTGTTATATTATACACAATTTTTTTTTAGAGAGAAATATTACACACACACAACTATCCAAATATGATATTGTTATACACAAACATTTTTCTAAAGAAAAAACTGTTAAACATTTTTTTTATTAAAAAAACTATTAGACAAATTGTTTTCTAAAAAAATAGTAGAAAAAGTGTTATACACTAATTTTTTGAAAATTTTATACACACAGTTTTCTATAGCGAAAACTTTTTGCGCAGATAAAATGTTATACAAAAATATTTTATAGAGAGAATTGCTTCACGCAACAACAATACAAATAAGAAACTGTTAAACATAAATTTTTCTATAGAAAAAACTGTTATATATAATTTTTTTTTAGAAAAAACTGTTATTTATAAATTTTTCTATGAAAAAACTGTTATTTATAAATTTTTCTATGAAAAAAAATTATACTAAATTTTTTTTCTATAGAAAAACTGTTATACATAATTTTGTTATAGAAAAAATTTTAATCATAACTTTTCTATAAATAAAATACTGTTATACACAAACCATTTCCATAAGAAAAACTATTATACACACTGTTATATACACGAATTTTTCTATTGAAAAAACTGTTATACATAACTTTTTCTATAGAGAAAAATATTTTATACATAAGTTTTTTATAGAAAAATGTTATACATAACTTTTCAATAAAAAAACTGTTATACACAAATTTTTTCTATAAGAAAAACTGTTATATACAAATGTTCCTATAAAAACTGTTATACACGAATTTTTCTATTGAAAAAACTGTTATACATAACTTTTTCTATAGAGAAAAATATTTTATACATAAGTTTTTTATAGAAAAATGTTATACATAACTTTTCAATAAAAAACTGTTATACACAAATTTTTTCTATAAGAAAAACAGTTATATACAAATGTTCCTATAAAAACTGTTATACACTAATTTTTCTATTGAAAAAAACTGTTATACATAATTTTTTCTTTAGAGAAAAATTTGTTATACATAATTTTTTATAGAAAAAATGTTATGCACAACTTTTCTATAAAAAAAAAACTGTTATACTCAAAATTTTATTTAGAATTTTGCACAATTTATTATACAGATATTTTTCTAGAAAAAAAAACTGTTATACAAAATATTTTTGTACACTAATTATTGTTAAAAACTGAGAAACATGTTTTTTTTATAAAAAAAACTGTTATACACAAATTATTATAGAAATATTTTGCTAAAGGAACTGTTATACAAAGAGCAAAACTTGTCCAAGCATGTTTGTTGCTGTTTAATTGTGTGTAGGGGGGTTTAGCAACATTGTTGTTGTTGCTTTTGTTTTAATATAAGAAAAGGGAACACATCTTAGGTGCTTTTTGTGTATATTTGTTGTAGTTTTTTTTTTTTTTTTTTTTGCAAATATACTGCCATTTTTAACGGAAGCATATATTTTTATTGTTGCATTTTACATTTATTTACTTTTTTTGTATTTCTTCCTTTTAACTAAAATTTTCAGATGTTTACACATGTTTAGAGGAAATAAACACTTGGTAAATGTTTTATTTGTTGGTCAACAATGTTTCAAGTCTCAAAGTCTCTCTAGAACTTGAGACAAGGATATTTTTAGAAAAGTATTACAAAATGATCAAAGTTCAATAGTATTTCCTTATAAAAAGAACGATGGGGATAAAGAGTTTAGTGTTTAGTACAAACACCAGACTACATAGAAGAAAATAAATTAAAATTAAGTTTAAATTCTTTAGAATTTAATTATTTTTAATCCAATCAAATATTTAATTCTCGTTTTTATTTATTTATTTTTTTTTTTATTGCAGGTAATTTCAATTTGTCCATTAAACTAATTGGCATCATAAAAATACAATCCAATCAAATGTAGTAAACGTAAGTAGAGCAATAAAAGAATTTAATTGAAAGAAAAAAAAAATACAAACAAATAAACCCTCAAAAGTTAATCAAATGTGTGGCCAGACAAGGCCTCCCACAAAAAGCAACCAACAATTGGGAATTTAATTAAGGTTTCAAAACAACATTTCAGTAATAAAAAAATCCAAAATCAAAGACGGCATAAGGCTGAAAAAATGCACGTGTGTAGTTTGAAAGTTTATACTCAACTCCCGCTCTCTTCCTCTTAATTTTTCTCTTAAAACTTTTTACAAACAAACCCTACAAGAATTTAACACAATTAACTGTCAAAGAAACGTCATCTATAAATGTCATGTTTGATTCAGAATGTATGAATGAACGAAAAAAACAAGAACGATGCATAATGTAGTTTCTTTTATTATGCAAGTCTTGTTTATAAAAATTTTATTGTTTTTCAAAATCATTGAACTTTTAAATGAAATAAATTTTAATTAAAATACCAGTAGCTAGTAGTTAATTTTATGATTTCTTCATTTTATTTGTTATTTGATTTACATCTGAATTACTTTACCGATTATGGCTTTGAAAGGAATTTTTGATAACCAACAACAGGTTGCTAGGGAAAAGGGTTTTATAAATTCTATAAATTGTTTGGTGTTTTAAGCCAATGAACCTTGACCAAAAATTGAAATTTTATTTTATTTTCAACTCAAAAAAAATTTGTCTAGTTGTTTTTTACATTTTGTTGAGCGGAAATGGTAGTTTTGTTTTTGGAAACCTTTTTACAATAATAAGTAAGTTTAACAAAAACGAGATGAATTTTAAATTAGTTTTTTATGAAATCTACATATTTACTTTGTTTAGTTGTAATTAAAACCGATTCTTAATGAATATTTTTTTAATTATTAAGTCTCAACAATTCTTTTTGGATGTTTCCCATATAGTTTGTAAAGCAAAGCACATGGCAGCTTTGTATTGAACGAAAATTTAGCATCACCTGTTTGAGAACAGAAACAGAAATAGATAGATAGATTGATAGATAGATAGATAGATAGATAGATAGATAGATAGATAGATAGATAGATAGATAGATAGATAGATAGATAGATAGATAGATAGATAGATAGATAGATAGATAGATAGATAGATAGATAGATAGATAGATAGATAGATAGATAGATAGATAGATAGATAGATAGATAGATAGATAGATAGATAGATAGATAGATAGATAGATAGATAGATAGATAGATGGATAGATGGATAGATAGATGGATAACAAGCATGAATTCAAAACGTACGTTCTAAGATCACTTTGATCCCAAAAATTTTTAAAATTAACACTTCCGTACTTTCGGCTGTTTTGTGCCAGTTTCAAACATTTTGTACTTGATCCAAGCCAAACCGGACTTATCATACTATTAATATTAAACCCGCTCTGGATTGATAGATGGATGGATATTAAACATTGATTCGAAATTAAATCAAGGAAAACTTCTCTTAAATCAAGTACGTTCCGAAATCACTTTGATCCCAAAAAAAAATCTACACTTCCGTATTTGGCTGTTTCGTACCAGTTTCAAAAATTTTGTACACTATTGAAAAGAAATCAGACTTATCTTCAACAGAATAGACACAGACAGTAGATACATCAAAAATATTATTTTTTATAACACTTCAAAGAGGAAAAGTTTTTGGAAAAGTTTTCTTTTTATGGTAAATTTTACTAAAATTCCTCTTTTGCATAAAATATATATTTCCATAAAGAATGAATTAAAAAAATTATGTTCTTATTTTTTCCATTTTTGACAGAGATTTTTCACAGATCTATTTTAATATAGGAAAGAAAATTTTAAGTACAAAATCATAAAAACTTGCCTTTTTTAAACAGTTGTTCAAAAAGTGCTTCTTTTTAAAAAAAATCTAAAAATTTTTTTTAATAGAATATTTTCTAAAATTCTTTTATTAATAGTTTAATTCTTCACTATTTATACGATTTACTTTAAATCTTTGACCTATAAATCATTTCCCTTGGGAAAATTGTCTTTCATATATTGTCCTATTTTTTTTTTTTTGGTACAAATAAAAACTTTTTTATTAATTGATAAAGTAAAAGTTTATTTAAAAAAAAAATATGTCGTAATTAAATTACAATTTTATGAGTTATTAAAAACTGATAAAAGAAAAAATTTACAACATATAAAACTATACAAAGTTTTATTTTATTTTTTAAGATGTCTATGATAATTGACATTAATCTATTAAAAAAAACACTAAGCAATATATTGGCTATTCTATCTAAGTATTTAAAAATATTAAATAAAATTTACACAATAGATTAAAAAGTTATATGACATCAAAAGTTTTTCTTTAATAGAGCGCTAAAGGGAATTGTCTAAGAAAAGTTGGGGAAGTTTTGAATATTATAAATAATAAAGTTTTTATATACTAAACTATTTGATAATAATATATGAGGGAAAAATACACGATTTTTATAATGAAAGAAAAGATAAGCTCTTTTTTATTATTTTTTATTTAACAAATAAAAAATTAAAATTATGTGAACACAAGCTGAAGATATCTTTAGTTTTACTGCATTTTTATAATAATAAAGAGTTTTTTAAGAATTTTTAATAATTGATTTTTTGTTTTCCTTCAAAAAAGTCTTGGACTGTCAAACCTCAAGCCTCGTTTTAATAATAAATCATATTATTATTATTTAACAATTTGTAATATTTATGGTCAAAAATATATGTAATTTTTTACCTACCGTAATGTCAAATTATGACAAGCTGTCATTTTGACAAATGACATTATCCATTTACAGCTCATGTGTCAAACACCCTGTCCATAACAAAAACAATATAAAAATGAAAATAAAACTTGCTGGAACAAAAACAACAAGTGGATTACAAATATTTAGAGGAGGTACTTTTTTTAATACTTGAAATTTAAAAAAAAATACATATTTTCTTAAAAAAAAATATTGAAACAAATAATAAATAAAAACACTTTACTATACTCCAAAAACATTTAACGTATTGTTGAGTTATGGTATTATTTTATTTAAACACCTATTTTGTTTTGTTTTTTTTTTCGAGACCAACCAACCGTTATCGACACCCATTATTTGATGATGATGTTTTTTTGATTATTATTATTACATATTTAATTTCCATTCTTCATACCTTTACACTTCAAGTGATTGCAAAATCTCTTCAAAAAAGCAACAAATTATTTAAACATCTTTTGTGGCCTTTCAAAGTGTTTAAACAAAAATAATAACAAATTAAACCCTAATGTTAAAAGAGTTAAATAAACTTAAACTATTTTTAAGAAAACAAAAAATAAACATACATTATTATTTCTTTTTTTTTTTTTTTTTTTTGAAACACACCCACCTTTTTCTATTTCTTTAAAAGATTTTTTTATTTTTTATTTGAAATGGTACTTAATCTCTTTTGGTATTTAATAGAGGTGATAGCTTACGTGAAAAATAAAACGAAATTTGTTTGTTACAAAGCAATAAACAATAGATTTGTAGCTGAAATTGTACTTTAAATTAAATCGATTCATTATTTCTTTGTGTAATCGTGATTTATTAAAAAATTTTTTTTTTGCTTATAATTGGGTGCGAATTGTTGCATAAACATATTTTTTGCAACTTTGTAAAGAAATGTTAAATTTTTGTTTAACATTATTAAAAACAAATTTTAATTACAATATTAAAGTTTAATTTTTTTTTAATTTTTATTTTTAAAAGAAAATTTTAATATTTAGTTTTTAGTTCTACTTTAGTTATAGTTCAGCTCTAGTTTAGTTCTAGTTCAGATCTGGTTTAGTACTGGCTCAGCTTTAGTTCAGTTCGGATTCAGTTTCTAGTTTAGTTCAGTTCTAGTTCAGTTCTAGTTCAGTTCTAGTTCAGTTCTAGTTCAGTTCTAGTTCAGTTCTAGTTCAGTTCTAGTTCAGTTCTAGTTCAGTTCTAGTTCAGTTCTAGTTCAGTTCTAGTTCAGTTCTAGTTCAGTTCTTGTTCAGTTCTAGTTCAGTTCTAGTTCAGTTCTAGTTCAGTTCTAGTTCAGTTCTAGTTCAGTTCTAGTTCAGTTCTAGTTCAGTTCTAGTTCAGTTCTAGTTCAGTTCTAGTTCAGTTCTAGTTCAGTTCTAGTTCAGTTCTAGTTCAGTTCTAGTTCAGTTCTAGTTCAGTTCTAGTTCAGTTCTAGTTCAGTTCTAGTTCAGTTCTAGTTCAGT
Source organism: Lucilia cuprina (assembly GCF_022045245.1). Classification (NCBI taxonomy): domain Eukaryota; kingdom Metazoa; phylum Arthropoda; class Insecta; order Diptera; family Calliphoridae; genus Lucilia; species Lucilia cuprina. Next base: position 33,045,711 of record NC_060951.1, on the reverse strand, counting down.
TCTAGTTCAGTTCTAGTTCAGTTCTAGTTCAGTTCTAGTTCAGTTCTAGTTCAGTTCTAGTTCAGTTCTAGTTCAGTTCTAGTTCAGTTCTAGTTCAGTTCTAGTTCAGTTCTAGTTCAGTTCTAGTTCAGTTCTAGTTCAGTTCTAGTTCAGTTCTAGTTCAGTTCTAGTTCAGTTCTAGTTCAGTTCTAGTTCAATTCCAGTTCAGTTCTAGTTCAGTTCTAGTTCAGTTCTAGTTCAGTTCTAGTTCAGTTCTAGTTCAGTTCTAGTTCAGTTCTAGTTCAGTTCTAGTTCAGTTCTAGTTCAGTTCTAGTTCAGTTCTAGTTCAGTTCTAGTTCAGTTCTAGTTCAGTTCTAGTTCAGTTCTAGTTCAGTTCTAGTTCAGTTCTAGTTCAGTTCTAGTTCAGTTCTAGTTCAGTTCTAGTTCAGTTCTAGTTCAGTTCTAGTTCAGTTCTAGTTCAGTTCTAGTTCAGTTCTAGTTCAGTTCTAGTTCAGTTCTAGTTCAGTTCTAGTTCAGTTCTAGTTCAGTTCTAGTTCAGTTCTAGTTCAGTTCTAGTTCAGTTCTAGCTCAGTTCTAGTTCAGTTCTAGTTCAGTTCAGTTCTAGTTCAGTTTTAGTTCAGTTTTAGTTCAGTTCTGGTTCAGTTCCTTTCAGTTCTAGTTCACTTCTAGTTCAGTTCTAGTTCTTTTCTATTCAATTCTAGTAAAGTTGAAGTTTAATTCCAATTCTTCTCTAGTTCAGTTTAAACATTTAATGTTTTTAACATTAATGGAGTTACTTTTTCAAATTAATCTCTTAATCATACTTATAATTATTCTAATTTTAATATAATTCCATTCTATTGTATTTAAGCTTCTAAACAGAAAAATATAGATTTTTAATAACATTTATACTGCCTATTAAGGTATGGACTCAATGACATAAAGAACAATATAAACTTGTATAAATTTTGCAATTTCTGGCTTTTAGAATCAATCAAGAAATCATGCAAGTTTTATGAAAACTTACAACATCAAAGAAATAATTTTAACAAATCTTGCCATTTAAAGTCAAGTCTAAAACAAATACAATAGAAATAGATCTATCAAACATAAAATATTTAAAAAACATACATATATATAAAACAGGTATTAAAAATGAACAAGTAAAATCAATTGAAATATGGTAAAGCTTTAAGAATAAAATTCAATGATTAAATCGCTTATTAAAACAGTGATAGTGAACGTTTCTTGTTTGAGATTTGAAAAAATATATATTTTAATATTATTCTCATTTGTTTGAAATGTAAAAATCTTACTTAAATCTTGTCCATTTATGGTTGTATAAATCTGTTATTGTTTTTATTGTAAATTTATTTAGTTTTAATGATTTCTTTAATGGTAAAACGTGCTAAAATGTATTTTATTTAATCACCAGGTAAATTTGTGATTTTATATTTTATGTTTTATTTTTATTAAAAATTAAATTCACTGTAAGTGGGTGTAGTGTGGACAGTTAAAAAAAGTTATATAAACCTACATTATGGTTTAGAATTTATTGTCAAAATTTCATAGACCTTTTAACATTGAACTTTCTGTTTTTTAATCAGTAGAGTTCATTGTTTTTAACAAAAAGAAAAGGTAGTAAATGTTAATTAATTTAGAAGACGATAAGCTTTAATCAGAAAGAACTTTCAACGAACTAGAACTGAACTAGAACTGAACTAGAACTGAACTAGAACTGAACTAGAACTGAACTAGAACTGAACTAGAACTGAACTAGAACTGAACTAGAACTGAACTAGAACTGAACTAGAACTGAACTAGAACTGAACTAGAACTGAACTAGAACTGAACTAGAACTGAACTAGAACTGAACTAGAACTGAAACTAGAACTGAACTAGAACTGAACTAGAACTGAACTAGAGAACTGAAACTAGAACTGAACTAGAACTGAACTAGAACTGAACTAGAACTGAACTAGAACTGAACTAGAACTGAACTAGAACTGAACTAGAACTGAACTAGAACTGAACTAGAACTGAACTAGAACTGAACTAGAACTGAACTAGAACTGAACTAGAACTGAACTAGAACTGAACTAGAACTGAACTAGAACTGAACTAGAACTGAACTAGAACTGAACTAGAACTGAACTAGAACTGAACTAGAACTGAACTAGAACTGAACTAGAACTGAACTAGAACTGAACTAGAACTGAACTAGAACTGAACTAGAACTGAACTAGAACTGAACTAGAACTGAACTAGAACTGAACTAGAACTGAACTAGAACAGAACTAGAACTGAACTAGAACTGAACTAGAACTGAACTAGAACTGAACTAGAACTGAACTAGAACTAGAGCTAAACTAGAGCTAAACTAGAACTGAACTACAACTGAACTATAACTGAACTACAACTGAACTACAACTGAACTAGAACTGAACTAGAACTGAACTAGGACTGAACTAGAACTGAACTAGAACTGAACTAAAACTGAACTAGAACTGACCTAGAACTAAACTAGAACTGAACTAGAACTGAACTAGAACTGACCTAGAACTAAACTAGAACTGAACTAGAACTGAACTAGAACTGAACTAGAACTGAACTAGAACTGAACTAGAACTAGAACTGAACTAGAACTGAACTAGAACTAGAACTGAACTAGAACTGAACTAGAACTGAACTAGAACTGAACTAGAACTGAACTAGAACTGAACTAGAACTGAACTAGAACTGAACTAGAACTGAACTAGAACTGAACTAGAACTGAACTAGAACTGAACTAGAACTGAACTAGAACTGAACTAGAACTGAACTAGAACTGAACTAGAACTGAACTAGAACTGAACTAGAACTGAACTAGAACTGAACTAGAACTGAACTAGAACTGAACTAGAACTGAACTAGAACTGAACAAGAACTGAACTAGAACTGATCTATAACAGAACTAGAACTGAACTAGAACTAAACTAAAACTAAACTAGAACTGAACTAGAATTGAACTAGAACTGAACTAGAACTCAACTGATTTATAAAATTAACTTTTTTGTGTTTCCTTATTTTTATTTTGCGATAATCTGTAAGAATATCTTCTCTGCTCACACCTACTCACTTGTTAAGTTTAAAACCAAGTTACGTAATTTCTTCTTGTTAAAACTTTTAATTTTATTTTGTAGAAAACCATACAAAAAACTTTAACTTAATCATCATGATTGTGTAGTAGCATTAATACTAGACCTTGTCCAATTAGATGTAAGTAGAGTCGCACAAGTCTTACATGTGATATGAATCTTACGAAAAACTGAAACTCTATGTCAGTCACCTCGTTGTTAAGATGTCATTCATCTTGTCTTTGATTTGTATAACTCTTTACCAGAGACACTGGCCTGCCTAACTCAGTTACTTTTTTTTGGCTAACTGGCTGCTGTTTCGGCTACAAGTACAACTTCTGTTTATCCCCTTCCAACTACTTCTACATGATTATTATATATTTTATTCTTGTGGCTTTCTTGTTCTTGTCGAGTCATGTTTTATCAATCATTAATAAAATGTTGAAGAGACTATGTCAATAAAGAAGAAGAAGAAAAACAGCTAAATAATACAAGGATTTTTAAGCAGTTTTGTGCAACCATCAAAACGACAGTTTGTATAAAATATGTTAAATACTAATAGAGTGCAAAAAATAATTAATAAAATTGACAATTCATAGTTTACTGTGATTGACAGCAAATAAACAAATTTAGTTAGTATTTACACAAAATTTGTTTTAAAATTTTTCTAAATTCAATGATTTGACTTTATTTTGAACCTAAATCTAAGACTGAGATTAGTCTCTTAAGTTTTTTATATTAATATCCAAGGGGTGTCCTGTCGTCAGTCGCTTGTTGGCAACGGACTCAATTGTAATCAAGCTGTTTGTTTTATATTCCTAACACCAGTTTGTCTACTTTTAATATTTGGTTCGTGTCTTCTCTAAGATTTCCATCAGCGCCTACTAATGATACAGGAAAAAAAACTGTTGCAGCGCTGTTAGCTTGTCTCGGACAGTTTTGCAGAAATCAAATTTCCAAAATCAACAAACTGTTTTCGATGTCTTTGTCACATGCATTCTTCTTGTTTTTTTTTTCTCTCAAATCAAAAGCACAAACGTGACACATCATCAAATATGCTTTTTTTAGATTCACTACGAGGATAACTTCATGTAAATTGCGAAATCCAAGAAAATATAATGAAATGTCAGCTTCTTAGACAGGTGGCATGCAGAAGCCCTGCTCAAGCTCGAGTCCAAAAATTTTCGGGATAATTAAAGCTTTCACTTATTTATAGACCTAAAGTTTGCATAAAAAGATTAAGCCGTTTCACTTCTGGATCAGTTCTAGTTCAGATTCAGTTCTAGTTCAGTTCTAGTTCAGTTTTAGTTCGGTTCTAGTTCAGTTCTAGTTCAGTTCTAGCTCAGTTCTAGTTCAGTTCTAGTTCAGTTCTAGTTCAGTTCTAGTTCAGTTCTAGTTCAGTTCTAGTTCAGTTCTAGTTCAGTTCTAGTTCAGTTCTAGTTCAGTTCTAGTTCAGTTCTAGTTCAGTTCTAGTTCAGTTCTAGTTCAGTTTTAGTTCAGTTCTAGTTCAGTTCTAGTTCAGTTCTAGTTCAGTTCTAGTTCAGTTCTAGTTCAGTTCTAGTTCAGTTCTAGTTAAATTCTAGTTCAATTCTAGTTCAGTTCTAGTTCAGTTCTAGTTCAGTTCTAGTTCTTGTTCAGTTCTAGTTTAATTTTAATTTTGTTCTAGCTTAGTTCTAGTTCAATTCTATTGCATTTCTAATTGAATATTTATTGGTGTTACACACGGAATGACAAACTTATATATACCCTCTATCACCAATGATGGTGGTGGAGGGTATAACAAAAGTTAAAAAAAACTTGAGTTAGATCCGCGGCTGCACTTGGCATATATTTAGCAAAACAGGTTAATTTTATTAAGGGGTGATTCTTTTAATGTCAACTGAGAATTATGAATATAAGATGAACCCGTTCTTAATAAGATAAAGAACGTCTATATGTTGGAAATTGGTTAAAGTACCACGTGATTATTTACTAGGGACATGTAGAATAGCTTGTAGAAGAACTTTTGCTGTTACACTTCTGCAGTTAGCTAATGATCATCAATTAAAAGTTGTGAAAAAATATTGTTGACAAACACAATTTTGCGTGGCCGACAACGTAAAATAAGAAGACTCATGATAATATTATACGTCTGAGACTTGGTTCTTCTACAGTCGTTGCTTTAAAAATGAGTTTGTTTGTTTCTTTGTGATGGAAAAAATTTCTTAATTAACTTCTACCATAAATGTCATTTATATCATCATCTTAAACATGCAATATACCGGAAAATTATTTCTACGGTTGGAAGATGTTGGTCTCCTTTTTCTTTATTTAAGAAAAATCATACTTCATCCTTCATTTGCTTGGCAAAAAAAAAATGCTAATGAATGAATTTATTTTTTTTTTATACTGGCAGTTTTTTTTAAATGGCCTATACGAATTTTATTTTGAATATCTAAAATTCAACTAAAAGTCACGCATTTCCTTGCTTCATCTATTTTCTTAAAGTTTTAAAGATTTTTTCTTGTATTTGCATTTTAAGCAGCAAACAGAGAAAATAAAATTAATTGGGATTTTTTTTTCGTCTATTTTTCAAACATTTTGTTACAGTAGCTTTATTTTTCTTGTTAACAAAATTTATCGTTTCGTTAGCACATAATTTAGTAGCTGCTACCAGCTCTGTACTAGAGATAAGAAGGAAAATTGTCTTGAAATGCAGAAAAATTCAGGAAAAAAGTTTTAAAAGTTGTACTGTTTTAAAAGCTTGAGTAGACATGTTTCGGTATATTTTGTTATCAAAAGTTTAATGAGCAACTTAAGTTGCTAGGTGACTTTTTTTCTTATTCAAATGTTGATAAATATTTTCGTTAGATAAAATGTTCATAAAAAAATTTGATGTTGCAAGAAAATATGTATATTAAAACGTTTTGATAAATCATATCCCTATATATTCAACTTCCTGGAATGAATTCCATATCTTATAGACATTTCCTTTCTAAATGTTTTTCTACTTATAAATTCTTGAAATTTTTTATTCAAACATTTCTTAAAATTTCTTTTAGATTCTTCTATAACAACTTTCAAAACTCTATTTCTATATCTTAACTTTTTTCGCCACCTCAAAAATATATTTCTAAATAATTTATTTGAAATGTTTACTTCATTTGATAAGTTTTCTTTTTAATTTTTTTCTTCTACCATTAAAACATAATTAAGCGTTTTATTCTCACCGCAAAATGTTGTTTTTCCTCATTCATACTTCAACTTACATTAATATTAAATAATAGTTTCCAAGAAATTGTTACTAATTCTTTGTTATTTTTCCCGGTTTTTCATGATCCCTACCTCCTGTTCCCTTCCCCTGCTGACCACCGAAAAAAATATGTATTTCTGTTGAATTTTAACCAAACAGCCAGCAATTGCAAGTAACTAACTTACTTCAGCAACGAAAATATTTACTAACAATTAACGTATATGTTTGGAAGAGAAAAAAATTAAAAGAATTAAATTAAATTGTTTAAAACAATAATATTACGCGAGAATTTCAGTAATATTTTCACACACAAATAACGTTTCATTGAGAAGAAGTTGACGTGAAAAATGAGTAGAAGCTGAATACAAAAAGAAAAATAAAATGAAAAGAAGAGGTCTCAAGAAATTGAAGACGAGTTTTGTAATGAAATAATTAAATAAACTAGAAAAAATACACCAGAAAAATAAAGTCGATAAAACATAATCAGTTTATAGTTCAGTTCTAGTTCAGTTCTAGTTCAGTTCTAGTTCAGTTCTAGTTCAGTTCTAGTTCAGTTCTAGTTCAGTTCTAGTTCAGTTCTAGTTCAGTTCTAGTTCAGTTCTAGTTCTGTTTCAGTTCTAGTTCAGTTCTAGTTCAGTTCTAGTTCAGTTCTAGTTCAGTTCTAGTTCAGTTCTTGTTCAGTTCTAGTTCAGTTCTAGTTCAGTTCTACTTCAGTTCTAGTTCAGTTCTAGTTCAGTTCTAGTTCAGTTCTAGTTCAGTTCTAGTTCAGTTCTAGTTCAGTTCTAGTTCAGTTCTAGTTCAGTTCTAGTTCAGTTCTAGTTCAGTTCTAGTTCAGTTCTAGTTCAGTTCTAGTTCGGTTCCAGTTTAGTTCCAGTTCAGTTCTAGTTCAGTTCTAGTTCAGTTCTACTTCAGTTCTAGTTCACTTCTAGTTTAGTTCTAGTTCACTTCTAGTTCGTTTTATTTCAGTTCTAGTTCAGTTCTAGTTCAGTTCTAGTTCAGTTCTAGTTCAGTTCTAGTTCAGTTCTAGTTCAGTTCTAGTTCAGTTCTTGTTCAATTCTAGTTCAGTTCTAGTTCTAGTTCAGTTCTAGTTCAGTTCTAGTTCAGTTCTAGTTCAGTTCTAGTTCAGTTCTAGTTCAGTTCTAGTTCAGTTCTAGTTCAGTTCTAGTTCAGTTCTAGTTCAGTTCTAGTTCAGTTCTAGTTCAGTTCTAGTTCAGTTCTAGTTCAGTTCTAGTTCAGTTCTAGTTCAGTTCTAGTTCAGTTCTAGTTCAGTTCTAGTTCAGTTCTAGTTCAGTTCTAGTTCAGTTCTAGTTCAGTTCTAGTTCAGTTCTAGTTCTAGTTCAGTTCTAGTTCAGTTCTACTTCAGTTCTACTTCAGTTCTAGTTCAGTTCTAGTTCAGTTCTAGTTCAGTTCTAGTTCAGTTCTAGTTCAGTTCTAGTTCTAGTTCAGTTCTAGTTCAGTTCTAGTTCTAGTTCAGTTCTAGTTCAGTTCTAGTTCAGTTCTAGTTCAGTTCTACTTCAGTTCTAGTTCAGTTCTAGTTCAGTTCTAGTTCAGTTCTACTTCAGTTCTAGTTCAGTTCTAGTTCAGTTCTAGTTCAGTTCTAGTTCAGTTCTAGTTCAGTTCTAGTTCAGTTCTAGTTCAGTTCTAGTTCAGTTCTACTTCAGTTCTAGTTCAGTTCTAGTTCAGTTGTAGTTCAGTTCTAGTTAAGTTATAGTTCAGTTCTAGTTCAGTTCTAGTTCAGTTCTAGTTCAGTTCTAGTTCAGTTCTAGTTCAGTTATAGTTCAGTCCTAGTTCAGTTCTAGTTTAGTTCTAGTTCAGTTCTTGTTCAGTTCTTGTTCAGTTCTTGTTCAGTTCTTGTTCAGTTCTAGTCCAGTTCTAGTTCAGTTCTAGTTCAGTTCTAGTTTATTACTAGTTCAGCTCTAGTTCAGTGTAAATGATTATAAATTTCTCATTCAATCATTTTTCTTTGAGTGTATTTTTATTGTAGGTATTTATTTCCAAAAGACATGCATGTAGACGAGAACCACCAAACAAACACTGCCATTGAAATAGATCCCATTGCACTAATGAATGACGCATCGTAAATACCTCGTTTTTTAACAACAACAAAAAATACACAATAAAGCAACAACTACTTACAATAAATGCAACGAAACAACAATAAAACAAGCTCTCTGGCTAACTGGCTACAGCAATAAGATAAACAATAAACCAACTACATAGTTAAATTTTTTTCTCAATTTTTGCCACAAAAAACAAAACGACAAACGCGACGCCTTTGACAAAGTACGTGCCACCTTAATAAAGCGGCGACTAAGTGTTGAATGCTTCCGGCAAATAACAACAACTACAAAACAACTACGTCAACTACTGCTATAACTATTACTACTACAGCAACAACTATTATTACAACTGCTATAGCAAACTTACAGTTGTTCAAGAAACACACAAACTGAAGAAAAGAAAAGAAGAAAAGATTCTTCATGTACCAAGCAAAGCAACAGAGACTTGTTTCTTACTACTCCCAAAGAATCGACCACTTCTTTGGGAGTATTAAGAAAGAAGCTTACAAGAAACAATATTTCATTCTTTCTATTGTCTATTGGAACAGTAAATATAAATAATAAAAAAATGGAAAAACAAACATTGATCAGCAGGCAACAACTACATAAGTACTCCACCTCCTCGTCAAGTAGTTGGCAACTTGCAACAACTCGAAATTGTAAAGACAAATAGTTGTAAATGTTAGCAGTTGTTGTAAAAGCATGCATACAATAAAACAACCAGCAGTTGTTGTTGTTGTTTTCGTTATTACTGTTGTAGCAACTACACAAGTATGAAGGAGTTGTTCTCACTCAACCAGGCAGACGTAATTGTTTTAAAGGAAACTTTTTTTAAGATGCCCATAAAATAATGGTTACACAAGTGTCTATTTAAAATGAAATGGCTAAAGAAATGGTCACTGCTGCCTCCTCTTAAAACATACTCTTCGGTTGTAGTTGGTCTACTGGACAGACAAACAGACAGTTAGACAGCAGAAGACTTTAACAAATGGCAGTAATATTGAACTAAACTTCTTCTCGGGATCACCTGGTATAAAGCTCTGGAATATAAATGATTATTTTCCATGTTCAAAACTATTTATTTGTTTGTTTGTGGTTTATTGTCAAAGTCAGTCGTCTTGTATTTTCTAATTGGTTTAAGTTCCTTGTTAGTTGTTCTATGTTATGGTTGAACATTAGTTTTTATTGTTTTTGTTGTTGTTTAGCGATCATTTCCAACACCCCTTTATGAGTGGGGTACTTGTTAAAGGAATTAAATCTTTAAGTCGTGAGAAGTTCAAAATTTTGGTCACCTGGAAATATTCAACCTTTATGCAATCGAATGATTCGAACTACATAGAACCGAACTAAAACTGAACTAGAACTGAACTAGAACTGAACTAGAACTGAACTAGAACTGAACTAGAACTGAACTAGAACTGAACTAGAACTGAACTAGAACTGAACTAGAACTGAACTAGAACTGAACTAGAACTGAACTAGAACTGAACTAGAACTGAACTAGAACTGAACTAGAACTGAACTAGAACTGAACTAGAACTGAACTAGAACTGAACTAGAACTGAACTAGAACTGAACTAGAACTGAACTAGAACTGAACTGAACTAGAACTGAACTATAACTGAACTAGAACTGAACTAGAACTGAACTAGAACTGAACTAGAACTGAACTAGAACTGAACTAGAACTGAACTAGAACTGAACTAGAACTGAACTTGAACTGAACTTGAACTTGAACTGAACTGAACTAGAACTCAACTAGAACTAGAACTCAACTAGAACTGAAATAGAACTGAACTAGAACTGAACTAGAACTGAACTAGAACTGAACTAGAACTGAACTAGAACTGAACTAGAACTGAACTAGAACTGAACTAGAACTGAACTAGAACTGAACTAGAACTGAACTAGAACTGAACTAGAACTGAACTAGAACTGAACTGAACTAGAACTGAACTAGAACTGAACTGAACTAGAACTGAACTAGAACTGAACTAGAACTGAACTAGAACTGAACTAGAACTGAACTAGAACTGAACTAAAACTGAACTAGAACTTGGGTTAAAGAATTCGAACTTCGGTTAAAGAATTTGATTCTTCAACACAAGAGAGAACTAATCAATCAAATCATAAGGAAATCTCGAGTGATTAAAATTTAGAGGCCTCTTTGTCACTCTTTCCTTCTATTGTTAAGACTTTCTATCAGTTGTATTATAAATAAACTCCAAATTCCTTAACCCCTCTGCTGATTTACTAATGATCTTTTTCATTCATGTTGTTTATATCATTTTTTCTATTCAATTCATTTCATTTGTAACTCGTTCCTTACTAACATCAAATTTATGGTTTCAATGTGAACTGTCTTAACCATTTTATGTTCCTCATTCCTTCTCAGGCCCCCCTCCTAAAAGACATTTAAACTACTTTTTTCTATTGGTTCATCTTCAATTTCCGAGACAACACACTAGCAAATGATTTAGTATGCAAGCGTTATTGCAGACGAAGAATTTGAAATAATTTTTTTTTTCGATAATTTATTGCTTGTTATGTGACAATTGTCGTGTGTTGTTCTTGTTTTTCTAGTTTTGTTATACGTCCATCGAAGACAAAATAAATTATTGCAAAATAATTTAATTAAAAGGATAAATGAAGAGTTGCAGAAAATGGAAAAAAAACAGATTTTGGGTATTAGAGTAAAAATACAGTTTTTTCAAACATTTTCGAAAAATAAAACAAAAGTATTGCATTTTCCTTATCTATAGAACATTTTCAAACATTATTCTTTTCTATAAAAAAATGTTCAAACATTTCTTTAACACAATTTTGAATAGGTCTCATTGAATATTTCAAGATTTTTCAAAATTTTCTACCATTTTACTTTTAAATAATTTTTTTTTTCGAACATTTATTAAAATTTCTCTTTTTTTATTTCTCTCGCTTTTCTATACAAAATTTTCCAATATATCTCTTTTTTATTGAAAATGTTCAAACATTTCTCTTTTTTATTGAATTTCTCTCTTTTTATAGAAAATTTTCGAACATTTGTCTTTTCTGTAGAACATTTCGGATCATATCTCTTTTCTAGAGAACATTTTCTATAATCTCGCTTTTCAATAGAAAATTTTCCCAACATTTATGTTTGCTTAAGAAAATTTTCAAATAATTATCTTTTCTATACAAAAATTTCGAAGATTTATCTTTTTTATAGAACATTTTCGAAAATTTGTCTTTTCTGTAGAACATTTCGGATCATATATATTTTCTATAGAACATTTTCTATAATCTCGCTTTTCAATAGAAAATTTTTCCAACATTTATGTTTGCTATAGAAAATTTTCAAATAATTATCTTTTCTATACAAAATTTCAAAGATTTATCTTTTTTATAGAAAACTTTCGAACATTTGTCTTTTCTATTTGAAATTTCCAAACCTTTCTCTTTCTATAAAACATTTTCGAAAATTTCTCTTTTCAATGGAAAAATTTCAAATATTTCCCTTTTCTATAGAACATTATTTCTATTTTCTTAAGAAAATTTCCGAACATTTCTCTTTTCTTTAGGAAATTTTTTGAAAATGTCACTTTTACTATTGAATATTTCTCTTTTCTATTTAACTTTTTAATAGAAAATTTTCAAACATTTCCCTTTTCTATAGAACAGTTTAGTTCATTTCTCTTTTTCTTAAATTGCTGTCTTCTATAGAATATTTTTGAATATTTCTCTTTTTTAGAAAATTTTTCTTTTTTGTAAAATATTTTTAAACATTTCTCTCTTCTATTTCTCTTTTCAATAGAAAATGTTCAAACATTTCCCTTTTCTGCACAACATTTTCGATTATTTCTATTTTCTTTAGAAAATTTCCAAACATTTTTCTTTCTATAGAAAATTTTTCTTTTCTTTAAAATATTTATTTTCTGTAAAATATTTCTGAACATTTCTTTAGAACTTTTTCGATTATTTCTCTTTTCTATAGAAAATTTTCGAAAATTTCTCTTTTCTTTAAAATATATTTGAACATTTCTCTTTCCTGTAAAAAAAATTAAAAATTTACTTTTCTATAGTAAATTATCGAATATTTCTCTTTGCAATAGAAAATGTTTAAACTTTTCTATTTTCCGTAGAAAATGTTCTAACAGTTTTCGATTCTATTAAAAATTTTCAAATATTTGTTTCTTTGAATAGAAAACCTTTGAAAATTTCTCTTTACTTAAAAATCTTTTCTATAAACAATTTTCTAAAAAAATCTATTTTATTACAATTTTTTTAATATTTTTTATAAAAATATCTTTTTTTCTATATAAAATTCTCAAAATTCTTTATTTTCTCTAGAAAATTTTCTCTTTTTGCTTCATTAATATTAATCTCTCAAAAAAATTTTGTAAACATTACTTCCTTAACAACTTTTAGCAACATTGTTGTTTCAACATGTAGCTGTTGTTTTTATCCAACATGTTGCACAACAAATTATTAAATCAATTTATCAATCATATTAATTTGAACATAATTTTTTGATTGCCTTCACTAAATCAATTAAAACAATTTGTGTTTATTTTTTTTTATTTAACATACCAACTTCAATATGAAACTCTATTCAGTGGAAGAGAAAAAAAATGTTTATAAACATGAACATTGTATGTTTAAAAAGTTTTTCCTTAATATTTTCCATTAAGGAAAAATAAAGTCTTAAATTTGCATAAAAATGATTGAATAATTTTTAAAAAAAATTTAAGTTTTTAAAAGTTTATTATGGTCGTCAAAATAAAAAAACAGGAAAAAGAGGGGACAGGACGGAGATTAAAAATAATATCATATACTTATAGAGTATTTAGTAGATTCTTTCATCATATATGTATGTAAACAATTTTGAAAACATCCCAAACTGTCTGGTTTTCTTGTTTTTGGTGCCCCAACTGACAAAATAAACAAAATAACAAATTTGAAAAAAAATATATTCGAAAAAATCAAAAACAAATACTATATTTATTAGCAACAACTTGTTGATTATTCCAAGCATGACGCCCAAATATTAAACGAAAAAAAAACACAAATTATAAAAACCAACACTATTGCCACTAACGGCTACAACTCAAACATTAAGACTTGACTAAGAAATCACAAATAAAAAAATATAAATTAAAAAAAAATACTACAACAATATTTTCATTCAACAACCCAATGTCCAGCTGTATAATATTCAACCAAACAAAAGAATAACGCAAAAATTTTACTAAGGGTGGGTTTCTTACTACTCAATTAAACTGGGCTTAACTTACTGTTAGTATAAACTCGAAACAAATTTAGGCGAACTATAACCGATAATTGTGTTTTTCAGTTTTGGATTTAAGTTCAGTTAACTTTGTTAGTATTGCCAAATTTTCTCTCAAAAACATAAACAATAAACAGCTGTTTTTTGCAAATCACACTTTTGTAAAATGAGAAATTTTGCGAAAATGTTAATTAGACATTTTAAACATTCGTAATTCAGCTCTGGGTTAAGGAAGATTGTCGTGCGTCATTGTCATTATTTTGAAAAATTCATTCAAAATAATTGATTTTGTATAGAACAGCTGTTCAATGTTTACAAAATTCCATTAGCAAATTTCACGACAAAAAAGTTATTAAACGTAAAAAGTGAAAAGGAAACATATTTTCACGTGAAATACTGATTGGCAAAAGGGGTGAAAAAGTAACGTTAATGTTTACTAAAAAACAGAAAACTTATATTAAACCAGGTTTAAACAAAGAATGTAGATTATCTTTAGCTGAAAAACCCGCCCTAAATAAATAAAAAAAAAAACTTGGAAAACTTGCAAATAACAAAATAAAACACATGAAATTATGACAAAATTTTAAATACAACATAAATAATTATTACCGGTTTAATTTTAGCCGGTTTTTTTTCATTATTAGTTTCTACATCGTAGTTGTAACCCAAAAATGTAATACGAAAAAAATTTCTAAATTTGTAGAAATTTTTATGAATGAATGAATACTAATGATGAGTTATAAGAGGGATTATTTTTTTTCTTATTAATTCATTAAATATTTTATTGCTTTACCTTTAGATTCTATTTTAAATTAAAAACTATTTTTTTCGAAAAAAAATTTTATTTATTAATAATTATTTATTTTTCCCCCGTTCTTTTTCTCTTACAGAGGCAAATTTGCTGCTGTACGCCGTGCTATACACAAAAATTCGGGTACACATTTTGCAGCAAAATTTCTAAAACGTCGCCGTCGAGCTCAGTCGTCGGATAAAGAGATTAAACATGAAATTGCCGTTTTGATGTTGTGTAATGAAGCTGATAATATTGTTAAATTGAATGCTGTGCATGAATCACGTTCAGATACAGCGCTATTATTGGAATTGTAAGTTGAATATTCTGAAATTTTTAGAAAAAATTTTTTTCGCAAATTTTTATTTATAGTAATGATTTTGAAATTTCATAGAATACATCTCTTCTCTATAAAATATTTTTTTAAATATTTTTATTTCTATAAAATATATTCGAACATTTTCTATAGAATATTTTCGAATATTAACTCTTTCACGTATACGGGACATCGGTGTCCCAAGATATTTTTTTTAATTTTTCTCGATTTTGAGTACACAGTTACAGTAAATGGTTATTTCTAAAGAAAAATAGAAGGATAATATCCTGCGATATTCTTCGAAAACACTTTTTCCATTTTTCTTCAAAAATGAAAAATCAAGTGTGTGGTAAAGTCATATCCATAAAAAATACAGCGGTTTAGTTTTGTGCGTCAAAGGTTTAATCTTTTTTATAGAATATATTCAAACTCTGCTTGTCTCTTTGGAAATTTTTTGAAATTTTCTTCTTTCTACAGAATATTTTCAAAAATTTTGCTTTTGCATTGTCTTTTTCTACTTTTTATAGAAAATTTTCAAAATATATTTCCTCTATAGAACATTTTGGAAAATTTATCTTTTATATTAAAAATTTTCAAACAGTTTTCCTTTGTATGATGAAGTTTACAAAATTCCATCAAAAAATTTAACATCAGGGGAATTTTTTTGTACGACAAAAATGTTAGTGAATGAAAAAAGTGAAAAGGTTAAAATGAAAAACAGCTGTTTATTGTTTATGTTATGGACTGACTAGGTGAAGGATTAGGGATAAAATTAAAATTCATCTTTGAAAATTGTTTTTAAATACTCAATCTCCTTATAGACTAAGCCATGTCCGTCTGTCTGTTGAAATCAGTTTTTAGAGGTCCCCAGATATCTGCAACTTCAATAATTCAGTTAGACATGCTTTCGGGAAGATTGCCATTTAAAATCAGCAAAATCGATCTATAAATAACGGAGATATGAGCAAAAATCCGAGACAACCTCTGAAAATTTCATCAAAAAAGCCACATTTTTGTTTATGCTTTGTTAATAAGCAACAACAACACTGTATGTTTATATTTGTTTGTGTGTATGTTATGTGTGACATGTGTGCAAAGATACAAAATAAATAAAAACTGTTTTTTAAAACATACTTGATGAAGGGTATATAAGATTCGGCACAGTCGAATATAGAAATATTACTTGTTTTTCTTTTTATAGAAAAATATTCGAAAATTTATATTTATATAGAAAATATTCAATAATTTCTCTTCCTTATAGAAAAGTTTCAAGAATGTTTCTTTTCTATTGAAAATTTGTAAAGTATTCCTTTGAATTATCGTCTCTAAAGAGATATTTATCTTTTCTATATACCAATTCACATCAATTCTATATATCAATTCACATAAATCAATTTTTCCCCCACAGAGCGACTGGTGGTGAATTACAAACATTTTTGGATAATGAAGAATGTCTTACAGAGGCCCAGGCCCGCATTTGTATGCGTGAAGTACTTAAAGCACTACAATTTCTACACAAACGTTCTATAGTTCATTTAGATTTAAAACCACAAAATATTTTATTGGCCGGTGAACATATAGAAGGTGAGTATATATTCCATATTCGATTTCCAGCAAAAAAAAAACAAAAACTAAATTATATATCATTTTTACTTTTGACAGATGGTTTAAAATTATGTGATTTTGGTATATCACGCGTGGTAGCCGAGGGTACCAATGTACGTGAAATCGTTGGTACTCCCGACTATGTTGCACCCGAAGTTTTACAATATGAACCCTTGTCATTGTGTACGGATATTTGGTCGGTTGGTGTTTTGGCTTATGTTTTACTATCGGGTTTCTCGCCATTCGGTGGGGAAACAAAACAGGAAACCTTCCTTAATATATCACAATGTGCATTAACATTTCCGGATAAATTATTTGGAGGCGTCTCATCGGCAGCCATTGATTTTATACGTAAAGCATTGCGAATAAAGCCAAAGTAAGTTTTTTTTGTAAGAAAATTTGTAAATAATTTAATTTAACTGTTTATGTTTTGTTTAAACATTTTTTTTAGTGATCGCATGACTGCTGCAGGATGTCTCGAACACATTTGGCTTAAAGACGAATGTAACATCGATAGACATATTTTTAATGCGATAAACAATATGCAACAATTGGAACATGATGACGATGATGATAATGAAGAAGAAGATGAGGTGGTGGATGAAGAACAACAAGAAGAAGAGGTAGATGAAGAGCAAGTTGATAATGTTGAACATGAACAGGAAGTACAGGAAGAAGCTGTTGAAGAGGTACAGTTAGTAAAAGATAATAAACCTCAAGCTATTAGTGTAGACAATTCGGAAGAGGAAGATAATATTCCTGCTAACAATACATATGATAAATCGGCTTTAAATAAAACAACAAACAGTCACACTAATGGTCAGATCAATGGTCATCACTCATCAGCTCATACAAATGGTTTTACTAATGGTTTTACCAATGGTTATGCAAATGGTCATTCGAGTGCTCTAACTAATGGTCATACGAATGGCTATCTAAATGGTCATTCTAATGGTCATGTTACCGTTTTGAGTAAGGGCCACTCGGCTAATAGTTTTACTAAATTACGTGATGATTACCATGATAAAACCATTAAGCTTTCGGGAGTTAAATCAACATCGAATGCTACGACAACAAAAACCACGGCTATACACAATGTACCAGCTACAAAAGCCATTACCATACCATTGTGCAGTGTACAACCAACCTCATCTTTGCAACAAACATCACCTCAGGAACAACAATTATTACACATACCGGCCAGACGTCATTCATCTGAATCCAATAAAGAAAATACCTTTCTAACCACCAAGAAAATATCAGCCAACAATTGTAATGGCTCCAGTGCTGGCAATTTAAAGAAAACATCTTCATCTTCCTCCACCAACACAAACACAGTCACACAATCGGCTACCGCCACTATACATATAACACCAGCAGCTACCCTTAATACTGGCAATATAGTGGCCACCATTACATTACCCACGGCTACAAATGGGAGTGTTATCAATGATAAGGTATCATCAGTTAATAGCAACAATCATCATTCTTTATTCCCAGATGCTCCTACTACGCCCAAAGTTATACGCAAGGCACCAACTACTGATGCATCACCCACCTCAGTTAAGGCTTTAGTTAAGAAATTTCAACTTGAAGGCGGCGAACAACCCATAACACCACCAGAATTTGCCACCAATGGCAGTAAGTTGCAACATCACCATCAATTAAAATATACTGCTCAAAGCAATGGCAGCAGACCCTCACTATCCCCACCCAGTTTAGCACATTCTTCGGCCATTACCATTGCAAATTCCTCAAGAAGAGCTTCAGAACCCATCACTGCTATACACAGCAGTAAGAAATTAAGTACGACTTCCTCATCGGCACCCGTTAGCCTACCAGCTTCAGCAGCTGCTCATAATTATAAAACAACATGCGTTTATTGTGTTTCCTGTACAAATTCCTCAACAAATGGATGCAGGCATCCCAATTCCTCAATAACAACAAACAACATTACCACCTCCTTAGCTGCCAACGCACAAACAACAACAACAGCAGTAGTAGCAGCAGCAACAAAAACTTCTTGTTCCAGTACACCTCTAAGCAGTAATAGCACAAAATCCTTAATCAATAACAGCAGCAGCAATGGCAGTCTTACCTCTAGCAGTAGTAATGCTAATGCTTCCACCTCTTCTTCAACCACAGCTTTATTATTTGGTCAGCAGCAGCAGCAGCATACTCAGCATTTGTTAAATTCCCACCAACATTCACATCATTCACATCATCATCCTCATCATCACCAACATCATCATCATCATCACCATCACTTACATCATCATAATGGTGTGGTTAAGAGTGCTGCCGCTTCAGCAAATGGTTTAAGTTTAGATCAGGGTATTATTTGTTAGCTAAGGGCCTCTAGGGCGCGAAGGAATGCCAAAAGTTTCTTTCATCGTTTCTTATGTTGTATGTAGTATAGGGTGAAAAATTCTAAAAATATTAATAGTAATCATAATAACAATAATCGTAATCATAATAATATTAATATTAATAATAATAAACATAGTACGAATAGTTATTTAACAAAAAACAAAAAGTATTTCAATTACTTTTTATGTTGTTCAGATGCTGGTGTACCATATGAAGAATTTGTTTAAAATGGAGGAAAAACATTTATTTACAAAAAAAAATATATTAACTTTTCCATGTGTATGTGTTAGTTAATAAACCCTTATTAAGTAGCTTTAGAGAAAAAATTAAACTTTTGTCATTTCTGTTAACTTAAGGCCTTATCAAAATCTTTGTTTGTTTAGCATTTGTCTAATTTAGCAGAAATGACAAAAAGTTTTATACAAAATTTATAAATTTTAAACTTTTGATATGAAAGAAATTGCCCATTTGTATGAAAAAACTATAACTTTTTAATTATTAAGCTTTATGTAAGGTAATCACAGTTTTTTACATTCGCTGTGTAAACAAATTGTGTATACTAAAGCTTTTTAAGCTTTAAATCCATGTGAATGAATATATTTTCTAAAATTCTAAAAATTTTAAGAAAATTATAAAGTTTTGTTTTGAAATTCTTTAATTATCTAAAACTAAGGCATTAAAAAAGCTTTCTTTAGCTATTAAGTACTTTTATTTATTTCATTAATGTCTTAAAGCTTTATAGTGTAAAAAAAGCAAGAAATTGTAAAGCTAAAACTTGCTTTAAAATCAACAAAATTTAAACAAAATTAAAGCTCTTTCAAATATTTACTATAATATTCTTTAAGCTTTAAAAAACCAATAACAAAACTTATAAAATCTTTCAAATTTTGATGTAAAATCTATAAAAGCTTTTTTAAATACTAGTTTTAAAATTGTTAAAGCTTTTAGAAACAGATGCAAGACTTTAACTTAAGTCTATTAAATTCAATAACTGTTTCAAATTTTAAACTAAAATTAATAAAATTTAAAAGCTTTTCTAAAATATTTAAAAATTTTAAAAACGGTTATAAAACTTGGTGTGAAATTTTAAAGCTTTTCCAAATATTTTTAATTAGCTATGAAGAAAATCAAAAAGCTTTTTTTGTTCAAAAATATATGCATTATTTTCCTATAATGCAATAAACTTTTAAAAAGGTTTCGCAAAGCTTTTATATAGAATCAAGGTCCGCAAAACTAGCTTAACGACTTTTTTAAAATTGACTTGTTAGGGTGTTTTATTAAGATGTTAAACTTTTTAAGGAATTTTGATGAACATTTTGCGATTTATAAAAAAGCTTATACAAAGATTTGAGTTAATATTTGAATAATTACTGATTAACAAAACTTTCTTTAATCTAAAAGGAAAATTTAATAAAATTGTCATAAACTAATGTCTTCAAAACTTTCTAAAGCTGCTAGTTACTAAACTTTTTTTAAAACATTAAAGCTTTCAAAGTCTCTTTCAATATATTTTCGCAAAAACTCCTAGAGACCTAAAATTTTTAAGACAGAGTTAATAAGTACCAAAACTAAATTATTGAACTATTAAAGCTTTAAAAAGCTTTTTTTTTTTGTAAAATTGACTTTTTATGAAAAAAAAACTCTGGAAAAGCTTAACTAAATATTACACTTGAATTCGCAATTTAAATGGTTTAGAAGTTTAAACTTGAGTTTTTCCACAGCTATGGGGTTTTCAGCCACCTATAAAGTTTGAGAATAAATTTACTAAATTGTTAAAACTTTATCGTGTAAATAAGTAATAAATTAAAAAGCTTAAATTAACTTATAAATAAAAGTTACAAAATCTGTTAAATTGAAAGTTTATAAACTAATTAAAACAAAAAAACTTTGAAAAACAAAGCTTTTTTTAGAAATTTTTGGCTTTTGCTATACAAACTTTTTAATGATTCGAAAAGCGTTTTATTTTTGTTGAAAATTATTTTAAAAACTTTTTGAATACTAAAGCTTTTTGGCAAAGAGCTTTAAAGTTCATTGGGATCAAAAGGGTATAATAGAATTGAAAAAAATATTTAAAATTGTATAAATTATAAAAATTAGATTTAAAATTATAATTTTTTTTAGGTTATTAAAGTTAAATATTGTAAAAGTATTAATAAATTGTATAAAAAAAGCTTTTAAGTAAACTTTTTATTAATAAGTTTAATAAGAACACTTAAGTAATGAACAATTAAGTTTAAAAGTAATGGGCAATTTCAAACAAAAACTATACAAAAGCTTTAAAACAATTGGAAATTTCAGAACACTAGGAAAAGCTTTAAACTAAAAGGAACTGGTTGTTAAGAGTGCTTAAAGCTTTAGTAGCTTTTTAAAACTACCAGTGTTTTAGTACTATTTGACAACTATGTTAAAAAACTTAATTTGAAAATTGATCTGAAAAGTTTAAAAGTTTTAAAAGTGTTGAAATTTTCAATTGCTAAAAGTTTATATGGAAAAGTAAAGCTTTCCAAAAACTTTAGCTGGTTTACTAAAGTTTTTATATAAGTTATTACAAAAACAAGTTTTTCCTCCCCCCAAACAAATTCAAACTTAAACTATTTAACATAAACTCTGGTACATCAACAATTTGTTTAAGTTAATTACAATTACAAGCAAAAAAGAAACAAGTTAAATCTTAAATGATGTTATAGTACATGTTGTTTTTGTTGTAATAACAACAAAAAGTTATAATATAAAAAAAAAACAAAAAAAACCCTTTAGTTGAAACGTCCTTTGGTTATTCCTGCTCCTGCTTAAATGATTTATTTGAAAACCTTAAAAAAAAAACT
Organism: Lucilia cuprina; assembly: GCF_022045245.1. Taxonomy (NCBI): domain Eukaryota; kingdom Metazoa; phylum Arthropoda; class Insecta; order Diptera; family Calliphoridae; genus Lucilia; species Lucilia cuprina. Next base: position 33,024,152 of record NC_060951.1, on the reverse strand, counting down.
ATTTCCAAATCCTAACACTTTCCTTTAAAGGTCTCTATTTTTTGTGATTCTTAATTATTTTATATCATTATAATTCTATTATTTTAATTAATTTAAAATTTATTTTCGATCTTCATTATTATTTCTTTTCTTTTCATTTTTTTTTTTTTTGCGATGAGTGTGAAATGTTTAATTATATAATTTCTTTAACAATTTCTAGAACAAAAAAAAAACAAACTTTATATATAATTATATTTTCATTTCTATTTGGTAATGTCCTTTATTTTATTATTATTTTAAATTTAATAGATATATATTAAAACAAAAAAAGAAAACTGCTTAATTTTCTTTTACTAAAAAATAAAGAAATATTTAATTTTCTTATAAAAGGCATTAAAATTTACAACATAAAAAAAAACTAAATATTTTATTAAACATTTTATTTTTTTGGGTTTATAGAAAAATTTTTCTTTTTTTTAACAATTGTATGTAAATTTTTATTACAAAAAAAATTAATAACAATTGTTTATTTTTTTAAAAAAGCATGTAAATTAGTATTATAATAACCTAACAGTTTAATAGAATTTTAATAAAAATTAAACAAAAAAATTTAAATTTTATTTAAAAATCTTTTAAACTGTTTAATACTTTAATAATTATTATGAAAAAAAACATTTCTTAATTTTCTCTTATTTTTATTATTGCCCTTAAAACAACAATGTTTTTTTTAGCTAAATGTTAAACTATAATTATAAACATAAAAAAAATATTAAAAAAAATTTATTAAAATTAAAAAAAATATTAATTAATTTATAAAAAAAAATTATTAATAAAAACAAGAAATTATAGTTTTTAGTTTTCATTTATTGTTTTTAAGTTTAAAAGAAAATACCTACACTAATTAATTAAATAATTAATAGCTATAATAATAAATAATTAATTAATTATTATAATTATAATTATTATTTTGCTGAAAACTGAAGTGTGTGTTTAAAGAGAGAGAAAAAAATGTTATACAAAATAAATATGTAATGAGAAATCAATAAAAAATATTTAAAAACAAACATTTTACACAAAATCTTAAACATTTATGGAGGGTTAAGTAGTGGAACAAAAGTAGAACCCATTGATTAACATTAAATTTAAACAACTAAAAGATAAACTAAATAATTGTCCAAATTACAAATTATGAAAAGTTTAACAAGCCATTGAGTATGGTAAGTTTAGCTTTTTTCACATACAACACTTTACACCTTACAACAGTTATATACTGTTTGTTACAAACAATAACCTCTATTGGAAAAGTCTGGCAACATTAATGCAAAATGTAACAACTTATTGCAAATAATTCAACAAAACTTAAGCTTAAATTCACTTGTAAACATGTAATTTTTGAATTATTGCAATCGAAAACAACACTTAAAACACTCTGGCAACACTGGTTAAATAATTTTTCATAAACTGTTTACCATAAAATAACATCACTCGTTTCAGCTAAAAAGTTGTGAACAAACTTGCTATGTTAACTTTGATTTCAAAGAAAATTACACTAATCTAGTATTTTTGAAAACTCTGGCAACACTGGCACTCTAAGTTTTATATAAACAAATAATTTCAATAAAAACCTAACAAATGACATTAGTTTTACACGAAACGGTTTAAAACTTTCAAAGTTATAGCAAAATAAAAAAAATTAAACAAAATTATAATAAATTTCATAAATCTGGCAACATTAGCAAAATAATTTCACATAAAACAAGTAGTAAAAAAAATAACCTAACGATAGACTCTAATTTTAAGCCAAACGGATCAATACTTACAAAGTTATAAGCATATAAAGATATGTATAAAAATATAGTAAATTTTTGAAAATCTGGCAATATTGGTGAAATAAATTTTATACAACATGCAGCTTAAATCAATACCTTTCAATTGACACCAAATTCATAACAATCATAAAAGTACTTTTAAAGTAATAGCCTTTTAAAGAAATATAACACTATAATAATAAAATTTTAAATGTCTGGCAACACTGGTAAAATAATTTTTACTAAAACAACTAGACCTAATTATAAGCTAACGAATGACTCTACCTTCACTTAATTCGCTTAAGTATTTTAAAAGTTATAGCAATTTATAAAATCCTTAAAATTGGACAATTTTCCAAAACACGACAACCCTGTTAACACATTCGTACAGCGCCATCTATTGATGGGGTACATGGTTTTTCTGCAAAGCAAAAACACATACCTATTTTCAAACGATAATAACTCGAAAACTACTGAACCGATTTCAATAAACCTTATGCGGACTTGCAGGGGGCGTATTGTAGATTCATAAAAATTATATTGCCAGAGTTGCCACCCTGCTAAAAATTACTAAAAACCAATTTTAATTTTAAAAACGTTATAACAACAAAACTATTGAGCCGATTTTTATGAACTTTGCATAGACTTGTGGAGGATATAGTGAAAATGGCAAAAAAATGATTTGCCAGTGTTGCCACCATATTAAAAGTGTCAAAAATTAGTTTGAAAGAAAAAATGATTTAACTTCACAAATACTGACCCAATTTTGATAAATTTGGTATGAACTTGTAGAGGATAATTTTTAGATTATGAAAATTTATTTTGACAGAGTTACCACCTACTTAAAAGTGGCAAAATTTAAGTAACTTTTTTCAAAACATTACAACACCAAATCTACTAAACGGATTTCACTGAATATGGTTTTGATCTGTAGGGAATATAATTACGATTGTAATCATATCATTTGCCAGAGTTGCCACCTTGCTAACATTGACAAAAATTTAATATAATTATTTTGTAATTTTATTATGAAAAAATAAAATTGGCAACTCCGTCAAAGTAAGTTTTTATAATCAACAATATGTCAAGCACTAGTCCTTATGTTTATTAATCAAATTTGGTTCATTAATTTTGTGTTGTAAAATGAAGGCAAATTATTGTACTTTTTTGCCCCACTTTTAATAAGGTGGCAACTCTAAAAAGATAATTTTTTAGAATCTAGAATTTGTCATCTACAATTTCGTATCAAGTTTATCAAAATATCTGCAATAATTTGGGTTTTATAGCGTTTTTTCTTTTGCATTTAGTTTTCCCTACTTTTAGCTAGGTGGCAACTCTGGAAAAATAAATTTTATAATATTTAATATATCTCTTATAATTATATGCAAATTTTAACGATATTGATTAAGTGGTTTCAGAGTTATAACGTTTTTAGTTCGTTGTAATTAGTTTTAGACACTTTTAACAAGGTGGCAACTCTGGTAATATAAATTTTCTGAATCCTGAATTTGACCTCTACAAATTCATATACATTTTATTCAAATCGGTTTAGTAGTTTCTGAGTTATAACGTTTTGAAAATTAGTGTCTGTGGGACAAAATTTTTCACTTTGCAAAAAAACCATGTACCCAACCAATAGATGGCGCTGACTCGATGCTGTGGCAGGGCTGTCGTGTTTTGGAAAATAGGTCAATTTTAGGGATTTTTAAAATTGCTATAACTTTGGATGTACTCTATCAAATTGAGTGAAACTAGTGTCAATCATTAGGTTGCAATTATGCCTATAGATTTTATAAAAAATTATTTTACCAGGGTTGCCAAACTGTTTGAAATTTCCTATTCTTTAGTGAGGTGACTTAAAAATGCTATATTTCAAAAAGTACTTCCACGATTTGAATGAAATTAGTGCCAATCGATAGTTGTATAATTGAGCTTCTTATTTGTGAAAAACTTATTTAACCTGTGTTGCCAGATTTTTAGAATTCGCTTTATTTTCGTAACAAGTTTTGACTAATTACAACTTTAGTAGTACTCAACCATTTTTAATAAAACTAAACACAATCTTTAGATTATTATTTCCTCTGTATAATATTATAAAATTTATTTCAAAAGTGTTGCCAGATTTCTGAATTTTGGTTATTATATAAAACATATTTTCAACTGTTATAACTTCGAAAGTACATAGCCTTTTTTAGTGCAAATGGAGTCAATCGCTAGATTATTATTTCAACTATATGCTGTTGGAAAATGTATGTTGCTAGTGTTGCCAGATTTGTGTAATTTATTTTTAACACATCTTCACTAGCTATCACTTCCTCAGTACTTAAACATTTTAGATGAAACCTTTATGAGGTGGCTTTTTAATGTTTTATCTCTAAAAATACTGTCACGATTTTAATGAAATTAGTAACAATCTATAGCTTTATAACTGAGCTACTTGTTGGTGGAAAACTTATTTCACCTGTGTTGCCAGATTTTTAGAAATCCCTTTATTTTCATAACATGTTTTGACAAGTTATAACTTCAATAGTACTCAACCATTTTTAATAAAACTGAACATAGTCGTTAGACTATTATTTCCTCTGTATAATATTGTAAAATTTATTTCAAAAGTGTTGCCAGATTTTTGAATTTTGTTTAATATTTAAAACATATTTTGACTTGTTATAACTTCGAAAGTACTTAGCCGTTTTTAATGTAACTGGAACCAATCGCTAGATTATTGTTTCTACTATAAGCTGTTGAAATTTTTGTTTCACTAGGGTTGCCAGATTTTTGTAGTTTATAACTTCTAATTATTCAATCAGTTTAAGTGAAACTTTTTTAAGGCTGACTTTATCTCAAAAAGTACTGTCTGGATTTTAATGAAATTAGTTCCAATTGATAGTTATATAATTGAGCTACTTGTTTGTGGAAAACTTATTGTACCTAAGTTGCCAGATTTTTAGTATTTGCTTTATTTTCACAACATATTTTGACTAGTTGTAACTTCAATAGTACTTCACTATTTTTTGTATAAACTCATTGAATCATTGAATTACAATTTCTACTTTATAATGTTGGAAATATTATTTTAAAAGTGTTGCCAGATTTTTGAATTTTGTGTAATATTTAAAATCTATTTTAACTTGTTGTAACTTTGAAAGTACTTAGCCGTTTTTAGTTTTACTGGAGTCATTCGCTAGATTATGATTTCTTAAATATGCTGTTGGAAATTTTACTAGGGTTGCCAGATTTTTGTAATTTATATAAAACACAGTTTTACTAGCTATAACTTCCAAAGTACTTAAACATTTTAACTAAAACTGGGGTCAATTACTAGATTAACACTATATTGTTGGACATTTTTTTCACCAGTGTTGCCACCTTTTTATATATTTTCTTATATTACTTTAAAACTTTCTACAAAGATTTATTTTTCATAAAATTGGTGTCGATTAACTATTATTGTATGAAAAAAATTTTGATCAGTGTTGCCATATTTTCCAAATTTATTATTTTATGTTATATAAACAAAAATCTATATCATTAACATAAAAGCTCAAAAATCATTAACGCACAAAGAAAATGATAATAATTCATACAATTTGCAAACCAAATTATAACAATTAGACAATGATATGATAATAAAAAAAATTATACAAAAATCTTTAAACAACAATATTATTAAAATCATAAATAAAAGAGATTATATTAATAGCAATTTATTGAGTTTTAATAAAATTGAAAATAATAACGAAATTATAAGCAAAATATATAACATACTTTTTAGAGCTTGAATAAATTAAAAGAAATACAAACAGCCCAAATGTATGTATGTTTGTGTAATAATTAAACATAAATAAATTAGAAAGGCAGCATTTTAAAAGACTGTAAACATTAAAAAAATAAAATTTAAATAAAATATTCAAAATTAAAAATAAAAAAAAATTATTCAGCAATAAAGGTTAGAAAAAATAGCATTAAGAAAGACAAAAATTATTCGCATAAAATCAGCGTCATTATAAATAAAAATTAACTTATATTAAATGTTGTTAAGTGTTCAATGAAATAAACAATTAAACAAAAAGAAAAGAAACATCTCTCAAACATATCAAATCATTTTAAACGAAACGAAGATATAAAAGAATATGAATTGTTGATGTTTTTAAAACAAATTTAAAGAATTATTAAAAAATGTATATAAATCATGAAATATTTATTCAAATCTACTTGTATATGTGTCAATTTATCTATGTAAAAAAAACTAAAGTGTTCAAGGATGTTAAGAAATAAAACATAAATTATGATATATATTTAGCTTAATGAAGGTTTCTTTTACTTTACTTCCCTCCTTTGAAACAAAAAAAAGTTAAAAAAAAGTAAACTTTTCGATGTGTTTAATTATTTATTCAAATATATTTGGCAAACATATTTACATATACAAATCAAATGACTGGATTTTAAAGAATTTTAGAAAAACATTAAATATTTACACATAAAAAACTCTCTTACAAAATAATCAAGAAATTTGAACAATTTTAGTAACGGCTCTAAAAGAAGCTTAAAAAAGAAAACTTAAATTAAATGTTATTGCGTGATGGAACAAAAAATATCTATATCTAAAAAAAAATTAAATTATTAAATTGAAATATTGAATGTTAAAGAAATGTTAATGGTAGTTATAAGAAAAGTAATAGGTTATATTGGAATATTCATAAAATACTCTACAACACTATAACATATATTCCAAAATAATACGTTTCGAGAAGAAAATCTTTATAATTATTAGATTTCCTTGGGCTCACCTTCGACTGAAGATATAAGTAATTTCAGTTTTTATCTTTATAAAACGGTCCTAGGACCTTTCAAAAATTTGTGTGTTGTAGAGTAAGTTAATATATTAAGACAATGTACAATGTATTATTTAAAAATATTTTAATTTTAAACATGTATTAGATTTTTCTTTCAAAGTGACATTATAATGTAGTTTTTCATAAGTTTCGTTAATTGTGTTAATAAAGTGAATAAAAATCCAAAGAAAATTTTAAACTATTGTTCTAAAATAAACATTTTTTACCTTTTTGATTTGCAAATGATAAGAAATATTTTAAAATAACAAATTTTTGAAGACAAATTTATTTCCATATAAACTACATGGCAACCCGGGTAAGCAAAACTCCCAACAAAAAAACTTAGACATGTAATATTTATAGCATTTTAAATAAATCGCAATGAAAAATTACTTTTATTCCTAACTCAGTAAAAAGTAACACAGTGGCAACTCTGGCAAAACAATTTTTAAAACAATTCAATTTATTCGTACCACTTTAATATCAACTTGTATAAAATTATTGTGTTATAATGTTCATTTATGTTTTACTAAGTTTTCGTCTTGTTTTACAAGCTGGCAACACTGTCAGTATAAAATGTCAAATTCCGGATTAAACTCTTAACAAGACCATTTAAAGTTGAGCAAAATTGTTAGAGTAGATTTAAACTATAAAATAGTTTAATTTTAAACTTTGTTCTAACTTTGCCAACACTGGCAACACTGTCAGAATAAAATTTCTAAATCTTGTATAGTCCTTACAAGTCCATGTAAAGTTCCACTTAATTGGTTCAGTAGTTTTTGTGTTATAACATTTTTTTTTAATTACTGCTTTTTTGCACTTTTAACAAGTTGGAAACTCTGGCAAATTTATTTTTTCAAAACTTGAACATATCCTCTAAAAAATCTCTAAAATGTAGAATGAAATCGATGAAGTAGTTTTTGGGTTTTAACGTTTTCTTAAGTTGTACTTAGTTTTCATCACTTTCAATAAGCTGGCAACACTGGTAAATAAAAATTTCTAAATCTTAAATATACTCCCTATACGAACATGTAAAGTTCAATTAAATTGTTACGGTCGGTTTGGTGTTATAACATTTTTATCTCAACACTCCGATTTTTGCTTTTCTTCAAGGTGGCAACTCTGGCAAAATAAATTTTTGGAATCTTGAATAAAGCCTATACAAAAGCTTAGAATGCTGATTGAAATCGGTAAAATATTTTTTGTGTTATAACGCTTTTTCCATTGTACTTAATTTTTTGCTATTTTTAACAAGATGGCAACACTGAATATTTTTTTTTAAATTTTCAGTATATTCCCAACAAAACTAGACAAACTTCTTAAAAATAGATTAAGCAGTTTTTGTGTTATAACATTGTGAACATAAAAATAGTTTTTTTGAACTTTAAACAAGTTGGCAACACTGGCTAAATAAATTTTTAAAAATCTTCAATATGCCCCCTTCACGACCACATAAAGTTCATTGAAATTGGTTTAGTAGTTTTTGAGTTATAACCATTTGAAAATAGGTATCTGTTTTTGCTTTGCAAAAGTGCCATACATCCCATCAATAGATGGCGCTGTATCGATATATTAACAGGGTTGTCGTGTTTTGGAAAATTGGTAGATTTAAGGGATTTTTAAAATTGCTATAACTTTGTTATTATTTCATTTAATTCAGTAAAACTAGTGTCAATCGTTAGGTTGTTATTTAAGCTATTGATTTTATTAAAAATTATTTTAGCAGGGTTGCCGCTTTTGCGTAAATATTACATTATTATTTAATTTGTTTAAAATTGTTATTACTCTTAAAGTACTAAACTGATTCCAATGAAATTAAAGTCAAACGAAAGCTGAGAATTTAAACTACAATTTTGTTGAACATTTATTTTATCAATATTGCCAGATTTTCGAAATTTGGTAAACTTTTATACATTGTTTTTCTGCAAAACGAAATATTGCTGACAACGGATCTTTTTTTCAATAGGATATAAAATAAAAACTACTAAATCGATTTATAACAAATTGGTATGGTTTTATAAGAATCATATTCAAGAATTTAAAAATATATTTTTCCAGTGTAGCCACCTTATGAAAAATGGCGAAAAATGGAGTTTTTATTTTCCAAAATTTATAACTCCAAAACTATTGAATCAATTTCCATGAACTTTATATGACTTTTAAGGGGAAATATTAAAGATTAAGAATAATTAATAAACCAGAGTTGCCCACTTTATAAAAAGTGGAAAAAAGTTGAATACAACTAAAAGCTATTTTCAAAAGGTTATAACTCAAAAACAAATGAACTAATTTGGTTTAATTTGTATGCGACATATTAAAGATTAGGCGACATATTAAAGATTAGGAAAATTTATTTTGCTAGAGTTGCCACCTTGCTAAAAAAAGGACATAACATAAAAACAAACAACTATTTTTAAAATGATAATATCATAATATATTATGATATGAACATGTCATATGAACATGTAAAGATGTTTAGAAATATAAAAATTTATATTGCCAGATTTGCCACCTTATAAAAAGTGCTTAAAAAATATGCACAACATATGACTACTTTTCTAAAACAAAAATTACTAAACCAATTACGAAAAACTTTCTTGCGATGAAAAGGGAATGTAATTAAGATTCTAAAACAATGTTTTTACAGAGTTGCCACCCTTTTAAATGTAAATAAAAGTACCTAGATGGAAATAGTTAATCAACTCAATCAATATTTTAAAGTTTTATAGACAATATATTGAAATAATTAAACATTTACTTTGCCAGAGTTGCCAGCTTGCAAATTTTATTATAAAACGGGGAAATATATGTATATTAGTATTTCCATTGTATTTTCACTTATTTTATAATTAATTTTGAAAAATTAGTATTACACACATTTAAAGAAATCTTATTTTTTGCGTAGATTCAAAAACCGATTACTTTTTAAAGATAAAAGTTTATATTTTATGAATACAATTACTTTTTGAATTAGTTTTATTTTAAATTAGTTAGTTAATATATATACATGTATAATTGTATTTATAAATTTTACTTTTCATTTTTAAACTTAAAGAAATTTAAAATTAATAATAAAAATAAACTTTAAAAAAGTGTTCAATGTTTGAAAAAAAAAGAATTGAAAATAATGAATTCATTGCAATTTGAATTAGAATGAGTATGAAATTATTAAAAAACTATTAAAATATTAATGAATTTTCCAATTTTTTTAAAATTTACAAAGTTTTGTAAATAGTCAATACCCAACAAACAAATTTGGTTTAAATGCTTAAAGTTTTATGTTTAAACTTATATACTTACTTTAATTTATAAAAAATGCTTTTAATTTTTATTTAAAACCAATTTTATTATACTTTTTATTTCAGAAATTTTTATTTGATTTCATTTTTTTTTTGTTTTCTTAAGAATTTCTTTTATATTCTATTACATTTCTTTTATATAATTTTTATTAATATCATAATTGTTTTGTTATACCATTTAAGTCAAAGCTATTTTTTTAAAAAATAAATATATATTTTCAAAATTTTAGAAAAATATATGAAAGCTTAATATGTAAAAACTTAATTAAAAAAAATCATATATTTTTCAACAAAAGATCAGTGTACTTTTTTAAAGGAAATGCGCCGAATCCATAACTGATTTTATAATGCCACAATCTCATTACAGTTTTCGAGATATCGAGTCCTATTGTTTGACATGCCTTATGTTTTTAGTTATATTTTTAAACATTGCAAAAGAGCGAAAAACATTTATTTCTAAAATTTGTTTTAACTTCTGAAATGTTAAATCTTAATAATGCCACAATCTCATTACAGTTTTGGAGATATCGAGTCCTAAAGTTTGACATGCCTTATGTTTTTAGTCATATTTTTTAAACGTTGCAAAAGAGTGAAAACATTTATTTCTAAAATTTGTTTTATCTTCTCAAATGTTAAATCTTAATAATACCACAATCTCATTAAAGTTTTCGAGATATCGAGTCCTAAAGTTTGACATGCCTTATGTTTTTAGTCATATTTTTAAAACGTTGCAAAACGGCGAAAAAACATTTATTTCTAAAATTTGTTTTATCTTCTGAAATGTTAAATCTTAATAATACCACAATCTTATTATTGTTTTCGAGATATCGTGTCCTAATGTTTGACATGCCTTATGTTTTTAGTCATATTTTTGAGACGTTGCAAAAGCGCGAAGAAACATTTATTTGTAAAATCTGTTTTATCTGCTGAAATGTTAAATCTTAATAATACCACAATTTCATTACAGTTTTCGAGATATCAAGTCCTTAATTTAAACATGCCTTATGTTTTAGTCATATTTTAAAAACGTTGAAAAAGCGCAAAGAAACATTTATTTGTAAAATCTGTTATATCTTCCGAAATATTAAATCTTTCTACTTTCAAATAATGTCTAAAGCTTTGTTATATATTCCTTCTTCGAGAATTTTTTACTTAAAACCTACTCAGTATTAACTAATTTTACGAAATTATCAACACCCACTGTACTCATACTCCTTCCTTTTCCACAATCTCAGACACACGAGTGAAAAATCAACTACGGAAATGCAAAATGTTCACATATGTTAAGACAACGCGCAATGCGTTTTCAGACAAAAAACGTATTGAAATCATAAATCGAAAATAAACATAATTTATGTCAACGTAAAGAACGAAAACAACACAATCGTATAACACTTTCGTTAATCTATTTTTATTTAATATTCACCAAAAATAAAATTAAAAAAAATAAAAACAAAACAAAACAAATTCATGGCGTCTAGCATGAAGGAAAACACACGAGAAAGAGAATAATTATTTATGTGTTTCGTACAAAAAAAAAAAACAATTTTGATTTATTAAAAACGATAAAACACACTAAATAATAAATCCATCAGTTAGTTGTGTGGACCACGTGTAGTGCGAAAGTTTTCAAAATAATATATTCCGTGCGAGTAAAAATATTGAAAATTTAAATAAATTTTAAATTTATTCTGCACTTTCGAAATCGGATTTAAAAAAAATATTTAAATAAAAATGTAAAAAAATATTAAAATTAACAAAAAAGCTAAAATTTCCAAAAAAAAAAATTTAAATAATTTTAAAAATTTCGAAATCAAGTAAAAATTTATATAAATGAAAACTTGGAAATATTAACAAAAAAAAAAAATTAAATAATTATAAAAATTAAACAATAAATTTCAATTTCAAGTTAAAAAATTTAAAAAAAAAACTAAAATTTTCTTCTTCAAAATTTTCTTCTTTTCAAAATTTTTAATTGAATTTTAACATCGTGAGAGTTAAAATTACATTTAAAACAAAAATTTAACTTAAATATTTTGAAAAAGTATTGAAAAAAATTACAAAAATATAACAAAAGAAAAATATTAAATATGAATATCGAGATAGATCAGATATTTTCAGAAAACCCAGTATGGAATAACATAGACCTATTATGGATCAAGCTTTATAGAATTTAATTGAACATTAATAAGAAAAACGTTAAAAACTAATTTTATTATTAAATTTTATAAAAAGTCTTTTGATTTCGATCAGACGCTGATCCCACGGGGGAAAAAGAAAAAATTTCACCTGCCCCCAAAATCAGAAATTTTTTATACAAAATATATAAAAAAGGAAAAAACAAAAGTTCCTCACCAAACACTCGAGCAAAATCCGCGGTTAATTTCGATTCAGATTTTCGAATAAGCTTTGCATGGGGGCTATGAGCATTTATTCCTTCCACTATACTTGCTGTAGAGTATACAAAGTAACAATTTCGTTTCATAGTCTTGAATTTATTTAATATTTTTTTTTTTCTTGGACTACCACTCAGGGGATGACCTCTACTCATGCAGTGCATTGTGCTGAAACTAGGAAAATAGGTTGCGGGAGGGACAGTGCGGCATAGGAATGAATTTTAACTGTAATGTGTTGTGCGTTCCACTGGTCAATCAACCACAAATGGGTGTGTTCTTGAAGACAATCGTGTGCTACGTAGAAATATACATGTTTCGCGAAAGAGTTCCCTAATTTCAGAGGAACACATTCCATTATAGTATCGATAGAACAGTGAAATACACCCCACATTGCGACGGTGCTCCAGTGAATCAATAGAGTTGGCTACCCTACTGTCTTTAATAAGTACCTTCGCCCTCTCTTGTACGCGGTCGAGTAGCTCCAAAATAGACTTCGAAGCTTCGGCCCATACAAGGGAATTGTTTTTTTTTCGATTGGATATGAGTGGTGTAAATAATGAGAAGATCAGATGGAGTGAAGTATGTCTTACACCGTTTCAAAAAACCGATACACTTGAATGCTTCTTTCGACATTTGGAAGATATGTTTAGTCCATCGGACAGCTCACTGTATTTGCATGTCCTGAACTTCTGATTCCTTAATATTTACAACACCCATAAATATAGATGGACTAACATTATGTGTCATACGTTTATGTATTAAAAAACAACATTGAGTCCTGCGGGCGTTAAAAACGACTCTGTTTAGAGATCTTTATTAAGGTGTGATTAAACGATTCATTTATATTGCGCCTCATTGCCCCAATCTCTAGAGGGCTTGGTCTATATTTCAATGAATAGGAATGGCAGATATTGCTGTCATCGGCAAAAAGAGTAGACAGCGTTGGAAGTTTGACGTAGAAGGTCATTTATGAAGTTAAGAAATATGGTAGGAGAAAGAAAGAAGCCTTGCGGTACCCCTGAATTATTTTTGAACTCGTTTGATGAGATCCCATTTATAATAACTCGTATAGTGCGATTACTGAGAAATTTCGAAATAATTCGAAGAAGTTATTACCGATACCAAGAGATATCTCACTAGTATATAACTCATTCAATGAACTAGCGGCCCAGAGTCAGAGAGTCCAATGTATTTTCCATATAAATATCGGAAAAGTTCTCCTCGCCTCTTCAAACTTTATCAATTAGGGACCTGTTCGACACATTTGTTAAATTATAGAAAATATAGTAGATCAGATTAATTTAATACCTATCTGTGACAATGGAGATATCGGTCTTTTTGATCATGTCAGAAATAAAGCTGAAATACTTAAGCATTGAAGTCAAGATCGTTTTAGTACAAAAATTAGAAAACTTTAGATAATGTATAGGTCGATCTAAACAAAATCGTTTTGTACTTAACTTTCGAAAATATTATGGTTGAGCTTTCAAAATTAGTTCTTATCCTAAGACTTTGAGATCTTTATATTGAGAACGGGATAAGTCCTTTTATTTCTAGATCGAAACATGTAGTAGAAATAAACTTTTTTCTAGAAAGATCTATATAAAGTATTAAGAACTATGATGCATTTTAAAATACATTTAACAATCTGTCTAATATATCTGATAACTCATAATAAAACTGATGGCCGACCAATACAAGAGATAACGGAAACAAGAAATCCACCAGAAACTCAAATACCAGCCGGTAAGATTTATTTTAGCGAAATTTTTACGATTTAATAAAATAATGATTTCTTATAAAAAAATAATAAATTAAAATTAAGAAACCGAGTTTCTAAATCGGCCCCTAGGTATAAGTACAACTTATATAATCTCTATTATACTTTAGGTTTCTCACAAGCCACAAATGAAGAACTAAAACCCAGCGAAATTCAGAAGGCGGTATGCACTGTAACCTCAGGCGATGTACGGGCCAGTGCTGAGGCCTTTACAACCAGAGAACTGAAAGGAGTTTGTGGTTCTACAGAAATGTTAAAATCATTTCATAATTTAGAACAAAAATTAGGACAAGAATTGCAAAATATACAAAAACTAATACAAGATCTACACCGTCAATTTGTAACCAAAGGAAGAGAAGAACAAACTCTTAGCGAAAGATCCCCAGAACCGGTAACATCAGCTGGTATTGTTAGCATTAATATGAATACAACACCAGTTCCAGCCTTTAAATTTCAACCTATACCAAATAGTGAAAATAAACCACAGAAAACCAATGAAATAAGTAAAAATTATTATCAGTTGCCCAAGTTAAAATCTTTACCAACACAAGATCAGAATAAGGCCACCACTATAAGGGATCAGGAGGCTAAAAAATACAATAATAATACCCTCATCACAAATAAAAATGTTAAGGTTTATAGCTATTACTGGAGAATGGAGAATTTTACACAGAATATTAAAACTGGCAATAGTTTAACTATGGAAAGTCCCATATTTTCCATAAGAGGTAAGGGTTTTGATACTTTTCCTTTATAAAATATTTAACTTATCAAATTGCTATAAAAATCATAGGCAAAGCTTTGAAAATTAAGGCTTTCTTTCAACATTTGCATCGTGATTTTCTTTATTTACAACTGGAGGATTGCTCTTCATCGCCCCAGTTGGGTCTGGGCAATAGTATCATTTTAGATACGGGTGCTATATTTAAGGAAATCAATAGTGACAATTTTAAATATAAAATGTCTATATTGGATCAGGTATTTTTTGTTAAATTTAATAGAAATTTTTTTATTTTAAATTTATTTCCTTATAGAGTAAGAAACGTTCCTCGGATTTGGTTTCCCAAGAATTTGATAATCATGATAGCGGTTTTCTAATACCAAATAGTGCCTTAATCGATAGTCCTTTTATTAAGGATGATTCTTTGTTAATACAATTATTTTTGTATTTATAATTAATTGAAATTTTCTACAAAATAAATAAACAAAGTGTCTTAAAAAAAGTGATTTGATCTGAATTAAAGAATTTTCCAAAGTCCTTTTTAAAATTCTTAAAACTTCAAGACTAAAGAATAGATTAAACTATAGTCTAGTTAATAGATATTAAACTATCCAATTTTATAGACAAATAAGACTTTAGTTCGAGAAATGCTATAAACAAGACTCAGTTTGGACTATAGAAAACTTTCTAGTCCGAACTTTAGATAAAACTATAGACTGGACTGTAGACATGGACTGTATTTTGGACTGTAAATATGGCTATATTCTGGATTATAGACAAGTCTATATTCTTGTCTATAGTCAAAACTAAACACTTGTCTATATTCTGGACTAAAGACAAGTCTATATTCTGGACTATAGACAAGACTATATTCTGGACTATAGACAAGTCTATATTCTAGACTATAGACAAGTCTATATTCTGGACTAAAGACAAGTCTATATTCTGGACTATAGACAAGTCAATAGTCCGGACTATAGACAAGTCAATAGTCTGGACTATAGACAAGTCAATAGTCTGGACTATAGACAAGTCAATAGTCTGGACTATAGACAAATCTATAATCTAGACTTTAGACAAGTCTATAGTCTAGACTATAGACAAGTCAATAGTCTGGACTATAGACAAGTCTATAGTGTGGACTATAGACAAGTCTATAGTCTGGACTATAGACAAGTCTATAGTCTGGACTATAGACAAGTTTATAGTCTGGAGTATAGACAAGTCTATAGTCTGGACTATAGACAAGTCTGCAATCTGGGCAATAGACATTTCTATAGTCTGAACTGTAGACAAGTCTATAGTCTGAATTGTAGACAAGTCTATAGTCTGAACTATAGACAAGTCTGTAATCTGGATAATAGACATGTCTATAGTCTGACCTGTAGACAAGTCTATAGTCTGAATTGTTGACAAGTCTATAGTCTGAATATGTCTATAGCCTGAATTGTAGACAAGTTTATAGTCTGGATTATAGACAAGTCTATAATCTGGACTATAGGCAAGTCTGTAATCTGGACTATAGGCAAGTCTGTAATCTGGACAATAAACACGCTATAGTCTGAACTGTAGACAATTTTATAATCTGGCCTATAGAAAAGTCTATAGTCTGGATTATAGAAAAGTCAATAGTCTGGACTATAGACAAGAATAGTCTGGAGTATAGACAAGTCTGAACCATAAAAGTCTATTGTCTGGAGTAATGAAACGTCTATAGATAATGCTATAATCTGGACGATATACACGACTAAAGTCTAAGGT
Organism: Lucilia cuprina; assembly: GCF_022045245.1. Lineage (NCBI taxonomy): Eukaryota > Metazoa > Arthropoda > Insecta > Diptera > Calliphoridae > Lucilia > Lucilia cuprina. The sequence goes on along the minus strand of NC_060951.1, from coordinate 33,007,576 downwards.
ATAGTCAAGACTAAAGTGTAGATTATGTACCAGATTATAGGCAAGACTATAATATGGGTTATAGCCAAGAGTATGGACTAATTCTGGACAATTGACAAAACTAAATTCTTAAATTTCAAAATAATAAAAAAATTTCAAACATATTAAACTTTCATAAATTTTTATAAGATTTTTTTTTTTTTTTTTTGTATAAAAATTAATTTAATAAAGTTTCCAAATATATAAATTTTAAAAAAGTAAATAATTTTTTCTTTCTTCAAAATAATATCAGATTATTTTTGTTAATATTTATGTATTAATTTCTTTAATTTAAAGTTAATAAAATTTTCAAATAATCAGGTAACAAATATAAAAATTACAAATTACATTTTTCATAAATATTGAGGCAATTTTGTTTTTTATTTATTTTTATTGATTTTTTTCAATTTTGTTTAATTTGTGTTTTTATTTATTCTGTTATTATATTATTAAATATGTTTTTATTTTTTTTCGAAAATATTTTTAATTAAATAAATATTAATAATTAAATATAAATATTGAATTGAATAATAAATATATAATATATATGTTATTTATGTTTATAATAAATTATTGCGCAAGCTTACATCACATTTTTAAATAAAATTTAGGTTTATTTTTTTGTTTGTTTTTGTTTTATTATATTTCGAGGAAATTAAGTATTTCTTTTAAATAAATTTGTATTGTATTAAAATTTAAAATAAATTTCAGAATCAAACCCGTTAATTTATGATTTAATATCAGATCAGTATTATAATGTCTTCACTTTAATTGTGGTAGGTTAGACATAAAAATGACATGAGAACTATATTTAATCTTAGTTTAAACCTATGGTTAATATTTCAATAACTTAACAGGTCTTTATCGTTAAAATCAATTTGATTTTAGAGTTTTTTTTTTAAATAATTGAGAATAGTGAAAGTGAAACGATTTATAATAATGTTATTTTTTGTCGCTTTTGTCTATGGACCAGCCTTTTGTCATGTCTATGGTCTATTCTCTTGACTAGTCTATGAACAGATCTAGGGAATAGACTACTGTATAGTAAATACACTATTGACTAGTCTATAGACTACTTTATCAACTAAACTATAGACTAGTCTATAAACTAGTTTATTAAATAATCTGTAGTTAGTCTATAGACTAGGCTATTGACTATATTTTAAAATAGTCTATGGACTAGCCTATTATATAGGATGTGGACTAACTTATTGAATAGTCTATAGACTAGGTTATTGACTAGGATATGGGCTTGCTAATTGACTAGTTTATGAATCAATATAATGAGCTATTGACTAATCTATAAACTAGTCTATTTACTAGTATACTGACTAGTATATTGAACGATCTGTGGTAAGCCTATAAACTAGTATGTGATTAGTGTGTGGACAAGCTTATTGACTAGTCTATAGACCAATCTGACATTGACTGATTAGTCTATTTACAGTTGGCAAGTCTATAAACTAGTGTGTAATTAGCCGATTAATTAGTCTGTGACTATTCTATGGACTTGCTTATTGACTAATCTATGGATCAATTCATGGTCTATGGACTAGTCTATACTATTGACTAGTATATGAAAAACTATATATACTAGTCTATGAAATAGGCTACTGACTAGTCTATGGAATTGTCTATTGATTAGTCTATGAATTGGTCTACTGACTAGTCTATGGACTAGCCCATTGACTAGTCTATGAACTAACCTATTGAGTAGTCTATGGACTAGCTTATTGACTATACTGTTGACCTATTGACTAAACTATGGACTAGTCTATGGACTAACCTATAGACCAATCAAAAGATAAACCTATAGACTAGACTATGAACTAGCCTATTGAATAGTATATAGACTAGCTTATTGATTGGACTAGCCATTTGACTAATCTTTGGACTGAACTATATACTAGCCTATGGACTAACCTATAGACTATTCAAAAAATTAGTCTATGGATAAGCTAGTCTATGAACTAGATTTTTGATTGATCTATAGACTAGTCTATTGATTACACTACAGACCAGTCCTTTGAGTAGTCTATGAACTAATCTCTTTCTTAGTTTATTGATTAGTCTATGGACTAGTTCATTGACTAGTCTATTGATTACACTACAGACTAGTCCTTTGACTAGTCTATGAACTAGTCTCTTGCTTAATATATTGATTAGTCTATGGACTAGTTTACTGACTAGCCTATAGAATAGTCTTTTAACTAGTTTGTGAACTGTCATAACTATGGATTAGTCTATGGACTTGTCTCATTGACTAGTCAAACAGAAATAGAAGATAGTATTCAATTGAACTCTCATTACATTTTCTCTTCTCAATTATGTAGAAAACTCTCTTTGTTAAAAAAAACTTTAAATAAAATTGAATTTTTCTTTAAAATGTATAAGCACATTTTTGTATCTCTTTATCCCATGTATTTTTTTATCTAGTATTTTTGATGATATCAAGGAGTAGTATTAAGGTTTCTTAAGATGTATAATAAAGTTTTTTTTGCTTTATTTTTTTTTATGTTAAGTATTAATGTTAAATATATATATATATCTGGGTAATTGAACTTGTTTTGCGTTATTTTATCCATTAAGTTTTAATATTTAAGTTTATATAGTCAGACTTTAAGAAAAAATTAAAAAGCTTTATATAAAAATTTAAACGTAAATAGAAAAAAAAAGCTTGAGAATTCTTAAACATTTTTATGAAAAAATAAAAAAAATCAAGTCTTTCTTTAAAGGTAGTTAAAGAGAATTTTGTTTTTTTTTTAAATAAAATTTTATTTTATAAAGATAAAGATTTTATTTAGTATATAAATAAAAAAAGGTTTTAGTTTTCTTTAAATAACGGCAGGATTTTTATAGCAAGTGTTTTTTTTTTAGTTTTCTTTTTTAAAATTTTAATAAGACTTTATTAATCAATTGTTTTCTTTTTAAATGCAATTTGAATGGAATGATTTGTTTTCTTTTTTTAATTTATAGTTTTTTTTTCGAAATTTGTTTGGAAATGTATAAGTAACTGGTATTTTTTAGCAAGTTTTTTTTTAGTACTACATAGAATAAAATACTAAACTAAACTACATATTCATCATAACAAGATTTTTGAAAAAGATAAATAAATACAAAACTACAATGTTTTCAAATTAAAATATAAAGAAAATTTAATTTTGTTTTATAAACCTTTAACTAGGTTTTATTAATCCCATTGTATTTATTTAAAAATTAAGGGTTTTTTCATTAAGTCCAATTAGTTTAAAGAAAATTTTCACGAAAAACTTAATTTTGAAAACATTGCAGTTTATTTTTATCATCTTTTCAAGAGTAACTATGGACCATAAAATTATTTTCTTTTGTTATTGATTTATTTTTTTTTTTTTATTCTATTCCAAATTCACTACATCTGAAGTAATTCTCAGGAAGTAATTTTCATGTTCTTTCTAGGAAGTTAATATAGAATACAACTAATTTGACTTAAATAATTTTAACACAAATATATAATTTACACGCATTTATCAAAAAACAAGTAAGAGTTCTATATTCAACTGTGCCGAATCTTATATACCCTTCACCATGATGTGTTAACAAAACAGTCATTACGAATTTTATTACAAAAAAATCAAAAAAATACCAATTGTAGCCCATTTTATACGATCTAAATTAATCCAGGCTTAACTTCATACATCTAGATTCAATATTATAGAAATTTTTAAAAGTACCTTTTGAAGAACGAAAAAGTACCAAAAACTTCCCTTTTATGGATTCCCACTTAATCCAGGCTTTACATAATGTTTCTAGGTTCAAGATTATAGCAAATTCAAAAAGTACCTTTTGTAGAATGAAAAAGTACCAAAAAGTCCCCTTTTATGTGTTCTAGCCTAATCCTGGCTCAACATACTTAACTTCATGTTTCTAAGTTCAATATTATAGAAAATTCAAAAAGTTCCTTTTGTAAAACGAAAAAGTACCAAAAAGTCCCCCTTTTTTTTGTTTCATACTCAGTCAAGGTCCTACATGCTAAATTTCATGTTTCTAGGTGCAATATTATAGAAAATTCAAAAAGTACATTTTGTAGAACGAAAAAGTACCAAAAAAGTCCCCCTTTATAGGTTCTTACCCAGTCAATGTCCTACATGCTAATTTCATGTTTCTAGGTTCAATATTATAGAAAATTCAAAAAGTACCTTTTGTAGAACGAAAAAGTACCAAAAAGTCCCCTTACATGTGTTCTCCAATAGAATTATTGAAAATTTGGATCTCCCAAATATCTGCGGTCTCCTGAAAACTGATTTCAACAGACAGACAGACGGACATGGCTAAATCGACTCCGCTATCTATAAGGATCCAGAATATATACATTATTGGATCGGAAAATTATATTATATAAATTACAAACGGAATGACAAACTTATATATACCCTTCTCACGAAGGTGAAAAGGGTATAATTATAGTAAAACAAATATACTTTCAATTTTAAACAAAATTGAATTCTTTTCGCTTCTTTGGAAGTCAATAAACATCACTTCCACAGAAGGTAAACAAATTCACTTAGTGCTACTTTTGAAGTGGTATTAAATGTTATTCTTTTGGAAGTACATTATTGAATTTTTGCTAGGGTGTTCAACATGAAAATAATTTTCACACAAACTTCTCTTAAATAGTGAAATCTGTCAAATTTCCTTTTCATTTTTAAGTTTAAATTGCAAATCAAGGTTTTGTTGAAAAAATATAAAAATATATATAGTAAATAAATAAAATCATATACTGGCAAAATTGAATAGAAATCAAACTACTAGTTCAACATTTAAACACTACCACTAGGTTAAGGTTAAATACTACAATCTAAAAAAAAACTATTCAAATAAATAATAAAAATATAAAAAAATAAATAAAATTTCTGAAAAAATTACAGCTACACACATATAGTTATGATTTTAAATTTATATATATAAATAAAGGACATTTTTAAAATATCACGTTCTTTTTTTTTCTTCACATAACGAAACTCTAACGTTTATAATTCATTAAACAACAGATTTTTTATGAATGTTGTGAATGAAAGATAAATTAAAAGCCAAATTTTGTAACAAGAATTATTAATAGTTTTCTTTCATTTTGTAAGTTTTTTTTTTCATTCTAAATTTAATAACCACTCACTTACTTACTCGATACCAAAAGTATTTGTTTCTTCGACAGCCAATAGTAATTTTTCATAGAGTAATTCCGGTGTAGGATATGGTGGTAAATCTAAACGATTAAAACAGGTATGAGCTCTGGGCAAAGCATTCGGTTTACCCCATTTTTCAATGCAAAATCTCCGGGGTCCGGTGGAACCCCTGAGGGCTGAGAAACCCTCATAGGGTATACTAGAGGTGCCGGTGACAAACTGCAAGAGACGTAATCGCTGTTCATTGGTAAATTTTTCGATAACTTGCCAAAACCATATGATAACCTGATGATTATCATGATAACCGGAACGATATTCGGTGTTTAGACGCCAATCGTTAATATCGATTTCAGCCGTACCAGCTATAACCAATTCCAATTCACGGGCATCGAATACCGAAACTAAACGAGAATCAACAACTTCATAGAAGCCACGTACTAATGATTCCGTTTGTTCTTGCACACCCCTCTCCAAACGCCATTTAATCATGCGTTCGAGATATTCTTTTTTATTCTTCTCATTGACAATTATATTTTTGCCACCCGGCTTAAGTTCTCTCTCCACCACACGACCCAATAGCTCTTCTGTTACACAGAATGTTAAGCCCAAGTCTATGCCGGTTCCAATGTCATTATCACGTATCCATTGTAATGACTGATGAAATTCATTGTCTAATGATTCTAAATCACTTAAAGCTACGGGAAGTCTTAATAAAGCTTTATAAAATGGCCTCGTGAAAAATGCATCCAATAGATATTGATGGACTAAGGCCAGGCCTAAAACACGACCACTAAAACGGAACCAATCGTGACAGTTATCAACGAAGGCCGATAATGGTGAAACTTGTACGGTGTAAGTATCATTGGCGGAATATTCAAACAGTCCATAGTAGGGATTGAATAGTTCTCGCGATAATAAAAAGAAAAATTCTCTGGAAATAAAACAAAAAGAAAAAACAAATAATATTTAAAATTAAATTTTTAATTAGAATGTTTATAAAAAAAACTTAAAAGCTACTCACCTAGATGGTCCTCCATAATCGAGACCCTCTTCGGTGTCCCATAAGACGGCCAAACGGCCTCTTTGTAAGTCTTTTTTATTGGCTGACATAATACGACGAAATGCATCTTCCAGCAAATGTGTACGACGTATTTGTAATCTATTTATATGAAAAATGTTTATTAAATTTTCTATGAATAATGTCACCTTTTAACTCACTTTAATTTATGTGGTCCTTGACCATAACCCTTGGACTCCAATTTTCTATAGAAACATCTTAATTTGGCTTCGAAATCACGTCGAAATGGTGGTGGTGCACGCTGTAGCATGCGTGAATTCAAAATGGGTGAACCCTGAGGACTGCGTTCTTCTATGGGCACATAGCTCATAATTTCTTGTTCGAAAAGACTAAAAATATATATAATAAGAAAGAAAAATTATTAAATAGAAACAAATCAGTAAAAATTTTATTAATACAACTAATCGTCTTCTTCAACGTAACTGAGAAACGTGAGAAACTCGATTTATCCAACTATAGTCTAGACTCTAGAGGATTTTTATTTACTCTCTTGTTTTACATATTATTCAATAAAATATTTATTTCAACATTAAGGAAAATGAACTCATTGTTATGTTATAATTGTAATATTTTTCAAACGAGTTTTGTCATTATTTTGTTGAGGATAAATAAGTATTAATGTGGATAGCGCCATGACACATCATGCGATTGTTTTTTTATTTAAAATATTATTATTCAAGGACTGTAAAATATACGATCATTAACATAAAATGTTTTTATTTATAAAAGTTTATGTGAAATAGTCAGTCAAATGATGGCATATTGTTTGAGGCAAAATGTACATGAAAGTTGATTGTATGTAGAGCAAACTTTGAAATGACTTGAATCAGATTGGAAACTTGATGACTTAAAAAACAATCTATAGTCTAGTTTATTCTGTAGTCTAGTCTATATTCTACTCTATATTCTAGTCTATAGTCTAGTCTATAGACTAGTCTATAGTCTAGTCTATAGTCTAGTCTATTGTATAGTCTGTAGTCTAGTCTATAATCTAGTCTATAGTCTAGTTTATAGGTCAGTCTAGTCTATAGTCTAGTTTATTCTGTAGTCTAGTCTATAGTCTAGTATATATTCTAGTCTATAGTCTAGTATATATTCTAGTCTATAGTCTAGTCTATAGTCTAGTCTATAGTCTAGTCTATAGTGTAGCCTATAGTGTAGTCTATAGTCTAGTCTATAGTCTAGTCTATAGTGTAGTCTATAGTGTAGTCTATAGTGTAGTCTATAGTGTAGTCTATAGTGTAGTCTATAGTGTAGTCTATAGTGTAGTCTATAGTGTAGTCTATAGTGTAGTCTATAGTGTAGTCTATAGTGTAGTCTATAGTGTAGTCTATAGTGTAGTCTATAGTGTAGTCTATAGTCTAGTCTATAGTGTAGTCTATAGTGTAGTCTATAGTGTAGTCTATAGTGTAGTCTATAGTGTAGTCTATAGTGTAGTCTATAGTGTAGTCTATAGTCTAGTCTATAGTGTCGTCTATAGTCTAGTCTATAGTGTAGTCTATAGTGTAGTCTATAGTCTAGTCTATAGTCTAGTCTATAGTCTAGTCTATAGTGTAGTCTATAGTCTAGTCTATAGTCTATTCTATAGTATAGTCTATAGTCTAGTCTATAGTCTAGTCTATAGTCTAGTCTATAGTCTAGTCTATAGTCTAGTCTATAGTC
>NC_060951.1:32994952-32999559 GCF_022045245.1 Lucilia cuprina | reverse complement strand
GACTAGACTATAGACTAGACTATAGACTAGACTATAGACTAGACTATAGACTAGACTATAGACTAGACTATAGACTAGACTATAGACTAGACTATAGAATAGACTATTAACCAGACTATAGACTAGACTATAGAGTAGACTATATACTAGACTATAGACTAGACTATAGACTAGACTATAGACTAGACTGCAGACTATACTATAGACTAGACTATAGACTAGACTATAGACTAGACTATAGACTAGACTTTAGACTAGACTTTGGACTAGACTTTAGACTAGACTTTGCCCTAGACTTTATACTAGACTTTGGACTAGATTTTAGACTAGATTTTAGATTAGACTTTAGGCTAGACTTTAGACTGGGTTTTAGACTAGACTTTAGACTGGGCTTTATACTAGACTTTAGACTAGACTTTAGACTAGACTTTCGACTAGACATTAGACTATAGTATAGACTAGACAATAGACAAGAATTACAATAAATACGCAGCTCATTTCCAACATTATTTTTAACAGTTCTATCATCAGTTTTAACCATTTTTTAATATTTTTAGTGATCTTAAAAGAATGTAAATTAGTGAAATTGAAAACAAAATAAAAATCAAAAAAACTCTTACATAAAACAAATCACAAAAATTGAAACTCTTAAATAGAATGTGTATAATGAAAATATTTCTAAATTATACAAATAATCATAAAAAGTGTTCCACGAGTTCTATTCGAATAAAAAGTACTTCGTGCGTTCGTCAGTTGAAGAATTTTTGGAATTTTTATAATTTCAAAAATCTTAAAAATAATGGGATTTTTCTCAAAGGCGGCTTATATTGTTTGGGCTGTGTAAGTTTTAATATTATTTTTTTTAATTTTATAAATTTAGTTTATTATTTAACGCATTAATTTCCTACTTTCATATTTTTAAAACATTTTCCCTTTAAATTTATTTAACCTTGAACTTAAATTTAACAAACAGAACGCAAATTGTTTGCAAAATATAATTTAGTTTTATTAAAATTTTAATAAATGCCCGCATAATTATTAATTTGCATTAAATGAAGTAGATATTTTTGCAAAAAATTATGTTGAAAACAAATTCATTGCCATCGTCAGTCAACGGCATCAGTACATCTTGGTTTCCAAAATGCCACCCTTTAATAGAATGTTATAACTATTTATGGTAATTCTTTATTTAAATTATTTTTCAATCAGTAACAAAGAACCTTAAGTAAAACATATATTGAAAAAATAAGGAAATTACCGAAAGTATAAAAAATATTTGTTTTTATTTTAAATTTTGTGTCATACATTCTATATACAATCCTTTCTGAAGTTTTCTACCACACTTGACCTTCATTAGCTTTGTATTCGTATTACAATTTAATGTTTATTTAGCACATATGTATGAAAAGTTTCTAATATTTGTATGTATGTATTTTAAACGAAAATGACTAATATCTTTATAATTGATTTAGAACGGTTTTTTGGTACAAAATTCACACATGAAATATATTAAATATTATTATCTAAATGATTAATTATTCATTTGTTTTAAAGTTTTTTATTTTGACAATTACATATGTTATTAAAGTGACATGAGTTTAATTATTAGTCTTTCCAAGATATGTTCATTTGGAAATGAAGTTTGAGTGGATACATTTTGGCTTTCGACGATTACTATTTGCATACTCCTCAGTTGCATACTAGACTAGACTATAGACTAGACTATAGACTACACTATAGACTAGACTATAGACTAGACTATAGACTAGACTATAGATTAGACTATAGACTAGATTATAAACTATAGACTAGACTATAGACTAGATTATAGAATAGACTACAGACTAGACTATAGACTAGACTATAGACTAGACTACAGACTAGATTATAGAATAGACTATAGACCAGACTATAGACTAGACTATAGACTAGACTATAGACTAGACTATAGACTAGACTATAGACTAGACTATAGACTAGACTATAGACTAGACTATAGACTAGACTACAGACTAGACTATAGACTAGACTATAGACTAGATTATAGAATAGATTATAGAATAGACTATAGACCAGACTATAGACCAGACTATAGACTAGACTATAGACTATACTATAGACTAGGATATAGACTAGATTATAGACTAGACTATATACTAGACTATATACTAGACTATATACTAGACTAGACTATAGACTAGACTATAGACTAGACTATAGACTAGACTATAGACTAGACTATGGACTAGACTATAGACTAGACTATAGACTAGACTATAGACTAGACTATAGACTATACTATAGACTAGACTATAGACTAGACTATAGACTAGACTATAGACTAGACTATAGACTAGACTATAGACTAGACTATAGACTAGACTATAGACTAGACTATATACTAGACTATAGACTAGTTTATAGACTAGACTATATACTAGACTATAGACTAGACTATAGACTAGACTATAGACTAGACTATAGACTAGACTATAGACTAGACTATAGACTAGACTATAGACTAGACTATAGACTAGACTATAGACTAGACTATAGACTAGACTATAGACTAGAATATAGACTAGACTATAGACTAGACTATAGACTAGACTATAGACTAGACTATAAAATAGACTATTAACCAGACTATAGACTAGACTATAGAGTAGACTATATACTAGACTATAGACTAGACTATAGACTAGACTATAGACTATACTATAGACTAGACTATATACTAGACTATATACTAGACTATAGACTAGACTATAGACTAGACTATAGACTAGACTATAGACTAGACTATAGACTGGACTATAGACTAGACTATAGACTAGACTATAGACTAGACTATAGACTAGACTATAGACTAGACTATAGACTAGACTATAGACTAGACTATAGACTAGACTATAGACTAGACTATAGACTATATACTAGACTTTAGACTAGGCTTTAGACTAGACTTTAGACTAGACTATAGATAGAGTACTATAAGGATTTAAAGAAATAAGGATTTAAATAAAGTCTTAAAACTATAATTGGTTCTTACTCCTTAAGGCTTCCGTTTTTCAATAAACTGAAGCATTTTTTGATTGTTGTTGCATAAGATTCACTAAATTTATTTTACCACCCATATGGAGTACAATAATTTTACTAATTTATAAATAATTTATATTAAAATAAAATTACTGAAAATTGTTCTTAATTAAATAATACATATAATTATAACTGTGTTTCTCATGATGTCTGTATTAATCAGAGTCCTGATGGTTAGATCATCTAAAGCTAAATTAAAGAGTTATTGATCTCTTACAGATTAATGAACTTAAGTAAACTTTAGATTAATTATTATTCACTGAGATTTTATTTTAATAACTAAAAAAATATGAACTAAAATTTATCAATTATAACTATTTGAATATTTTGCAACCGTTAAAAATTATCGCTTCATTTTAGAGTTAAGAACTTTTAATTTTCCAATTATTATAGCGAACAGAAATTTGTAATAGAATTATGAAAGAAATATTATTTTAAATCTTATCACAATTTCTATCATTAAAAGGTATTTGAAAATAACTGAAATCAATACAAAAATTAATCTAATTCTGTGTAAAGATAAGCAAATATTGAAGAATTGCCAACTGTCGATATGGTTATCACCGAATCATTGACATAGTTTCTTAACTAGTTAATAAATTTAAAAATGATTTTTTAAATTACATACTAATATTTAGCTAATTAATTAATAAGTTAATGAAACAACCTGTATCAAAATACTATACGTAATCGATGTCGTAGCGTTGTATGTCATAATAACATTTTACATTGAAATTTTTAAAAAACAATAATACATAACAAATTATTAATTGTTATAAAAAATAATAAGTACTTTAATAATATCATGCAAACGTGCTTTCTTGCAGAAGCTACAACAAAGTAAAGTAATTAATTTAATTTGTTGATTGTCTTTGTATTTTCTTAAGAAATTAAAAAGATACCGGTAAAAACAGCTCAGGCTTTGAGATTTTTAGATGAGTCAGATTGGAAAGCTTCGAAATTTAGTTTTTTAAGTAAGGTTGATAACAGGATTTATACTACAATTATACTACTATACTGCAGACCAGATTATAGACTAGATTATAGAATATATTGTAGATTAGACTAAAGACTATAATATAGACTAGACGATAGATTAGACTCTAGACTAGACTATATAATATAGATTAGACTGTATGAGTAGTCTATTGACTACTCTATATTCTATACTCTACATTATAGACTAGAGTATTGTCTAGACTATTGACTAGACTATTAACTAGACTATAGACTAGACTATAGACTAAACTATAGACCAGACTATAGACTAAACTATAGACTAGACTGACCTATAAACTAGACTATAGACTAGATTATAGACTAGACTACAGACTATACTAAAGACTAGACTATAGACTAGACTAAAGACTAGACTATAGACTAGACTATAGACTAGACTTTAGACTAGACTATAGACTAGACTTTAGACTAGACTATATACTAGACTATAGACTAGACTATAGACTAGACTATAGACTAGACTATAGACTAGACTATAGACTAGACTA
>NC_060951.1:32910545-32990545 GCF_022045245.1 Lucilia cuprina | reverse complement strand
TGCCAATGTTGGGGCTTCCAAAAAAAAAAAAATATGACCCAACAAACAAATATTTGAACTAAAACTGATCTAGAACTGAACTAGAACTGAACTAGAACTGAACTAGAACTGAACTAGAACTGAACTAGAACTGAACTAGAACTGAACTAGAACTGAACTAGAACTGAACTAGAACTGAACTAGAACTGAACTAGAACTGAACTAGAACTGAACTAGAACTGAACTAGAACTGAACTAGAACTGAACTAGAACTGAACTAGAACTGAACTAGAACTGAACTAGAACTGAACTAGAACTGAACTAGAACTGAACTAGAACTGAACTAGAACTGAACTAGAACTGAACTAGAACTGAACTGAACTAGAACATAACTAGAACTCAACAAAAACTGAACTAGAACCGAAAATCAAAGTATGTAGTTATTAAATAACTTCAAGCTATAAGTTCACCTAAAAGTTTGCTGGGTTAATGAAATGAATTCACATATACTAATACAACTAGAACATATAAATATACATATGTATATGAATTAGAAGTGGCAAAAGGCGTGTGAGAGTATTTAAATTTTAACGAACAATTAAATGCACGAAATACATATTTGATATTGAGTTAGAAAATAAAATGACACAAGAAGATTATAAAACAGAAAAACAACAAAAAGAAGATGTAAAACAAGTCCTTTGGATGCTGTCATTATAAAAAGTGGGCATTAAATAGTATATGTTTTTATTTTTATTTCAATAAAAATAAAACATTTATAAATATGAAATAATGACTATAAATGCTAAAAACATTTCTATACAAAACTGTTAAGTTTTTAATAATGCGTTGCTTTATTCTGAAAAAAATCTAAACAAATATGAAGAATATTTATTTTCACATACTTATATTTCCATATACATATTCCCAAAAATACGTCGCATATTTTTTAATATTAACGCTACTTATACATAAGTTTCAAATAGAACAGGTGTTTTAAATGATGATGTGAAAAAAAGGAAACCAAATCAATACATTTTCATTCAATAAAAATATGAAGTGTTAATTAATATGTTTAGAACGTTTAGACATAATTTGTAGATGCGGATGTTTTACTAAAATATTCATTAAGAAATTATACAGATAAAAACTGCATTAAAAATTGCTATAAGATTTTAAATTCATAGTTTTTGTTTTTTTCAAAATTTTTCTCAATTTTTTTTTAATAAAAACTTTTCCTAGGATTTCCACTGTTCAGTTCTAGTTCAGTTCTAGTTCAGTTCTAGTTCAGTTCTAGTTCAGTTCTAGTTCAGTTCTAGTTCAGTTCTAGTTCAGTTCTAGTTCAGTTCTAGTTCAGTTCTAGTTCAGTTCTAGTTCAGTTCTAGTTCAGTTCTAGTTCAGTTCTAGTTCAGTTCTAGTTCAGTTCTAGTTCAGTTCTAGTTCAGTTCTAGTTCAGTTCTAGTTCAGTTCTAGTTCAGTTCTAGTTCAGTTCTAGTTCAGTTCTAGTTCAGTTCTACTACAGTTCTAGTTCAGTTCTAGTTCAGTTCTAGTTCAGTTCTAGTTCAGTTCTAGTTCAGTTCTAGTTTAGTTCTAGTTCAGTACTAGTTCAGTACTAGTTCAGTTCTAGTTCAGTTCTAGTTCAGTTCTAGTTCAGTTCTAGTTCAGTTCTAGTTCAGTTCTAGTTCAGTTCTAGTTCAGTTCTAGTTCAGTTCTAGTTCAGTTCTAGTTCAGTTCTAGTTCAGTTCTAGTTCAGTTCTAGTTCAGTTCTACTTCAGTTCTAGTTCAGTTCTAGTTCAGTTCTAGTTCAGTTATAGTTCAGTTTAGTTCAGTTTAGTTCAGTTCTAGTTCAGTTTTAGTTCAGTTCTAGTTCAGTTCTAGTTCAGTTCTACTTCAGTTCTAGTTCAGTTCTAGTTCAGTTCTAGTTTAGTTCTAGTTCAGTACTAGTTCAGTACTAGTTCAGTTCTAGTTCAGCTCTAGTTCAGTTCTAGTTCAGTTCTAGTTCAGTTCTAGTTCAGTTCTAGTTCAGTTCTAGTTCAGTTCTAGTTCAGTTCTAGTTCAGTTCTAGTTCAGTTCTAGTTCAGTTCTAGTTCAGTTCTAGTTCAGTTCTAGTTCAGTTCTAGTTCAGTTCTAGTTCAGTTCTAGTTCAGTTCTAGTTCAGTTCTAGTTCAGTTCTAGTTCAGTTCTAGTTCAGTTCTAGTTCAGTTCTAGTTCAGTTCTAGTTCAGTTCTAGTTCAGTTCTAGTTCAGTTCTAGTTCAGTTCTAGTTCAGTTCTAGTTCAGTTCTAGTTCAGTTCTAGTTCAGTTCTAGTTCAGTTCTAGTTCAGTTCTAGTTCAGTTCTAGTTCAGTTCTAGTTCAGTTCTAGTTCAGTTCTAGTTCAGTTCTAGTTCAGTTCTAGTTCAGTTCTAGTTCAGTTCTAGTTCAGTTCTAGTTCAGTTCTAGTTCAGTTCTAGTTCAGTTCTAGTTCAGTTCTAGTTCAGTTCTAGTTCAGTTCTAGTTCAGTTCTAGTTCAGTTCTACTTCAGTTCTAGTTCAGTTCTAGTTCAGTTCTAGTTCAGTTCTAGTTTAGTTCTAGTTCAGTACTAGTTCAGTACTAGTTCAGTTCTAGTTCAGCTCTAGTTCAGTTCTAGTTCAGTTCTAGTTCAGTTCTAGTTCAGTTCTAGTTCAGTTCTAGTTCAGCTCTAGTTCAGTTCTAGTTCAGTTCTAGTTCAGTTCTAGTTCAGTTCTAGTTCAGTTCTAGTTCAGTTCTAGTTCAGTTCTAGTTCAGTTCTAGTTCAGTTCTAGTTCAGTTCTAGTTCAGTTCTAGTTCAGTTCTAGTTCAGTTCTAGTTCAGTTCTAGTTCAGTTCTAGTTCAGTTCTAGTTCAGTTCTAGTTCAGTTCTAGTTCAGTTCTAGTTCAGTTCTAGTTCAGTTCTAGTTCAGTTCTAGTTCAGTTCTAGTTCAGTTCTAGTTCAGTTCTAGTTCAGTTCTAGTTCAGTTCTAGTTCAGTTCTAGTTCAGTTCTAGTTCAGTTCTAGTTCAGTTCTAGTTCAGTTCTAGTTCAGTTCTAGTTCAGTTCTAGTTCAGTTCTAGTTCAGTTCTAGTTCAGTTCTAGTTCAGTTCTAGTTCAGTTCTAGTTCAGTTCTAGTTCAGTTCTAGTTCAGTTCTAGTTCAGTTCTAGTTCAGTTCTAGTTCAGTTCTAGTTCAGTTCTAGTTCAGTTCTAGTTCAGTTCTAGTTCAGTTCTAGTTCAGTTCTAGTTCAGTTCTAGTTCAGTCTAGTTCTAGTTCAGTTCTAGTTCAGTTCTAGTTCAGTTCTAGTTCAGTTCTAGTTCAGTTCTAGTTCAGTTCTAGTTCAGTTCTAGTTCAGTTCTAGTTCAGTTCTAGTTCAGTTCTAGTTCAGTTCTAGTTCAGTTCTAGTTCAGTTCTAGTTCAGTTCTAGTTCAGTTCTAGTTCAGTTCTAGTTCAGTTCTAGTTCAGTTCTAGTTCAGTTCTAGTTCAGTTCTAGTTCAGTTCTAGTTCAGTTCTAGTTCAGTGTTCTCAGTTCTAGTTCAGTTCTAGTTCAGTTCTAGTTCAGTTCTAGTTCAGTTCTAGTTCAGTTCTAGTTCAGTTCTAGTTCAGTTCTAGTTCAGTTCTAGTTCTAGTTCAGTTCTAGTTCAGTTCTAGTTCAGTTCTAGTTCAGTTCTAGTTCAGTTCTAGTTCAGTTCTAGTTCAGTTCTAGTTCAGTTCTAGTTCAGTTCTAGTTCAGTTCTAGTTCAGTTCTAGTTCAGTTCTATTTCAGTTCTAGTTCAGTTCTAGTACAGTTCTAGTTCAGTTCTAGTTCAGTTCTAGTTCAGTTCTAGTTCAGTTCTAGTTCAGTTCTAGTTCAGTTCTAGTTCAGTTCTAGTTCAGTTCTAGTTCAGTTCTAGTTCAGTTCTAGTTCAGTTCTAGTTCAGTTCTAGTTCAGTTCTAGTTCAGTTCTAGTTCAGTTCTAGTCCAGTTCTAGGTCAGTTCTAGTTCAGAAAGAATTTTTAATTAATTCTAGTACTACCCTCGTATTATTTCATAACACAATAGGACAGTATTAATATGCAGAAAACACTGTTAATATTCCATAATCCAAAATAATTCAATTCTTTATTTTAAACAAAATATCGGGACATTTCCAAGAATAAAATTATGCATAAATTGACAAAATAAAAAACGTAAATAATTCTTCAAAGAATTCAAAAATTCGCACTTTTTAAAAATTCCCCTCTCTTCAGTAGTATTTAAAGTTAACAACCCTTTCTATAATATATAAAATTTTGAGCTTAGTCGTTAATTTGTACATAAAACAAAAACATTTCATTATTTAATTTAAAAGAAATTGTCACCATATCAGTACGACTTAAAACATGAAACAACTCCAGCCAGCTACAATATAATAATTTGAGACTATGTCCAAGTGGTATTCACAACAGAAAATAAAATATCAAGCATGAAATTGAGTCATTTAACAACAACTATTAACAGTTTAAAAACAAATAAACCCCGTGTACGTTACGTTAAAATAATTGTACTACAACCGACGACCACGGGCAATATTGTTGATAATTTTTGTTTATAATTTGTACAACAATTTCACACGCATACCAATATCAGAAAACACGTTTAAACGGTAAGAGAATTTGGTAGGTAAACATGCAACAAACAATAATGATCACTGTTTTAATTGATGATGTCTCGATTTTTAAGCCACTAGTGACTAGAGAGAGGGGTAGTGGTACCGAGAGTTCAATGGTGAATGAGTGTTTTATTTTGTAAATACTCATACTAATGTATGAATTAATGGAGGGATCAGCTGTTGTTGTGTATGTAGAACATTTAACATTTTTCAATGATGGTGTGTGTTATTTGTCGTTAATATTTAAAATACAAATTGCATTATGATACATTAATTGTTTTTGTAGTTGTTATATTATCAATTAATATTGTTTGTTGTTGCTGTTAATTTGTTTTTTCTCGATCAAATGATATGATCACTATAATATGACGCTTAGTTTATTTTTAAGATTATGATCATTTATCTAGCTGCTGCTGCTGATGTTGCAGCTTAAAGTTTAAAATGACGTTAAAATTATTACTGATGATTAAGTTTGTGTGATGATTAAATTTAAATTTATTTTGTTTTGAAATGTTGTAATAAGTAAAAAAAAATACGTTTGAAACATATAGATACAGACAATTAATTGGATCGTGACGAATAATTTGAAGCCCTTTTGCTCTTAATAAATTAATAATGTCATAATTCCCGATAAACTCTCGATTTATAGTTTTTTTAATTAATTATTTATTGAATATTTTTGACAAATTTTCTTTTTATTATATGTTTTTATTAAATTCTATATTTATATAAAATATTAGATAAATTCTCGATTTATAGATAATTTTCGATAAATTTTCTAATCATAAAATTTTTAGAACTACTACTTCATTAAAAAGACTTAAGAAAACAAACACACAAAAGTGAGTAATATGGTAGTGAAAATGTTCATAGTAAAGGAAATTTATTATTGTAATGAAAACACTCCCACAAGTTTAATTGTTTATATAGTGACATATGTAAATAATTAAAAAAATATTGGATCACTCACTCATAGTTGAAATCAACATTTTAAAGAAGCTAAAATAATGAAAATGTTTATGCTCATTACAAAAAAATATAAATTCATTAGCCTAAGCATAAAATATGGATAATTAGATCTTATTGGAGCGATTTGAACTTTTAGTTTTTTTTTTGGGTTAATTTTTTGGAGTAGAACTTAATTAACATGAAATAAGCTATAAGCTGTTAGAACGTTGTGTTAAAATTAAACTGAACTAGACCTGAACTAGAACTGAACTAGAACTAAACTACAACTGAACTAGAACTGAACTAGAACTGAACTAGAACTGAACTAGAACTGAACTAGAACTGAACTAGAACTGAACTAGAACTAGAACTGAACTAGAACTGAACTAGAACTGAACTAGAACTGAACTAGAACTAGAACTGAACTAGAACTGAACTAGAACTGAACTAGAACTGAACTAGAACTGAACTAGAACTGAACTAGAACTGAACTAGAACTAGAACTGAACTAGAACTGAACTAGAACTGAACTAGAACTGAACTAGAACTGAACTAGAACTGAACTAGAACTGAACTAGAACTGAACTAGAACTGAACTAGAACTGAACTAGAACTGAACTAGAACTGAACTAGAACTGAACTAGAACTGAACTAGAACTGAACTAGAACTGAACTAGAACTGAACTAGAACTGAACTAGAACTAGAACTGAACTAGAACTGAACTAGAACTAGAACTGAACTAGAACTGAACTAGAACTGAACTAGAACTGAACTAGAACTGAACTAGATCTGAACTAGAACTGAACTAGAACTGAACTAGAACTGAACTAGAACTGAACTAGAACTGAACTAGAACTGAACTAGAACTGAACTAGAACTGAACTAGAACTGAACTAGAACTGAACTAGAACTGAACTAGAACTGAACTAGAACTGAACTAGAACTGAACTAGAACTGAACTAGAACTGAACTAGAACTGAACTAGAACTGAACTAGAACTGAACTAGAACTGAACTAGAACTGAACTAGAACTGAACTAGAACTGAACTAGAACTGAATTAGAACTGAACTAGAACTGAACTAGAACTCATCTAAAACTTAACTAGAACTGAATCAGGACTAA
Source organism: Lucilia cuprina (assembly GCF_022045245.1). Taxonomy (NCBI): domain Eukaryota; kingdom Metazoa; phylum Arthropoda; class Insecta; order Diptera; family Calliphoridae; genus Lucilia; species Lucilia cuprina. Next base: position 32,983,879 of record NC_060951.1, on the reverse strand, counting down.
AGAAAATTTGAAGTTCTTAAACATTGGTATTTATCTAGTTTTTAACCAAATATATTAAACTTTAATTTTACATCTTATTTCGAATATTTCCTTTCAATTACATTCACTTTTTTCAATTTAAACTTGACTTCTAATTTACAACTTAATTACAGTTCAAAACTATTAAATTCTTTAATTAAAAATTTCCTTAATATTTGTGGTCAAGAGAGAATTTTGTGGTGTTTAACCTTCAAAACACACAAATTGTTTTAGAATTGTTGTTTTTTTTTTTACTTTGTATTTCAATTAAATATATTATTAACCTTGTTTAGATCTATAAAAAAAGATAATTCGTTTTACACCTTTTAACTACAAAATCATTGAAGCAGGACTAAGTATTAAAACAAAGTGCATTATTATTAAAACGAAAAATAATATAAAAAAATTAAAAAAAAAACTATGTTGAATTTAGATGGTTTAATAAGATAAATTATGCTTTAATATTTGTAATATATTTTCAAGCTAATAAATAATTAAATAAAAACTTAATTGTGGTTAAGTTTTTTTTTTGGAAGTTTAGGAAATGTTTTGTTAAATGATGAACTTTTAATTGATTTTTAATAATTTAATCAACAGCTAAGGAATTAATATTATTTTTTGTTACTTTTACAAATGAGGCAACAAGAAAAGTATTGGTATTATAGGTTTTTATTTTTTTAATAATTAAAATTTTTGTTTATTTAAGTGACAGCTGTACGTCATATAAACGTTAAAAGGGCCTCTAAATATGTTGATTGATGAGTATTACTTTTTAATTGTATTGTTTTTAAAATAAGTTGTCAAATAAATAGATATATTATTAAATATTTATTATTACCTTAAGATCGGTTTCACCTCCGTATTAAAGTGTTTTCGTCATATTTTTATATTCATACCACAATGATGTAAATTAACAGAAAACATTCATTCAAATCATTTGCATTGAATTATGAAATTATTAGTTTTTGCTAAATATTATTCACCATTTTTACGCTGTTTAGTAATTTTGAATTTTTATAATAGAAATACTAAATAAATTTTACAATAATCGTAATAAGAATAGTTTTGTAAGGTATTTTTTGTTTCGTACTAAAAAATACAGTTTATTTGACAATAATGATTAAATTTTAAACTATTGTCACAATTAATACCGAGAATTAATTTGTGAGAATGCCTAACTATTAAAATTTTGTTTTTCAGGCAAATTTTAAAAATAAGACATTTTTTAATGTTCGATCGAATATCGATCGTTTAGATCAAATATTGTAAGCAGCCGATTTCACACAGGAACACTTATATTTCTCAATAAAGTCGATTATTTGTAGAAAAAAACTCAAAAATATAAAAGTTTTGATTAAGAAAGCGAAATAGATCTGTGATCATATTGAAACAGTCTCTCACCTTCTCTATGAATGACGTAAAGAAAAATCGCGGCATGTAATAATGACAGCAGTCGAAGATTGAGTGAACTCTGGCTCAATTTAATGATAGAAATCTTCCCTCTGGAACCCCTTTAAATGGATCTAGAGGACACTGTCACATATTAGGTTACAGAATAAAAAACTTTGAATATATAGGAAAACTTCAGGAAATACTGAATACAAGTGACGTATTAGAACCAGAACATGGATATGATCCAGGGATGGAAAGTGATTTTGTCACAGTTTAAAAAAAATATATTTCAGAGGGTACTTTTTGGGATTTCAAAGTACTAACATATTTTTTTTTTTTGCTAAAAGTTTGTAATTTTTGAAATATATTTATATATATTCGTTCTCAGCGCTGATTAATCTTATAGAAGCGTCTAACTAAGTCTCAGGGTTTCCATTATTTTAACATTTTGTCTGATAATATAAAGAGAATTTCAATACTGTATAACTTTAGTAGCTGTTTCCTACAAATTTTATTTGATGGCCGATACCCAAAAATATGGAAGACTGGTTTTGATTCGTAAAAGACTTACTTATATACTTACATTTTTCGGCCGGTAAGGAGTGTTAATTATGGACCGATACTAAAAAAATTGGTAGAAAGATTCTGGCTTATATGAAACTTCTTTATGTCGAATTTCATCGCTATACTCGTGCTGCTAAAGCAGTTACGCTTGTTAAAGCTGTTTTCTTGAGGTCCACTTGTATGGGGGCTATTCGAAAAACTGAACCGATATTGCCCATTTTCAATACCAAGCATACGTTATAGAGAATACTTATACGAAATTTCAACTGTCTAGCTCTTCCCGTGTGGTCCCTATCGTGATTTCAACAGACAGACGGACATGGCTAGATCGTCTTAGAATTTTATAAGGACTCAGAATTTATATACGTTTATGGGTCTATGACCAATATTTCGATGTGTTACAAACCCCATCTTTTTTTATGGTGGGTATAAAAATTATTTTATCAGACAGATTAACTACCGGTTAAACGATAATCGGATATTGAGATTGTAGCCCCGAAAGTATCAAATAAGGCTCGGGAGTATCACGGTACTTTTGTACATCAAATAGAATCAAAAAAAGTACCATCGTATCAATCATGCCATCCCTGATATGATCATTACTAAATCCTTGCTATGTCAATGTCGATAATGATCATTATTTTACAGACTATTGTTGTGCACTTGTCATCATCTGAAGATCAATGCATTACGACATTAAGACAAGAAAAACAAAAAGGCAACTGTCGAAATTTGAGTAAACTCTATCTCTATTTAAGGATGGAAACCTTCACTATGGATCCCTTTTAAGCGGATCTGGAGGACTCTGGCACATATTAGGTTTTACAATAAGAAACATTGAGTAGAGAACTGTACGAGGGACTAGGGAAAAGAATAAGTATTAAGGCTCATAATACCTCCGTTCACTATGTTCCTTTCAAAACTAAACTTAATCATGTTTGGCTTAATTTAAATCGTGATTCATCAGAGTTGGTTTAATCTGAGAACCCTGACTTACAGCTGGTGAAGTTTTCAAAGCAATATTTTGGTTAGAAAAGTTGCAATAGTAGGCTTTTTTGTTGTTTAAACGATAGTAGCGCAATAACTACAAACACTATACTAGGAAAACATATGCTAATATGTGCAGGATCCACTGGATCAGTCCTCGCTTTGAACGACATTCATGGAGACGCCATAAAACGGAAGAAAATCTGCCGCAAAAAACAAGAGTAGTTCTGGCACAACTAAGATCGGGATGGTGCAACAGAATCAATGACTACTGTTCAGGTATAGACAGTGGCGTCTCAAACGAATGTCCTCCATGTAGCCAGGGATCTCATGACACCCACCACATATTCAACTGTTTAGTCAAACTTACTTTACTCCGTCCAATGGATTTATGGACGCATCCAGTTGTAGTAGCCCAATTTTTAGGTCTGGATATTAATTGTATAATGAACGATAAACTCGGTGATTGTGTAGCAGACTGAGCTAAACTTATAGAATGCAAAAAATGTGTTAAATTTGCATAATATATATACATTAATATACATTAATACATTTATTGCTAATTTATACCTGAGTTGACCTCTCATCTTCGCGACACTCCCACTAATAGATTTTTGTCTTTAATTAACACGTTTTAGAACAAAATGTTTATATAAATTTAATCGATTCAAATGAAACTTATATGACACCTTTAACCACAAAATGGGTGTAGTAATTGTCAAAATAAATTAACATTTATTACAATAGTTTTAAACTATTTCGCTTGTTGATACTATTCACACGCTCAGTTTTTTTGCTTTTTATTTACATATATGGATAAATATGAATGAATAATTAACTTAATTGTATATTTTATTTATTTAGAAACATTGTAGAAATATATTTCAATTTTGCATTTAATCGCATAAGGATAAATATTATATAATGTATTTTTTTTCAAAATCACTTACCTTAATAACATTGTTAGCTGTAAATCATGCGCCAATCTTTCCAACGCTGGTACACCTTCAACTCTTAAAATATTTATTTTTTCCCTTAACGATCGTGAAACGTTATTTTGACCTTGACGTTCACGTAAAATCTCTATAATATTGGGTTGTCTCAAAAATGCAATAACCTGGAACAAAAAAGGAATAATAGAATAGATTACAATAGATCTGTTATTAAGCTAAAAAAACAACATATGATACCCTACACCAATCAGTATGTTAAAAATATGGAATATTTTTTAAATGAAAAGAATGTTTGTTTGTATGTTTGAACGTTATAGACTACTAAACGCCTGAACCGATTTTCTTAAAATTTTCACTGCGTATTCCTGTATGTCTGGAATAGGTAAGAGGCTACTTTTTATTTTGAAGTCCGTATATTTGAGATAATATAACATAATATAGAGCCCTCAAAATTTTTTCGAAGCTACTTTAGTGTCAATTAGATTATTTTGGATAAAAAGTGGGCGGACTAGCATTAGGGGGCGTGACACCTTCCATATATATTAAATACAAAAATTCGTTTATTTTAAACTATTATAGTTAGGATCTTATAATTTTGAACGAATATCTTTAACATCCATGTAAACATTTTTGAGCAATTAACTGGCGGACTAACCATGAGAGGGGCGGCACCTCCCATATTAATTAAATACAAAAATTCGTTTATCTGGGAAAATTATAGAACAAAATTCTTAAAATTTTGCATCAAGAACTTTAATATTCATCTGAACATTTTTAAGGAAAAACAGCGGGCTTTCATGTGGGGGGCTTCGCACCTCCCAAATGAATAAAATGTCTTTCTTGTTTACCATTTACCATTTTCATTCAGAATAAGAAATGTTCATAAATATGATGATACTATTGACTTAGAATAGTTACTGCTTACTCTTAGGCAATCGCTAAGAGATAAATGTAAGCAAGACAAAACGGGAACAACTAGGAACAAGATTTCAAGCAACAACTTGCCAGAGTTAAAGAAATTTCCTTATTTAAACTTGGTTAATACAAATTATCCTGGAAACGGAACACCTAGCACAGAGTCAAGACGATAACCTACTACACCTGCCCTCGATTCTACAATTGAATCTTCGCTGTCGAACAACCTGAGTCAAACTCGGCCAAAGATTATCAAAGTTTTCCCCCCAGTAAAGCTCTGAATCATAACCCGATGTGCCGAAGTGACAAATTTGGAACATATGTCGTCTAAACTGTCGTATTGTTGACTAGTCAGGGTGAAGATTTAAACATACGACACTATTCTAAACGTTATGTTTAAAGTCTTACAAGTTGTGTTAAAAGAACTTGACTCGCAAAAAATGAGAGTCATTTCAATAGTTAGCATAAAAAGTAAGAAGATTAGCTTTTACATCAGAGTCTAAATATATGCAACTTTTTTTGCTATTAAAATTTACACACACACTCACCTTTTCATTGTAGGCAACAGGAACCTCATTATAACCATTATTAGCTGAAACACTCGAAGAACTGGGACCATTATTGTAAGCTGACGCCGATGAAGATGACGTATAATGTGGCATATTATCATTTTGCATAAATTGACTTTGACGATTTGTTGAGGCTGCTGATGAGGTTGATGTCGTCGATATAGGACGTGGTGGTGGCAAGGGAGGATTGCCCGATGACATACAATTGCCATCGATTGAATCGTAAGGTTGCTGTTGATGACGATGACGTATTATGCGTGGGCACTCTAGTGGCAAGCGTGGATCCATAAATGAAGTCTGGCGATTATTGTGATCTATGAAAAATTGTTTACCCGACTGATCGAGTTTGGTCTCCCAACACGAGGGTAAATCACGATTAAGTTGGGCAAACGAATTGACGAGAGCAACTAAATCTTTATTGTATTGATAACGTTGAAAACACGAAGGATCACGACGTATACGTATAACCATATGTTTTAAGGCAGCATTACGATTGTATATGGCTAATGCATCTTCGTTGGTATGAAGCATGGAATAAAAATCCGGACGGCATAACATTAGAACAGCTGGGTGTACCGAGAGATTGACATGTTGAAAGTTAAAAGCGGATTGAGCTGAAGCAGTTGGGTTATTATTGTGGTGGTGATGGAGTGTTAAAGATTGCGAGGTCTGTTGAGTTGAGGAGTCGTTGACGTTGGAGGCGGTATTATTTGTAGCGGCAGCAATAGCATTGGAACGATTTTCATTGGTTATAGTACGACGTATAGATTGATATCTGCGATCTAGCTGTTGGCGATGATGTTGCTCTCGACCACTGGGACCATTCAGAGAACCGGAGCCATTAGAGCCTGGTCTTTGCCAGGATGTAGTTCTGGTAGTGTGATCAATATAAAAAATACGTCCATGACTATCCATTCTAGCTTCCCAGGCAGGGGGTAAAGGTTCAGAAGCAACTTGTACATTAGCAGGATCAGCTTCGGCTGAAAAAATAGCGCTCGTGCGCAAAAGACCACCAGCAGCTCCCCTTTCGGGTATAGAGGGTAAACGGGTGCTAGTTATATGCACCACACCCATATCATCAGTAGTATTTTCAGCATCATCCTCCTCATTTTCTACATCCTCTAGATGGGAATGAGCAGTGGTATTGCTACCTTGCAATTGCACAATATCAGCAGTACGTACACGTTCGTCATTACGCATGCTAGCAGAACCTTGAAAGGCTGGCGACGAAGGTGGTGTTCTTGAAGATAAATAATTATAATCTAAATGACTAGTATGTACAGCAGTAGCACCACCACCTCCTAAGGACTCAACTCCACCCCCACTACCCCTTGGACTAGAGCCAATATAAGTGTCATCTAGGTTATTATTAGTAATGGCCATATTAGCAGCTGCAGCAGCCTGCATGCGGGCATGACGTCGAGCATGATGGGTTGGTGTTGGAGGACATATTAAATTTGCAGCTGTAGCACCTGCCCCCACCCCGCCTACACGTTTTAGCAAACGTTGTTGTGGTCGATTGTGTATTAAAGGTGTGGCCGAAGCAATAGCATTTGTGGATGAGCACACCTGTTGTGTTTGTCCCAATACCTGGGCTTCTGGTGATAATTGAAAATCCAATGGTGAAGCACTGCGTGTAGAGCAACCTGATGGTGGGCTACGGTGCCGCTTGGGAGACAACATTAATCTACTTGGTGATTGTGATTGACGCTCTTCATAACCCGCCTTGCCATTCGAAAGGGTTCTAGTAAGAGGCCTATGTTGTCTCAAAGATACAGCGGAAGTATTGGGTGGAGTTTGTGGAAATTGATTAATGGAAGTTGTCTCTTTAGTAGGGAATGCTGGAAATTCATACGTTTCCGTAGCTGGCACTTTTTTGGTGGTTATGGTATTAATATAACTATCTGGCCCAATTTTCTTCTTAATTAAAGGTTTAAATTTCATGGCCGGCGATGAAGGTGTGGCATTATTTAACTCATATTGGGGACTAGAGTTAGAGGAAGAATTGCCACTGTTCAGAAGATACAAAGGGGAATTATTGCAGCTATTGGAATTACTAGCAAATCCATTGGAGGAACCATAAGCTGCCTCCAAAGAATCATCAGTATCTAAGATATCAAATTTGAATACATCCCCCTGTAAACGAAAATCTCTACCCAGAGCTCTCGGTGGCCAAGATCTTTCTAACGGCCGATGCTGTGGCTGTCGCAAATGTTTTTGTCGTCTATGTATTTGGGCCTCCTTGTTGGCGCTAGCTGAGGCGTGTAAAGCTGCCGCCGCCCCCAATAAACTTTCCACTGCCGCCGCTTCTTCATCAGCCTCTTCATCTATAGTAAAACTGGCTGGTCTTACTATATTTTGAGTAGTGTCGTCAACTTCGAATACCGTTTCTGCCGGTACTGTTTCATAACATTCACGTGCTATCCACAAGTTAAAGGAATCGGTGGCTGTCGCCGCTGTTGGCGTGGAGGAAGCTGGTGATTTTACACTAGAACGTTTTTCTTTCTTTTTAGCTCCACTTAAGGGTGTTGAAGTACCACTTTGTGGCGACAAAGTCCATGATTTACGACGAGCCCCTCCTCCTACACTTCCTCCACCGTCACTACCAATACTTCCGTTGTAGGAATTAGTTGGTGAGAGTGTTGTTGTAGAAGCTGGAGTTTCACATGATTTTGTAGTTAGCAGAGTTTGCTGTCTTTGCTTTTGGGCTTGTTCTTCCTCGGCACTGGTGAAGTTTGTCTTATTTATGTGATTGAAGTCTTTGAGAGCTGATTGTAAGAAAAAATTAGAAATTAAAGTTAAACTTAGTCAAAAACGCTGAAATTTTACTTTTTAGTACACCCTATAGTATTGATTATATTTTAGTCTGTTGTCTAGATAATTCTTAATAAACTTACATTTGTCTCGTTTCCGCCTCATCACAACAGGCTGTTGCTCATCCACTTCTTGCTGCACTTGAATAAAATCATCTTGTGTCGTATACAAAAGTTTCAACTCCTTTTCATCCTCATCTTTTAATGCGTCCTTTATAGAAGAAATAATACCCACAGCACCCTCACATTCTTCATCTAAATCATTGAGACCATCGCCACATAAAACTGTATCAGCAGCAGCATTTTCATCCATTTGAACACTTAAAAAATTTTCATCCAAATGTAGTTGGTGTTTTTGCACATTGGCAGTAGTAGTAGTAATATTATTAGTATCTGCATTATTAACACCATACAGAGAGAATGGTGGTGTTGGCGGCAAAGCTGCTAATGATGATGTGACGTCATTTGTTGTTTTCAATGATTTTTCAAATGTCAATACTAGTTCCGGTTCACCGGCAGCTTCATAAAATGTTTGATTACTCTCATCGTCATCTTCGTCATCATTATTATCGTCGTGGTTCATGCTTATGTGTGTGTTATTGTTGCTATTATTTAGGGTGGTTAAATTACTATTGTTTACATTATTTGTTGTTGTTATTTGTTTAGCTGTGGCAGAAGTAGCAAGACAGTTGCTGCTGCTGTTGCTACTGTCAGTGTTAAACTCCTTTTGTTCATGGATTTTATTCATTTCTATGTTGTTACCACCACATTCGCCACTTGTTGCCGGCGTTAGAGTGGATTGTTTACAATTGCCTATACCACCCTCCGCCATTTTGAATTCCCTTTCACTATATATTTGCTGCAGGTGAGTTGAATGTTAACAAACGTTGGTTTCTTTAGCTAACATGTTTTTATGGCAAAAATTTCTCCCTTTGTTTTATTTAAAATATTCATGACAATATTTTTCTATGTTATATAATTTTAGTTAAAATAACTAGATTAGTTTTTTTTCGTTAAATATTTCTAATGTATTTTATTATTTACATTTTGCATTATTTTTATTTTTTTGTTTTGATCGTTATATTCTTTGATTGACTTTTCTTCACTTTTCTTTTTGCTCTACTTTTGATTTATAGATTTTTCTAAATATGCTCTAATTACATAGTGACTCTCTTAAATTTTTCATATTTTATATATTTTTTCTTTTTGAAAACTATACAAATTTTTGCAAATTTAATGCTAAAACTTTTAATGATTTGTGTTTTTATAAAAAAAACACTTTTTATACAAAGTTATTTCAGTTTTATATTGGTGTGCGATTGAAAAAGATTAATTAATTTCCTGGTTTGTTAATTGCCTTTGTATGACCCATTTTGTTTTCAAATAAATCGACTTTAAAATAATATTTTTTTATTATTTCTTTAGTTAATATTAAACAGCAATATTTATTTAATGCATTTCTTTAATTTTTCTTTAAAAAACTTGATTTTTTCCATAATTATTTAAAATTTTTCACACACTAGTAATTTTTAGCAACTTAACGCCAGAGCCCTGTGCCGACAAATATTAACGGTGCGACGGTTGACACCAAAAATATCGGCGGCAGCTTAAAATCGTATTTAAACCGGCTAACCTTTTAAGTTCAGCAAAATTTATTCGAATCGACACAAAACAACATATCTTACCGGGACGATTTTACTGAGATATCTCCTCACCTCTAAGTGCCGCTCCACTCTAGGGAACTTTTTTGGGAAATTTTGCTGAGCATCAACAAAAATATTGCAAAGCAAAAAATACAACAGATTTTATATGATGTTCCATTTAAAATACATATGTTTGACGACCTATCATATTCTGGTTTGTCAAACAGCAAAGTATATGTACTTTTTTGTTTGAAGTAAAAACAGCGACTGACTCGTTTTCTGGCAAAACATCTGGCAGCTTTTGCCCCAAAGCATGCGCCAACAATTTCTGACATTTCACTGTAAATTTTTTGAGTGTACGTTTGTGTTTTATATTTCTGTTGGACACGACGCTTAAGATTTATTTATTTTATAAAAATAAATAATATATAACTTTATAAATAGATAATTTATAAACTATGGCAGAATCTGGTCAAATCTCAAAAAAGTAAGTAATCAATAAAACAACAAAAACTGGCTTTAAAACAAATAAAAAGACCAACTCTCTGCCGTGTTGTCAAAAAGAATTGTATTATGAGTCGTTGTCGGTAATCCAGAATATTAGCAAAAAAAATGTGAGGTTATGATGAAATCATACACGCAATTTTAAAAATTATTAGACGACATAGGAAATGTTTAAAATTCCTTAAAATTTAAAGAAAATTGGAATATTATTAATAAAAAGAAATATTTCACAAATAAAATAACAAAACAAACATGTTGAATGTGATGAAATGTTGTACAAAAGTTGCACAGATTTCTAGTGTAAAACGCCATGTCTTTCAAAGTACTACAACTTTATTCCATGCCTCGACCAGTCTACAACAGCCCAGCAAAAAGACAAAACTGTAAATTTAGTAAAAAATCTAAATTTTTTAATATATAGCTATTGTTTTTTGTGTTTGTTTATATTTTTTTAGTGAACTTAAACGCCGCTTAAAGGCCGAACAGAAAGCCAAAGAAAAGGCCGAAAAGGAAGCTAATAAAGTGGCTACTGCTCCCGCTGCTAGCGGTGAGGGTAAAAAGAAATCTGCTGCATCAGAGGAAGAAATCTCTCCCAATGAATATTTCAAATTGCGTACAGCAGCTGTAGCTGAATTGAAAAAATCTCCCGAAACTGATCCCTATCCACACAAGTTTCATGTCAGTATTTCTTTAGAGAACTATATTAATAAATATACTAATCTTAAGGATGGTGAAATGTTGGAAAATGAACAATTAAGGTAAGATCTTGTATACTTAAGGACATTTCATATTTATATTAATATTTTTATATAAATATATAAATTAGCATTGCCGGACGTGTCCATGCCATACGTGAATCTGGAGCTAAATTGATTTTCTACGATTTACGTGGTGAAGGTGTTAAACTACAAGTTATGGCCAATGCAAAATTGTATAAAAGTGAAAAAGATTTTGAAGTTGATACTGGTAAAATTAGACGTGGTGATATTATTGGTATTAATGGCTTCCCAGCTAAAACTAAAAAGGGTGAATTATCCATTGTTCCTAAAGAGGTAGGTGATTATTTGAATTGTTTTTTGATAGTTCCTTAATTCATTGATGTATCTTAAATTTTAGATCAAATTATTGTCACCCTGTTTGCATATGTTGCCACACTTGCACTTTGGCTTAAAGGATAAAGAGACACGTTTCCGTCAACGTTATTTGGATTTAATTTTGAACAATAAAGTTCGTGAAACTTTCCAAATTCGTGCCAAGGTGAGATAGTTAACTAACAATTTGTGAACACGTTAAGATTCAAACACGTTTTCTAAAGGGAAATTATCTTCGATTCGAAATTCGCTTTTATAGGAAAATATTTCTATCAGAGAATAGACTTATATTCGAAGTTTATTTCTGTGAAACATTGAGTCTAATTAGAGGTCCATTTTTATACCAAAATTGACATCGATTCGTATGCATTTTCTAAAGAAAAGTCCATTTTGTCTATTTCTATGGAATAATTTACTTATATTTAAAATCTTTCTCTTTCCTGTATCAAGTCTAACTTTCCCTGTATTTAAATTTTCTTACAGATCATTTCATACGTACGTCAATTTTTGGATCGCATGGGTTTCCTTGAAATCGAAACACCCATGATGAATATGATTGCTGGAGGTGCTACTGCTAAACCATTCATTACTCATCACAACGACTTAAATATGGATCTATATATGCGTATTGCTCCTGAGTTGTATCACAAAATGTTGGTTGTCGGTGGTTTAGATCGTGTTTACGAAATTGGCAGACAATTCCGTAATGAAGGCATCGATTTGACACACAATCCCGAATTCACAACATGTGAATTCTATATGGCTTATGCTGATTATCATGATCTAATCGAAATGACCGAACAAATGGTATCCGGCATGGTAAAAGCTATACATGGTACCTATAAAATTAAATATCATCCTGAAGGACCTGAGGGACCCGAAGAAGAAATCGACTTTACGCCTCCCTTCAAAAGGGTTAGCATGATTAAGACGTTGGAAGAGAAATTGAATGTAAAATTCCCTTCGGCCACTACGTTAAATACCAAGGAGACCAATGAATTCTTGTCACAATTGTGCATTAAGCATAATGTTGAATGCCCAGCACCAAGAACTACAGCACGTTTGTTGGACAAATTGGTGGGTGAATTTATTGAGGAGACCTGTATTAATCCCACATTTATTTGTGAACATCCACAAATTATGTCACCCTTGGCTAAATATCACCGTAGTGAACCCGGTCTTACCGAACGTTTTGAATTGTTCGTTATGAAGAAAGAGGTATGCAATGCCTATACCGAATTAAATGATCCCATGGTGCAAAGAGAACGTTTCGAACAACAAGCCAGTGATAAGGCAGCCGGTGATGATGAAGCTCAACTTGTAGATGAAAACTTCTGTACAGCTTTGGAATATGGTTTGCCACCTACAGGTGGTTGGGGTATGGGTATTGATCGATTAACGATGTTCCTTACAGATGCCAATAATATAAAGGTGGGTTTTACAGAAACTTAAATTTTGTATTGTAAATAGTATTGATTTTTGAATTCGAATTTTAGGAAGTTTTATTATTCCCCGCCATGAAGCCTGACGATCCCAATCGTGCCCATCCAGCAGAATTGAATAATGCAGAAGAACAGAAACAATAAATATTTTGTTGACAAACTTTAGCTGGTTACTATTAGAAATTACTTAAATTTATTATTTATTTAAAGTGTTTCTATCCCTACTCCCCAATCCTTCTCTATAAGTTTTATAATTTATTTGTCAAAGTTAATTATTCTGTTCTGTATGAGTAAATCATGTTAAATCGGGAAAAAAATAACTGCATTTTGTAAGTTTTTAAAAGAGAAACAAATCATAAATGAACAATAAAATTGTGTTTCCATATGGGAATATACTCAAGGATAAACTCCCTTTATGTTTTATTTAACATAAATTGTTAAAAAGTTGTCCAAAAGGCATCGCTTTATATTGTCATATATTTTAAACTGAAACAAATAACCGTTATAAAATTTAACAGCTGACATCACTTAATAATCTTAAATTTATTTCTCTAAAAATTCTGGCAACATTCTATAAAAGTGCTGCCAAGTTTTAGGTAATTATTATTGTTTATGATTTTCACATTACAAAGCTTTCATATACAACATGAAAAATTAAACAGCTGTTCGAAAAATTCAAGCACGAGAAGAAAAAATTGTTTATCTGTGAAAATTCACTCAAATTAGAAATAAAATTAAAAATAAATGTATTAAAAGTATAGAAAACCTATAATTGTATAACTAAAAACATGTAGCAAGTGATAAAGTGAAAGAAATCAATAAATTTACAATGAAAATAATTTGAATATTCTTGAAAATAGAACTATAAAATTTTAGATTCAATAAAGGTGTCATACAAAAGATAACTTGCAGCAAAAGTGCATTAATTAAATATTTTAACACCCGAAAATGGATGGAAATGGTAATCAGCGGAAACGTGGTGGACGTTTGGCTAAAAATTCCAATAACAATGAACCGCAGTCGCCTGCAGCAACTGCAGAACTTAATGAGGTCATGGAGGTGTCGGCCGTAGCCATATCCCCGACCTTAGAGGAGGCCGAAACTACCACCAGTGCACCAGCCTCAGAGTGTAGACGTAGTTCACGTAAGAAAATTATTAAATTTGATGTACGCGACTTACTAAATAAGAATCGTAAGACACACAAAATACAAATCGAAGCTAGAATTGACTCTAACGCTCCCACCACCTCTAAAGCTAACACAGCGGGTGGTAATGAGGTAGGCAATTCAAAAGCCGCCACCAATGTAAGAGAAGATTTGCTTTCAAAGCAAAAAACATTTTTGGAAAAATCTGCCATTTTCAGACGTTACTCTATATCGCAGGAACACAAACCACCACCTCCTCCCTTACCCATACCCCCTTTACTGGGTAAGACTAACGACAATAAAGATGCTTCGTTTTCAGCAAGCTCTAGCTCTCGTCGTTTAAGTCGTACCCAAGAATTTTTCAGTAACGTAATGATAAAACCTAAACAAACTACTAGTCTTATTGTGGCACAGATAGAGAGCAGTACACCCAGCACTACAACGTCTACAGCAAAACGTAAAAGTCTTAATAAATTACTAGAACTTGAAACTAAAGCTGGGGCTACTAATGATGCAGAAATTTCACCCACGGGTCAATTAAAGAAAAGGGGTAGACCGCCTAAATTTAAGACACAAACTTCTTCAGATGCAGTAGTCAGTACTGCCGCCCAAGAGGATGTGCCTAAGAAAAAAATAACCCCAGAAAAGGCTAAAAATTGGAAGGAGTATAAAGCCTGTTTGGCCCAACAATCTGGCAGCCAGCAGGAAGATCTAGAAGAATTCAAGTCTCTAAAGGAAAGTGCACAATCAACACCTTTAAAATGGAAACAAAGTGAAAACGTATCTAACATGGCATTAACCTTAGAGGACACACAACAATCTGATATTTCTAAATCCGAAGATGATGATGGTAGCTTTAGTGGCTTCAAAACCAGTAAAGAAGATTTAAGCTGTGATTCGCCGGCTATAGGAAATGATTTGAAAGAAAAGCTGTTTACAGTCGAAGCTTTAACAGAATCTAAGGGCAAACTAAAAATGTTAAAGTCCAAAACGTCTTTAAAAACTGAAGCTTTGTCAGAAAAACCAGTAGTAGAATTAGACATAAAAGTTTCAAAAGAAGAAACGTCAAGTAGTGAACAACTCGCTTCAGAAGAGAAAGTTACTAAAGACATTAATTCTCTTAAAGATAGTTCTTTAACAGCAAAACCTGAAACGATATCAATAGAATCTGAAGATGATGGAAAAGAAAAACAAACTATTACACTAAAGCAAGATGAAATAATTGAAACTAATATAGCAAATTTGTTGCAGGATGATAAAAATGTCAAAGATTCTCTGCCATCTAGAAGGTCCACAAGAAAATCTCCTGAAATATTTAAAAACAAAGATACAGAAATGAAAAACGCAAGTATAACCAGAAGAAGCCAAGTTAAATCTCCAGTTGTTGTAGAAACTAAAACAAAAGAAGAAATCAAAATTGATAAGAATTATGATAAAGTTGAAACTTTAGAAATAACATCAATACAACCAAATACATCTGAAACAATTGATAACAATGTAACTAAACAACCAATACGTTCCACACGTAGACAGTTAAGAAAAGATGATATCAAGGAAACTCCTACTAAAAGTGAAGAGCTAATGGAAAATAAAACAAAACCTACAACTACAAAATTAGAAGAAAAAGTTCCTAAAATTACACAGGAAACGCCTAAAGAAGCTAAACAAGAAACTCCACAAACTGAAGTCCAAACAATAGAAAAAGAGGAACTAAAAAGTTCTGATATTTTAAGCAAAACAGCAGAACAAATCCTAGATGAATGTACACCCGAAACAAAATTATCTGATGCTGATATTTTGCTTTTAACCAGCCAAACACAGCCCTCAACTCCCTCGCAAGGATCAATAAAAACCTATTCACGCACCTCTAGTTCATCAGAATCTGAAAATGCTTCTGAACGCAGTTCTTACTCATCGGATCCGTCGTCGGGCACCTCTTCTTCGGGACGTTCTTATAAATCCGGTGACAAATTGAGAGTTTCACTCAAACGCATTTCATTGCCAAAGAGTCCCTCTACCTCTTCGCAAACTTCTACTTCAGAGGAGCTTAATTCTAACGCAATTTCCTCGAATGTCCTTAAAAAGAAACCTCCATTGGCTAAACGTTCCAAAAGATTACAAAAGAAATTTGTAGAAATGTTGGAAAACCAAAACGATTCAGAAGATTCAAAAATTGAGCAAGTTAGTTTGTCCGAAGACGAAAACAATTCAAATGAAATTATTGCCCAGACTTTAGCAATGATTGAAGCTCCACAAGAAACCGCAGAAAGTTGTATTGTAAGTGAAAATTTAGACTCAAACTCAAATGATTCTATAAACACAAAAATAGTTAAAGGAAATATGGGAAAAAGGAAATCTTTAAGAAATCGCAAAAATAATAGCAATGAGGAAAATGATAACGAAAGTGATAAATCTAATGCTACAGACAAGGAAACTTTAGAAGACAAAGAAGTGGAAATAAAGCAACAATTGCAAATCAAACTAACAGACTTAAAACAAAAGAATTTAGGAAAGGATAAAGAAGTAGAAGGGCAGCAGGAAATTCCGAAAGATATAGAGAAGACTCTGGAATTACAGAAGACAGCAGCAATAGATGAACCAAGTGATGAATCGAATGATAGCCAGCAAATAAAGAAGTTTAAAAACGAGCAGCCTATAAAAAAACAACCACCAAGAAAGCTTAAAAAGCAAACGTCACTAGAGGTTACAGCAACACTTCAAGAAGAATCTACTAAGGAAAAATTGGAAACAGAAGTAATCTTAGAAAATAAAGAGCAAATGTTAGCAAAACTCTCTGGCAAAGATAAAGCAAGTTTGAGAAATAAGTCGACAGCCGAGGAACACACAAATGAAACTTCTGCGACTACAATAGAGAGAGTTGCAAGCCCCTCCACTGAGAAGTTTGAAAAACAAGAAATACCAACAACCAGAAGCAAAACTAACAAACAAGTCACAGAAATAAAGAATCAAGCTGAAGAAATTGACGAAACACAAATAAGGGAAATAAGCATGACAGGATATTCTAAACAATCTTCTGAAGAAAAGGTTGAAAAGGATAAATCAGTGGCAACAGAAACGTCTGACAGTTCAGCATGCATAACGAATAATTCAGAAATATCAAGGCAACCTGAAAAAACTAGTAAAATCCCTACAACTAGAAGTAAAACTAATAAAGAAGATAGTAATGTAAGTCAAGCGGAAAATCTAGCATCAATTGAGCCATCAATTTCTTCCCAAAACTTCTCTAAAAGAAAAGCTCAACAGAAAACTGAAATAGTCCCGGATGTAAATGATACAGAAACTTCGAAAATCGCAACTGACCCAAATAATTCTGACAAAGAAAAGTTGAACACAAATAATGAAGAGATTTATGAGGAGGAAGCCCAAAACTCCACCTTCAACTTAACCACTAGAAGTAAAACAATTAAAGCAACAATTTCAAAGATTACAGAGGAAAAGCCAATCGCAAACGAAGATTTAGCGAAATCTGAAATAAACCAGGAAAAATCTGTAGAAACTACCACTAAGAGAAGTAAATCTCCTAAAGAGAAGTCAAACAAAAGCGATGAAATTAGCAATATCTCAACTACTAGAAGCAAAACTAATAAAGAACAGATTTCGTTAAAAGAATCAGAGGTTCCAGCGGTAATTATTAATGAAATACCCAAACAAGAAGAGTCAATGCAGCAACAAACTTCCTTATCTACAAAAGAGAGAAGTAAATCTCCTAAAGAGAAAGTTTCCTCAACTAAAGAAGAAATATCTGAGGAATTACAATTAGAAGTTACAAAATTAACACCAAATAGACGGAAAAATAATAAAGAAGACTCTTCTGTGGCAAAGGAAGAATTAATACAAGAGCAATCCTCTGCCATTACAAAATTAAGAAGTCAATCTCCTAAAGATATTAATTTAGCAATTAATAAAGACAAATCTAAGGAAACACTAGAAAAGGCTCCAAAAATCACACCAAATAGAAGAAAAACTTATGAGGAAGACACTTCTGCTATGAAAGATGTAATAATGCAAACAAAAGAAAACACCCAATCCACTACAGAAAAAATGACTACTAGTAACGATGAAGAATCCTCAACTTCTCTGGAGAAAACATCAAAAATAACATCAAGTAAAAAGAAAACGAATAGAGAAAATATTACTGCTACAACGGAAGGCATAATGACAGAGAAATCTTCTGAAACCACAAAAGAAAGAAGTAAATCTCCTAAAGAAAAGACTAATGATGAACAAATTATAGATTCACAGGATAAAACTCACGCAACAACTAGAAGAAGTAACAATAAGGATGACGACTTAAAGCCGGAACAATCTTGTGAAAGTTTAAAAGAACGAAGTCAATCACCTAAAGAGGAGATAGATAAGACTGATGAAGCAAAATCTAAGGATTTGCATGAGAAAACTTCAAAAATTATAACAACTAGAAGAAGAAATATTAAGGAAGACACTTCGAACTCAAAAATGGAAATAATGCAAGAATTATCTAGTGAGTCTATAAAAGAAGGAAGTCAATCTCCTAAAGAGAAAATAGATAAGACTGATGAAGCAATTTCCAACAATTCACAGAAGAAAACTCCAAAAATCGCAACAAATAGAAAAAGGAATGTTAAGGAAGACGCTTTAAACACAAAACAGGAATTAACTCAAGAACTGTCTTCTGAGTCTACAAAAGAACGAAGTCTATCTCCTAAAGTGAAGCTAACAAAGACAATTGAAGAAAACTCTGCAGATGGAAAAGATAAAAAGGAGGAAACTTCTACCGAGGAGAAGCCTGCTGTCATAGATGAAACTATCATTTCAGAAAATAAGGAGCAACAAAACTCCTTGGAATCTAATAAAACAACAACAGAATGTAGTAAAACTCCTGAAGAGGAATCTGCTGAAAAACAACTAAAACATGAACAAATCACCACAACTAGAAGAAGCAAAGGTAATAAAAAAGAAGATATATGTGAAATTACTCCAACAAGAGTTAAATCTAAAAAATCAAACATTTTCGCAGAAAAAGCCAACGAATCACCTAGCGAAAAACCCATGGCTGACGAAATGCATGCAGAAACTTCAAAAGCTGCCATGGAAACTATTGTATCAGCTGGTACACAAGAAAGCAAAGACTTGACTCCTTCAGAAAATCTTGAAACTAACTCTTCTACCTTCATCAACTCTAAACTGCATGCCGAATCTCTTAAATTATCACAAACGATAGAAGACAAAACTCACGAAATCATAACAAGAGATACTTCTAAATCACCAACTTGCTCCAAAGTTCAACAAACATCCTTAGCTAAAAGAAAATCTTTAAGAAATCAAAAAGACTCAAACACCACTGAAATAACGCCCGAATCTACAAGTGAAACTGCACAAGAAAGCTCTTTAACACTCCAAACGCAACAGGAAACATCATCAAAAGAGAAGCAAGAACATGAAGAATCAATTAAAATTACAAAACGTAAAGGTAGAAAATCGCGTTTTAAAAATCTATATGGTCCTGATATTGAATCGGAAACTGACAGTAATAATGGAAAATGTACTCCTATCGAAGAGATAATTCAGCATAAATTTAAGGAGCAGCCAAGTACTTCAGCAAAAGAAAACCTAGAAGAAGAGAAACAAGAGGTACCACAAGTCACAAAGGAAGCTGATAAAGCTTCTGAAATAGAAGTAAATCCTTCAGATATCCAGTCTCAGCAATCTGTTGCAAGTGGCAATGAACAATCGGCAAATCTTTTAAGCTCTCAAATACAAAATGTTAGCATTGAAACGAATACTTTACTGGACATTTTGCGTAGAGTACAATCAAACACAGAAGCTGCTTTAAAAGCATGCAAAGTTGAGTCATCTAACCCAAAAACGGAGATTGATAATAACAGCGAGACTTCAGCTAAAGTTCAAATTGAGGAAAATGTTAAAACATCACAAGATCTGTCAGAAACCTCTAAAGAATCGAATACAGTTCTAACAAAAGCGGAGGAAGATTCCACAAACACACAAGAAACTAAACATAGTTCACCCGCACGTTCTTGTACGGAGTCTCCATTAACTCTTAAGAAAATTAATTTATCACCAGCACGTTCGGAATCGGCCTCTCCGTTGACACTTAAAAAGATCACACAATCACCCACACGTTCGGATTCTTCATCACCTTTGACCCTTAAGAAAGTAACGAGGCGTTATGAAAGACGTAGTCGTCGTGGAGAAGATTCAGATCACAAAACTTTAGAGGAAACATTTGCAGAAATTGCAGCACAAAGTTCAAAAGCTGTATTAGCCGCTAAAGAATTTGATATAAATGAGGAACAAAATACAAGTGAGAATTCACAACTCGAATTAAATACTTTAACAAATACTGGTACTGAACAAATTGAGGAAATTTTCACAAAAATCGAAAGTGATCCTAATACACAAACAGCAAGTGATCCTCAAGTTCAAACATTGAATGTTGAAGAAAATGTCGATAAAAGAGCAGAGGATTTGCAAAATGTTTCACAGTTGCCGGAAGAAACAGGAAAAGTAACCGAGGTGACTGAACCAGCTGAAATTGAGAAACCAACTGTTGAAAATGTAGTTGAAGAAAGTACTAAAGTTACTCCTGCAAGAAGAGGCCGTAAGCCGAAAAATCGTGCTTTGGAAGTCCCATTGGCAAAAGAAGATATCGATATTGGAAGTCCAACAAAAGCAAAAGAAGTTATTGATGAATCTCTCAAAGAAGCAGAATGCCGAGCACAGAAACCATCAGATGAAAAAACACCAAATGAGGAGGAGAAAGTTGAAAACAAAACAATTAAATCCAAAAAAACTAAAGCAATTTCCAGCTTAACAACTCCTGAGTTAGCACAAACTGAAGAAACGCCTGAAAGCTTAAAAGAAGCTCAACCGCAACTTCCAGAAACTTGCGATTTGTCCCAAATAAACACAGACTGTTCGTTAAAACCTTGCGACGAAGCAAATGAATGTAAAGTTAGCAAAAAATCCAATAAAAAACGTGATACTTCTAAGGGAGAATCAATAGCAGAAGATTCCGCAATTCTAGATAACCTTCCTGCAAAAGACAAAGAAGATGAAGTTCGAACTCCCAAACAAGCAGCGAAAAAACGTGATACATCTCAAACAAAAAGTGAAACCAAAACGGCTGGAAAGAAACTAACAAAGAAAACTAAAAATGAGGAAGAGGATGACACTTCAGTGAAAACTAATCCTACTACTATCACCACAACACCTCCACCCTCGAAAAGAGGACGAAAACCTAAAAACCAACAACAAGAAACACCACAAACCTCTACCGGCTCTAAGAAGAAGAACAAAAAGGAATTGCAAGCGGAGCAAAATGAAGAATTAAATGAAGACAAAAGAAAAACCATAGATTCTGAAAGTGAATCACTTAACTCTTCTTTAGACAGATCTCTAGATGATAAATTGGCTAAAAAGAAACGTCAAAAGAAACTAAAAGAAGCTTTTGAAGCGGCTCTAACAGATGATACAGAAACCAAAAATAAGGAAACTTTAAAAACAGAAGTCCCCAGCACTTCAAATATCAGCAACTTTGGTTTGACATTGCTTAACAATTCACCGCCGCCTGAAAGGAGAGTTTCAAATGATATGCCAGCTGTAGCTAGTAAAATTACTTGTGTCACCCCCGTGGAGGCGGATGAAGATCCAGATCCTTTAAAAGATATTGAAAAGTTTATAGCAGATGGTGTTAATCTTTTGAAAAAAGATTACAAACTAGATGAGGACAGTGTGGACGATGTAATACCGCCCAACACAACTACTACAGCCATTGATGTGGCAGAAGAACCGATGAAAGAAGAAAACAATGAAGAAATAAAACCTGTATTTAATACTTTTGAAACTCCAGCTGATACCCCCATAAATACACCCAGTGTTACACCACCACCCAAAAGTCCTACATCCATAGAATCATCAACACCCGATGAAATTTCTGGAGTCCGACGATCACATCGTATTAAACTTATAACCAAAACTCCCAAAGCATTGGTAGGCAGAGGTTTGGTAAAGGATAAAGAACGTTTCTCCATTAAAGATGATGTGGAAACCAAAAGTCATTACACACTAGACGATCATCTTACCGATTTGGCAGAGGTGGAAGCGAAGAATGCCAAATTTCTTAAAGAAATGGAAGAACGTCTTAGCAATTTCCAAGTCATAAAGGAAAATGAGTATTTGTGTGAACGTGTGATAAGTAGAGAGGCTCGTAAAATGATTTGTGATTGTTTCCTAACACACGAAGAAGAAGAACGTGGTGAATTGGGCTGTGGCGAAGATTGTCTCAATCGTTTGCTTATGATTGAATGCGGCGCTGAATGTAATGTTAAGGAACGTTGCACGAACAAACGTTTCCAGAAATTACTCTGTTCTCCCTGTCGTGTATTTCGTACCGAAAAGAAAGGCTTTGGCATAATGGCTGATATAGAAATCTTGCCGGGAGAGTTTATAATGGAATATGTGGGTGAGGTTATAGACACCGATGAGTTTGAGAAACGTCGCATTATGTATTCTCAAGATAAAAACCGTCATTACTACTTTATGGCTTTAAGAAGTGATGCCATAATAGATGCCACCATTAAGGGCAACATATCACGTTTTATCAATCACTCTTGTGATCCCAATGCAGAAACTCAAAAATGGACGGTAAATGGAGAATTGAGAATTGGTTTCTTTAGCCGTAAATCTATTATGCCGGGGGAGGAAATTACGTTTAATTATCAATACCAAAGATATGGTAGAGAGGCCCAGCGTTGTTATTGTGAGTCGGCAAATTGTACTGGTTGGATTGGTCAAGAACCCACTTCCGATGAAGGCGAACAATTAGATGACGATGATGAGTATGAAGAATCTGAAGAAGAAGCTGATACTTCGAATCTTCTGGTACAAGATGATGATGAAGATAGTGATGCTAGTGAGGCTGATCCAGAGGAAGTGCAAAAACAATTGGAAATGGCAGCTGCCCAAGCAGAAGTTGAATTGGCTCCCCTGCAATTGCTAGAGGGAAAGGCTAAGCGCGAAGAGTCTGCACCAAAAGAAGAAGAAACTCACAAATCCGAAAGTGAAGAAGATTCTAAGAGCAAATTCAAAAAACTACTCTCAAAAATGGCCGAAAAGGTGGCAGCCAAACAAAAACAAAACAAACGTGAACAAAAGATGCAGCGCAAAAAGAAATCCAAGGAGTCGTCTACCGACTTAAGCAATAAATTAAGATTTTTAGAAGATCCCGACATAGAAGATGAGGTAGGATTCTTAAAGGAGTGTGGCCTGAAAAATCAATCTGATACTCTACGTCTATCACGTTTAATGGTGAGAGCTAAATTAGTACAAACACGACTTAATCTGCTGGAGATATTGCGTCAAGGTGACTTGCCCTGTAGACGTTTGTTTTTGGATTATCATGGTTTACGTTTGCTGCATGGTTGGATGAGTGAAGATGCTGGTAATATGCAAATACGTCTTGCACTGCTACAAACTTTAGAAACTTTACCTATTGCCAACAAAACGGTCCTAACAGATAGTAAGGTTATGCAAGTGGTGCGCAATTGGTGCGGCCAAAATAGCAACCTATCGCCCAATGAAGATTCCTCTAGTAGCAATAGTAATTCACAAGATGTTCCCGTGCAAGCAGCAGCAAACTTTGAAGAGGGTTCCGATTTGGCTGAATTGCAAAAATTGGCAGTTAAACTTATCACCACTTGGGAGGGACTGCCTGAAATATTCCGCATACCCAAAAAGGAACGAATAGAACAAATGAAAGAGCATGAACGTGAAGCCGATCGACAATATGCTGCCAATGCTGAGACGCAGGAAAATACCAATACCACAGCTATCGATCGTTATCGTCGAGATCGTTTTGGACGTGATAACTCTACTACAGCTTCCAGCACTTCTGGACGTTTCGTTAAACCCAATAATGGCAATCCCCATAGAACTAACAATACCACGCCGGAAAACAATAAGAATCTGTCTAAAGCTCAGAGACGTGAAATGTTTGCCGCCAAAGTGGCCAGAGATGAGGCTGAAAAACGTTTGGCTGAGGAAAGGCGTGAGTTTGAAACCAAATGTCGTTTCTTTGGTTTAGATCCAAAAAAGACGCGACAACAGGACATACCATTTTGTGTTAATCCTGCTACAGGCCAATGGTTTTCCATCGAACGCAAACCCATAAACACTCCGCCCAGTTATGCGCATGTGCAAGTGCCCGTTAAACCCAAATCCACTGATCCCAATGATTATCAATTGCCAGCCGTCTGCAGTACATTACCACCCCAATGGAAGTATGCCATTACACCGCAGGGTAAAATCTATTATTATCATATTAAAAATCGTATACCACAGTGGGAACCACCAACGCCAGCCCAGCTGCAGCAATGTGAAATGGAGGCTAGAGATGATGATTCTGAAAGTGAACTTACCACCACAGCCGGTGAGGATAGCAGTGATGACGACGATGAAGTACTAATAGGCATGGATGCTGCTCAATTAAAGGCCTACATAGATCGTAAAGTGGAGATGCGACGCCAGAAACGTTATCAACGTTTGGTCGTTGAAAGGTCTATAAGTGTAAGTCTAGTTGTATGTTTTATATTGAATATACATTTTCGAAATCTATAAAAGAGAAGATTTCGAGTATTGGCTATAAATGAAGAAAAGTTCCGAATAGTTTCCATAAAAAAACAGAAATTTTTATTTAAATTCTGCTATGAAATCTTTAATAAAATATATTTTTAGCCCCGACGTGAAGAAGATCGCATTTACAATCAAATGGAGGTGAGAAAATACAAGGAAAATAAGGAGAAGATACGCAAACGAAAGGAGGAAATACGACGTAAACGAGCTGAGGCTTTAAGGCAAACATCCCTTAATATGTGTACACTAGGCAGTATAAACGAAACAAATCCAAATACCCAAAAAACACAAATTGAAAGTCCTGAAGATCAAGGAGTTTTACCCATACAAGACTATTTACTATCATCCGATGAAGAAGTTGATCTTAAGGTAGAAGTCAATAGTCCACTAATGGATAAAATTGTAGAGGGCGACAAAATTGTCGATGAATTAGATGCTTTAACCACTAAGAGACAATTGAAAAGACCACTGCCACCGCATCGTGATCTAAATGAGCCCTCGACATCTTCATCGCCAGCCTCAACGTCGGGACTTAATGTACTCATAGCCCGGCAAGAATACAAGAAACGTAAATTGGAAAAGAAAGAAAAAAGGTAAAATAGATAATTTCCTTTAAAATTAAATTTAAAACAAACTGTATTTATTTTTTGTAGAAAACCCAAAGAACAAGATGCTAAATATCGTAAAAATAAAGAAAAATTCCGTTGTGAGATAGCGGGTATAATCGTGCATCATTTAAAACCATATCGTAAGGAAACCTGCACAGTGGGACGTATACAATCTAATGAAGATTTCAATCATTTGGCACGCAAAGTAATTATTAAATTATTTTTCTATAAATATTTATCTTAATTTAAATAATTTTTGATATTTTCGTTTTTAGTTAACCCATTTCGTTATGATTAAGGAATTAAAATATTGTGAATCGGTGGGTCAAACTTTAGTTGTTACCGAATCCGTTAAAAGTAAATCACGTGAATTTATTAAGAAATACATGGCCAAGTATACGGATGTCTATGTAAAACCATCTAATGATCCCGATTTTAAAGATATACCTTTTACTTTGTAAATTTATTTTTATTTTATTTATCATTTTTTTTAGATTAAGATAATCTATATCGCATAATAGTATATAGTTGAATAGCGTTTTATGAATATATATTTAAAAATTGTTGAAAATTTTCTCAAATATTAAAAAATAACATATATTTTAAAAAATTTTCATTAGTATGTATGTATGTACTTTTATTAATTAATAAATGAAGGCAAATCTGTTTGCAGGAAAAATATAAGAAATATTCAATTTGGAAAAGTGTGTTTTAATTTACAAGGAACAAGCTTAAGAAGCAAATTTAAAAAAAAGGGAAAATAATGAAAATATTCTATTAAAGTGAAATTTTCTGCAAAAGAACATTTTCGAAACTTGTTTTTATAAAAGGAGATTAATTCTGATTTTTCCTTTTATAAAAGCAGAACTATTTGAAAAGATTTTTTAAAAATAGGAAATAATTTCGAAATTTTTCTATAAAAGAAGAGCAATTTCGAAACATTTATATATACACAGAAAAATTTCGTTTCTTTTTTTTTATAAAAATTTTCTTTAAAAATAGAACAATTACAAAACTTCTATAAAAAAAGAATATTTTCTTTAAAAAACAGAAAAATTTCAAAACTTTTCTATAAAAACAGAACAACTTTTAAACGCTTCTGTAAAAACAGAATAATTTTTGAAAACTTTTCTATAAAAACAGAACAATTTCGAAATTTTTCTATTAAAGTAAAACAATTTCGTTACATTTTTATGAAAAGGAAAAATTTCTAAACTTTTCTATAAAAAGAGAACAATTTTAAAACTTTTCTGTAAAAACAGAACAATTTTTTAAAACTTTTCTATAAAAACAGAACAATTTCGAAATTTTTCTATTAAAGTATAACAATTTCGTTACTATTTTATGAAAAGGAAAAATTTCAAAACTTTTCTATAAAAACAGAACAACTTTTAAAACTTTTCTGTAAAAACAGAAAAATTTTTTAAAACTTTTCTATAAAAACAGAACAATTTCTAAAATTTTTGTAAAGTATAACAATTTCGTTACTATTTTATGAAAAGGAAAAATTTCAAAACTTTTCTATAAAAACAGAACAACTTTTAAAACTTTTCTGTAAAAACAGAAAAATTTTTTAAAACTTTTCTATAAAAACAAAATAATTTCGGAACTTTTCTATTAAAGTATAACAATTTCGTTACTATTTTATGAAAAATTTCAATACTAATATTAAACAAAAAAAATAAAAAAAAAACTTTTCTATTAAAACAGAACAATTTCGTTACATTTCTTATTAAAAAAGAACAATATCAAAACTCTTCTAAAAAGAACAGTTTTGGAAAATTTCCTACAAAAAGTAAAATATTTTGAAAACTTTCTATAAAAGATAAAATATTTGGAAAAGTTTCTATAAAAAGTAAATTTTTTTGGAAATTTTCTAATAAAAAGTAAAATTTTTGGAAAATTTCCTATAAAAAGTAAAATTTTTGGAAAATTTCCTACAAAAAGTAAAATTTCTTAAAAAAAGTTAAATTTTTGGAAAATTTCTAATAAAAAGTAAAATTTTTGGAAAATTTCCTATAAAAAGTAAAATTTTTGAAAAATTTCCTATAAAAAGTAAAATATTTGTAAAACTTTCTATAAAAAGTAAAATTTTTGGAAAATTTCCTACAAAAAGTAAAATATTTGGAAAATTTCCTATAAAAAGTAAAATTTTTCGAAAATTTCCTATAAAAAGTAAATCTTCTGGAAAACTTCCTATAAAAAGTAAAATTTTTAATAAATTTTTTATAAAAAGTAAAATTTTTAATAAATTTTTTATAAAAAGTAAAATATTTGAAAAATTTTTTATTTAAAAAGTTTATTTTTTTATTTCTTTATAAAAAGTAAAATATTTTGAATATTTTCTATAAATTTTCAAAAATTTACTATAAAAAGTAAAATATTCTATAAAAATATTCTATAAAAAAGAATTTGCTATAAACAATCACATTTTTGAGAATTTCTTATAAAAAGTATTTTTTTTTTTTATTTTTGAAAATTTCTTATAAAATAAGTTTTCGAAATTTTAAATATGTTACAAAAAGTAAAAAAATTATACCAACCATTTAATTTCAAATCAAAACACTTGTTTTTTTACTTAAAATTTACATTGTTGTTTTTTTATTTATGACTTTTTTACGGTCAAAATTTACTTACGAATCTAAAGTACTAATTTTAATTCTATTAATGATATAAGGAAAAAAATCAAGAAATTTGTAAACATATTGTATTGTATATAAATATTATATTTAAACAAAATTATTAAACATTTTCTTCATTCATGTTGTTTTTTTTTTTCATTTGTTTTATAGCCTTTGTTTTTAAAATACTAACAATTTATAAAAAAGATAGAAGAAACACATATTAATTGTAAAGAAAAAAATGTACAACAGTTTTCTCATACTTAAATACATTTAAGAAACAATATAAAAAAAGACACCAAATATAGAAATAATAAAAAGAATAGAAGAGAGTAATAATAAATGGAAGATTTTATTTTTATTTATACAAAAAAAAAAAATTAGAAATTATAATATAAACTAATAACCCCAAATAAAAATTTTAAAGAAAGTATTTAATTAATGCCCATAATTTAAAGTAGTTGTTTTTGTTGTAATTTTTGTTTTGTTTTAATTAAAAAAAAATTATTTAGTTTTTTTTTGTTTATCTGGCAAACAAATTTTTTGTTATAATAAATAAAAAAAAAATAGAAAAATGAAAATTATTTAATCGTTAAATACGATTAATTTAAAAAAATATGTATTTTTGTTGTTGTTTTTTATATGTATGTTTGTTGTATATATTTTAAATGTAAGTGAAAATATGAAAATGTTTTTTTCTCTTTAATTTTGTTTTGTGTTTTTGTTATTGTTCTTTCTTACATTTCATTAAATGTGTGTATGTGTATGTGTTTTATGTGTACCATAATCTACATAGTACAAGTCAATAGAGATAGATAGATATTTTTTGTATTTTATTTTTATATTTTTCAATCCTTTTTCAATAATTTTTATAAACAAAAATTATTATGTTCTTTTTTCTTTCATTCTTTCATAAATTTGTCTGATTTATGATTTATATGTTTATAATAATCCTTAGCATAAAAAAAAAAAAAAATTATAATAATAATAATCAAATTTTAATGTAATGAAACAAACAAAAAATTCGTTTAAGTGTCACAGCACCAAATTTTCAATTTGTTAATCTGTGAAGAAAGTAAAAGAACAATTTAATTATTTAAGCAATTAGTTAAATGGACTTATTAAATAAATAATTTATTATATTCATAAATTTTTCTTCTTTTTAGATTTTTTAGAAAATAATAAACAAATGTCTTTTTTAGTATTTTTTTTTTAACTAACTAAAAAAATCGGAAATTTCTACGAAACTGTACAAAAACTATCACTGAATTACAATTAAACTAGAACTGAGAACGAACTGAACAACAACTGAGTTGAACTGAACTAGAACTGAACAAGAACTGAACTAGGATTGAACTAAAACTGAACTAGAAATGAACTAGAACTGAACTAGAACTGAACTAGAACTGAACTAGAACTGAACTAGAACTGAACTAGAACTGAACTAGAACTGAACTAGAACTGAACTAGAACTGAACTAGAACTGAACTAGAACTGAACTAGAACTGAACTAGAACTGAACTAGAACTGAACTAGAACTGAACTAGAACTGAACTAGAACTGAACTAGAACTGAACTAGAACTGAACTAGAACTGAACTAGAACTGAACTAGAACTGAACTAGAACTGAACTAGAACTGAACTAGAACAGAACTAGAACTGAACTAGAACTGAACTAGAACTGAACTAGAACTGAACTAGAACTGAACTAGAACTGAACTAGAACTGAACTAGAACTGAACTAGAACTGAACTAGAACTGAACTTGAACTGAACTAGAACTGAACTAGAACTGAACTAGAACTGAACTAGAACTGAACTAGTCCTGAACTAGAACTGAACAAGAACTGAACTAGAACTGAACTTGAACTGAACTTGAACTGAACTTGAACTAAACTAGAACTGCATTAGAACTGAACTCGATTAGAAAAATATTCGAATAATAATATTTTTATAGAAATTTATATAGAAATAAAAAGAAATCGTGAAAATTCCTATTCTCATCAAATTTTACTAAATTTATTAAGGAACGATTAGATCAACTTATATGATTTATATCAACTCACCTGCTACCATAAACCATGTAAATGTAAATTTCGCGACAAAACCGAACGCACATCATTCGTAAACCTTAATGCATC
The DNA here is from genome assembly GCF_022045245.1 of Lucilia cuprina. Lineage (NCBI taxonomy): Eukaryota > Metazoa > Arthropoda > Insecta > Diptera > Calliphoridae > Lucilia > Lucilia cuprina. The sequence continues at coordinate 32,953,823 of NC_060951.1, read as the reverse complement.
CAACATGGGTAATAATGATAATAATGAAACATCCATGGGATCCGAAAACCAACTTTTAATTGGTATAGCATTGTTGGGAAAACAGCGATATGCAGCAGGAGAGTTATCAATTATGAATATCTAAATTTAAGTAAAAAAAACAAACATTAAAATAGCAATTAAACAAAGAAATCAACCACAATGAATAAACATACTCTATTTAAATCATTACAAATAGCTGATAAATCTTTGGTATATGAACCATAATCTGGCGTACAATGTTGACGATAATAGCGGCGACGTAATATATTACGGCCATTGTCTAATTTGTCAGCGACCGCAGCACCATAAATTTCCATGCTGGCGGTAAAAACCACTAAATCATACCATTGGGAGACCTTACGAAAAAAAATAGACAAAATTTATTAGAAAATATTAGGAAATTGATTTGTGAAAAGAAAACTACTTACCACATCTAAAAAGAAATCAACATGTGGTCTTTTATGTACAAAAAATCTAACTGGATGACGATCTATTGTCACTTTAACTGTAAAATCATGAGGTGTTCCTGGTTTCACCGTATTACGAGGCATAGCATTGTGATGCGAATGTATTAGTGTCTCATCTAAATCCAAAACTAAAGTTTTACGTTGCACAATGCTCAGGCGATGTCTGGATACCGGTGACAATGGGAAGAGTTCATATTTAACAGGTTGATACTGGACAAACTAAAGTGGTTCATATCAGTGTTTCTTTTTTTGCGGTTTTTGCAAATATTTATCTTATACATTATATTAAATTTAAATAAATTATATAAACAATTAACTTGCAATTTCTAAATAAATAAGAAGAAAAAATGCTAAGTAATTGTTTATATATGATTGGAGAGGGAATGAAAACGTTTGTATGTTTGATTAGTAATTTGATGTGGACAATTGTGTTTAGTGTTAATTCAACAAATTTTATTGATAACGAACATTTTTCTAATGCTGATAATGAACAGTTAATGTGTTTATCTATAGATACCAATTCCATCAGCAATAACGTTCCAATAGAAAGTCTTTCTATCAAAAAAAAAACTATCTTTGTTAAAAAGTATAACTGAACTGGAACTGAGATGTTACTAACTAAAACTGATGTAAAACTTAACTAGTTTTCATTCCTTCTTACCCTAATCATGTAACTTAAATAATTTACATAAAAAATTATACAATTAAATTTAAAAGAAGAAAAATACTTACAGCTCTGACTTGGCGATTGAACATAAAACATATGCAGGTCCATACTTTTGATAATAATACCAATAATGCACGGAATTTCATTTGAACGAGGGAAAACATTGGTAAGCTTCAAACTTACCAATGTACAACATAAAGTTAAAGTTTATTGTAAATCTATATAGTTTACTTGTTTTTTATACTTTCAAAAAAAATTTGTTTATCTAGAAATTAAAAAGAAAATTTTTATTTTAATAAAAATGTTAGCTGGATAAAAAGTAGGGTTCTATAAATCGACTTTCGAATAATCGAATTTTTGTTGAAAAAAGTCGAAAAGTCGAAGTCGACTATTTTGTTCCAAAAATGTCGATAACTCGACTATTGTCTGTGAAAAAAGTCGAAAAGTCGACTTTGTGAATAAAAGTCGAAAAAAGACGAAAAGTCTGAAAGTCGAAAAAAGTCGAAAAAGGTCGAATAAAGTCGAAAAAAGTCAAAGAAAGTCAAAAAGTCGGAAAAAGTCGAAAAATCGAAAATTGTAGAAACAAGTCAAAAATTTTAAAAAAGTGGAAAAAAATCAAAAACTCTAAAATAGTCGGAAAAACTCGAAAAAAGTCAAAAAATAGACGGAAAAAAGTAGAAAGAAGTCGAAAATAGTCAAAAAGTCGAAAATAGTCAAAAAGTCGAAAAAATCGAAAAAAGTCGAAAAGTCCACTATTTATAAAATACTTATAGTCTAAAGTCGACTTTTATTTAAATGAAAAAAGTCGAAAAGTTGAAAAATCGAATTTTCATAAAATGCAAAAAGTCAAAAAGTCGACTTTTAACTAAATGAAAAAAGTCGAAAAGTCGACTTTTCGTTTCAACTGTAGAACCCTAGTAAAGAGTGTGCCAAAAATTAAAAGTTTTTAGCAAAAAATTATAAAGAGGAAAAAATTTTTTTCTATTAATGAGAAAATCCCATTCTATGGGTTACTCTCGAAAAAACAAAAGGTAGCAGAATGCTGTACACAGAAATTTCGTCAAGCAATGCAAGACAATATCATTTGTTTATATGTGCTGCGTCAAATTAAAGTAGTCCTAGGGATACGCAGCATCCTAAGTCCCATAAGAAATACACATGTTTGTGTGAGGTGCACTGAAAAATCTGTTTAAGGTGAAAGTACACAACATGCGTTTTAAGCTTTTAAAACATTTTGCGCTTTACATGCTGCAAGTTACACACCTTGCGTCATTTTGATCTTTAATTTGCTTTTTTTTATAAAACTACTGTTTTAAAAATTAGTTAGTTTGAAAGGAGGATGTACACATATACATCAAATCTGAAGATATACACCTAGGCCTCTATCGGGCCTATTGTGCGCTCCTTAACCAGTGCCACAGGTATAAATCGAACCCACCTACCAAACTAGAACACTAAACACTAACCTACCGGAGACCACAGTTTTAAAAATTAAAATTTCTTCTATTGTTGGTGATATTTATTTCATTTTAGGTGATTCTAAACTAACACAAAACAAAATACAACCCTGATTAGCTGCCAACGCGTCAAAAGTTGAAAGTTGCTTAAGTTTTCGCGGCAGACGCGTTACAAACTACAGTATGTAGCTTGTTAAAAGCGGAAGGTCCAAACTACGCGTTTTAGCGTCAAAGCATTACGTGGTTTTTATACCTATACTTCGCATTTTACGCTACAAGTTACATGCAACACTTTTTAAGCGTCAAGTTGTTGTTTTATTTTTAAAAAATTTCGCGCTTTTTTACAGCTTTTACTTATTTTTTCATCATTAAACTCATTTTACTAATTAAAAAAAATTATAAAAAAGCATTAAAGAATATAAAATGTGGTAATCAGCTGACATGTTCGTGCGCCGCTTTTAACGTTTATAAAATTAGAAAGTAGAGTTACTTTAAGTATTCTACGCTTTTGCACCTGTAACATTTAGCATACAAATACATTGATTCTACTTTTCTAACAAACGCTTATAATGCCAGAAAGCGTGGAACGCGTGGTGTGGACCTCCAGCTTAAAAATTGCCCCCTCCCGCCGGGAAAGAAGCGCGCGCGCTTAATGTACAACAAGAAAAAATGTTTATTTAACAATTGCCTTATGTAGCAAGAAACAAATGTTTTCACTATAAATGTGTATGGTATTGCAGCAATTAATAATAAAATCAATAAAAAATCATTTTGGCTTTTAAACTGTTTTTCTTACTATGGATTTCTTATGCACATGTTTTTCTTGTTATATTAATTATAATGATTAATTATTGTTTATTATCTGCTGGCTACTTTTTTTCTTAATGTTATTATCTTTTTGATTTTTTTTATAGTAATTTTGTTAAATTAACCAAAAGTATAAATAAATAACATACACTTCACACACAAGTCTGCAAAACTAAAAAAATACGGTTACATACGAATTGAGGCGAATTTATGTGAGATTAACGCCGCCGCCGCTTTCTTCAGAGTTGGATAATTTTGTGCACATGTTAGATCACTTTAACAATCTTTTTGCCAATATAAAAACACATTAAGTAATAATTTTTAATTAGTTTAAAAATATTGACTTTCAATCTAAAGTAACTTATTTATATCATGTGTAACGGTTTTTTTATATTGTTAATTTTTTAGATTTCAATTGCAATAAACATTGATAAATTAAACATTTCCATTCCTGTTTATAGTTGAAACATCTAAGTTGCCGCTGTTTAGTCTTAAGGTATATGGAAGGAATATGTTTGTTTCTTGCTTTATTAACATTACTTTATAAATATATTTTAATTATTAACTGTAGAACAAGGTTAAAAAGAACCATTAAAATTCAAATTTTAATATAGAAGCAAGTATTAAATATATCTTAAAAAGGCACCACACATTTTTACATTCCTTTGGGCAACTCTTTTGCAGCAGAATAACATTTTTTTTTGCAATTTGCAGAAGGAGAGAAAACAATACAGTTCCATTATCTCTTCATTATCTATTTATCTCTCCTTTGCTCAAAGCAGAATGAAAAGAAAACACACTCACACACTAATATAACATTAAAGAGCAGGTAAAAAAAGCGGCTAAACAAAAATTATGATAGCACAATTTGCTGAATTATCAATTACATAAATTTTGCTTCCCAAAAAGAAACAAAAAAAGTAATTTATTTCCTTTTTGTTTTTTGGGAAAAAATTATTGGCTAAAATCCAAAAACAAACGAAAAGAATCTGCTGCAACCCGTGAATTATGAAATTTCTAAATTTTGACACTCTCTTTCCTTGCTATTTTGATATTTTTGTTATTTTTCTATTTTTTGTGAACACTTCTCCTCTTCTTTCATCTTTTAGAGATTTTTCTTTGACGTCGACATTCGTCGTAGTGATTTTTATTTTAATTTCGTATACCTTTTATAAAAATTCTTCACTTGCTTTTTTCCGATAAGATTGTATACTTATTTTAGCTTTTATTTTAAACTAACACTTGGTCTGTTTTATTAAATATTTTTTTTGTTTTTAAAACTTTGTTTCTGTTTATTTTCAGTATATTTTAGAAAATTTTCACTACCCGCTGAACTTTGCTTGCTTTTTTTCTGCCGTGTTGCATGTAGAGCTCTGCGCCGACAAATATTAACAACGTCTCCGACTGATAGTAAATATGTCGGCGGCAACTTAAAATAGACTGTAAGCCGGCTAAGTATTCAACTATTTTTAAATTTTCAACGATTTTAAATAAAAACGGAATCCGAGAGATCAGAAAGTGGGATTTTGTAAAGAATTATATTGTTTATAACAACGAAACAAAGCAAGCACAAAAGTTGTATGAGCAATTATGCAGGGATGGATAAAAAGTTCTTAAAAATTAAAAACAAATTCTATCCATATAAAACATCTTGCAGAAAATCAGTTTCTAAAAAATTTGGAGAATGCTATTGAATTAAAGTGTAATAAAAGAGTATTTCAACACATGAAATTGGAATGTTTTACTGGAATTAAACTTATTTTAAACTTTAATTCTAGCAAAAATACTTATTGGGTATAGTGTGGCAATGGAAAAATTCTGGCAGAATTTCTTTTCGAAGTCGGCAGAATTGACATCGACTGCACTTCCCATTTAAAATACACATGTTCGATGCCCTATCCTTTTACGGTATGACAAACCTGCAAAATATATCTAAAACATTCTATCATCAAAATAATGATTGAATAAAAAATATGCTTGTCATTTTGATATTTTTAGGCAAATATTTCTATTTAATTGATTTTTAAAATACGTTTTATTCTCTCAGACAAATGTAATGGAATTTTTGTTACTTTAAATAATTAAATAAAGTATAAATAATATATGCTTTTTACTTTTTAGCCAATACATTTTCAGTTGTTTTATATAACGGTTTCCTAAATTAACAAAAATACAGTTGCCATATATTTATATTCTCCAAAAAGCAACTCTGTTATTTTTATACATCTGGTAATACTAATTTTTAGTTTTTTCTTTAAATTTTGCGGCGAAAATTGCAAAAAAAAACGAAGCGAATTAATATTTTGCAAACGAATTATTTTAGACTCGTGTGAAAGACGGCGTCGTTTTTTATTTGCAAAATTATAATAAATTTACTTTTTATTTTATAAAATATTGTATAAAAGTAACAAAAATAATGACGTGCCAATAATAATCATGTAGAATAATATAATGGAATGTGAACAAATTGTGTTAAACAAAAATTATTGATACAGAAAAAACCGGACATAAAACGAGTACAAGCAAAGGCCGCAAAGGCGTTGAACTGTGTAATTAAAGTGTAGAATAAAAAAATTTTGTGTACGAAAAAAGACTCCAATTTGAGGAGTCGCTTAGTTGGTTTTGCTGTCAAGAAACCAAATAAATAGATTTTTCTTTTGGGAGCGTTTTAAAAACGGCCAAAATTGTGGAAAAACAGGAAAAAACACCCAAGCGGAAGAAGAAGGCTGCAGCCAGTAAAATGACTGCAGTCTTTTCGCCGCAACCACCGCCACAACAGCAGGCGGCTGGTCAACCTCCACCGGGAGGTATGATGCAACCTCCGCAATCGACGACACCCAATTCGATGCAACCGCCACAGCAGCAGTCTGTGGTGGGTGGACCGGGACCAGGTGGCATGATGGGTCCAGGTGGAGGTGGTCCTGGTGGTATGCCACCTGTTATGGGTATGGGTGGTCCAGGAGGATCTCCAATGCAAAGGGGTCCACCCATGGGTGTGATGGGTGGACCACCCGGTGGTCCTGATGGTATGATGGGTGGTCCTCCTCCTGGGCAGCATGGCGGTGGTGTACCCCCACCACCTAGTCCAGCTCATATACAGAAAATTCTAGATGAAAATTGTAAGATTATACAGACCATACAGAGTTTCCAAAATATTGGTAAATCGTATGAATGTACTTCGTACCATACCGCCTTGCATAGAAATCTCGTCTATTTGGCACAACTGGCTGATCCCACAATGAATATCAATCAAATCTTGCCACCGCCGCATATTCTTCAGGCACAAGCCAATCAGCAAGGCCCACATGGTATGATGGGCTCCGGGGGACCGCCACCACCGCAGCAGCAGCAACCTCAAGGTGGACCACCTCCTGGGGCTCAGTCACAAATGGGAGGACCACCTGGTACTCCCGGTATGCCGCCAATGCAACACGATGGTTCCGGCCAACCGCCGTCTGGTAGTCAAATGCCTCCCTATGGTCAGGGTCCTCCACAACATCCGGGAATGCCACCGAATGGAAATCAACCACAACAAGGACTTCCTCCTTCAGGACCACAACAGCCTGGTGGTCCCCAAGGTGGACCACCGCCTCAGCAGGGTCCCTACCGTGGTGGTCCTCAAGGACCAGGTCCGCAACAACAGCCTCAATCTGTGGGAGGTCCTCAACAGCAGCAACAACAGCAACCGAATAATAATGCACCCGGAAGTAAGTATTTTTGTAATGTTGTTTATAGTTTTTGTAGATGATGCAAAAGTCTCAAAGAGAATTGCGTTAAATTGATGAATTCATAAATAGGGAAAGTAGCCAAAAACTTAATTTAATACTAACAGAAAATCTCCTTAATCTTGATCTTACTCAAAGGTAACAAATATTAAAAAAAATTACTTTTTGAAATGTTTGAATCATATTTGTTTTAATGTTAAATAGATGCGTTTAAATCGACCTCAGTATCATGGATTCGTTTAACAATACACTCATTTTCATTCGATATCAAATTATTTTCTTTTAGATCAACAACGCCCCAATAGTGGACCTTCGGGCCCTGGTGCACCGCCTCCAGGTCAAGGACCGCCCCAACAACAGCAACAACAACAGGGTCCTAATCAACAAGGACCGCAGCAACCCCAACAGCAACAAGGTCCACCTCCACCACAGCAAGGTCAATATAGAGGTGCCTACCAGCCACCACAGCAACAGCATTCCCATTATCCTGGCTATCCGCCACAACAACAACCGCAATATCCACCACAGGGTGGTTATCCGTATGGTCCACCAACACATGGCTATGGACCACCACCACCAAACGCTCAAGGTGGTTATCAACCACATGCCGGCATGCCACCAACATCGGCGGCCAGTGGTCCCCCACAACAGCATCCTTATGGAGCTAGCGGACCGGGACAGCAGGGTCCTCCCGGTTCTTATGCTCCACCACCTAATCAACAATTGCCACCTGGTCAGCAACCGCCACCAGGGCAAATGTATGGTCCTCCGGCGGGAGGTCAGGGACCTCCACCACCTAATCAGTATGGTCCTCCACAAAGCGGCAGCGGTGGTCCTCCTCCACCGATGAGTTATGGCGGTTATGGAGCTCCACCACCAAATAACTATGGACAAGCCAGTAATACACCACCTGGATCGTATGGACCTCCACCAACAAGCAGTGCACAATCGCCATACCAACCGTATCAACAGGCAGGACCGGGACCTCAAGGTTATCCCGGTCAAGGACCACCACCGCCACCACAAGGCGGCCAAGGTCCTCCTCCGCAACCGCCACAACAAGCAGGTGGACCAAATGCTCCTCCCGGCAGCGGTTACAGTTCTTCACCCAGCCCCGGGCAAACACCACCACCAAACCAACAACCTAGCGCTAGTGGTGCAAATGGTCCTCCAAACAATCAACAACCACCCACGAGTGTACAGTCTACACCACCACCCACACAACCGCCAACAAGTAGTTCAGGCACGGGTAGCTCGGGCGTTACAACGCAACCACCACAAACACAAGCTTCCGGACCACCACAAGCTCCACCACCTGGACAAGGTCCACCGCCGCCAACATCACAACAGCAGCAAACGCCACAAAATTATCCGCCAGGCTCAAGTAGTGGACCACCACCCTCGGGCCCGCAGCCAACATACTCATCGCCGCCTACGACCGCACCCAGCGGTACTCCCTCACCCTATGGTCAACAGGGAGCTCCAGGTTCAGGACCGCCAAACACTACAGCTCCACCCTCAACAGCCAATGGGGCACCCGGACAAGGTCCGCCTCCTCCTATGGCACCTAATCAATATCAGCCACCACCAGGAGCTCCACAGCCACCCTATGGTGCACCACCACCCCAGGGTTATGGACCACCTCCACCGGGTAGTGGTTATCCACAACATGGTTATCATCAGCCGCAGGGCGGCTACGGATCAATGCCACCTCAAGGACAATATCCACCACCTTCGCCTCAAGGATATCAAGGTTATCGTCCAGCCGGTGCACAACAGATGCCTCCCCCAGGAGCGCCTCCTCAAGGTCCACCACCGGGTGCTTATTCCTATTACGGCAACCAACCGCCACAGTAAAAAAAATACAACACTAAACAAGTTTAAAACTTCAAGAAGCTGTAGCATGCAACAAATATAAACGGAAGAAAATCTTAAACATTTTATAATTTAAGAATTTGTAAAATTTTAACGAAAAACAGTCTACAACATTATAGAGCCCTAAGAGATCGTTGTTATAAGTCTATTAACTGCCCAAAATTGCATGTATTAACGACAAGACTTCTCTTAACAAAAAAAACATAGAAATGACATTATACGAAAATTGAATATTTTATAATTTTCTGTTAAAAAATATTTTGCAGTTTAAACAGTTATTTAATTGGCACATTGTATTCAAATTTTATATAAGTTTTGAAATTTCTTAAAGAAAATTCTACTTAAAAATTACTCAAAACAATTGCCTTACAATTAAACTGCTTAACTTCAAAATTTCTCTAATTTGTTTTATGGACTTAAAAGTTTACAATTTGTGTTAAATAATTTTCTCAACTCTTAACTTATTTGTAAATTTTCTGCTAAACTTATTCTCTTTTATTCTATAACTTTTTTACACTATCTTTCTCTCCCAATCACTATTTCTCTATATTTATTTGTAACTTATCTCAACTTTGTAGCTTTCTTAATGTTTTATGTTTAAGTCTTAAAATATTAAAGAAAACTTAATTTTTTGTGTTTTTTTTTTTTTAATATAAGTTTTAATTTTAATTAAGCAAAAGGAAACAAAACAAAAAAACAACTTAAATTTTTTAAAATAAAATTAACTGTTAAATAGTTTTGAATAAATTGGTTCAACGTAAAAAAAATTCATTTTGTAGCATTTTTGAAAACAAATTTATAATTAAATTAAAAAAAAAGAAAAGCAAATACTATTTACAATAATAAACTAAAAACAAAAACAATTATTTGTACCGTTTCACTAATTGTTAGTTCTAAAGATTTAAGCCGATATTTAAGAGAAAATAAAAAGCATTAAAAACTAAAGGTTAAAATTTTGATAATTTAACAACTATTGAAACTGCAAAAAAATTCAAAATATTATGTGTCAACTTTAATCAATTTTTAAATAATCCATTAAAATAATAATTAACACTTTTTGCTATGCATTAATCCTATATAAAAACAAACAAACTTTAACGAAATATATATATTTAGCCGTATAATTAACGAATTTTTGTGAACAAAAAAAAAATAATAATTATGACATAAATATAGTCTAAATAAAAATTACAAAAGAAATCTTAAAAATAAGTATTATAATTAATAATGTTCAATACAGATGTATAACAAAAATTAGACTAGTACCATGTACTAGCCACTAGTGGCCTCTATTCTGCATTTCAATTTGGATCGAAATATTTGCAGAATAGGGGTGATTGCTTGATAAAAATTAGCTTGCCTCTTATGTATATCTTTCAAATCTTCATCAGTCCCTATAAGATGTCACTTTGAAATGACAGTTGTTTGCACTGTCATTTCATCAGTTGTCAACATCGACGACGAAACTGCCAAAAATTACAAATACAGATAAACATCATTCCCACGACAATTGGATTTTCGCTCCGGAACGACCCGTTTCTCAATCGACCAAAGATTGTCAACTCAGCAACAACTGTATCAACAGGAAGTTTTTTCTATCTATCTATCTATCTATCTATCTATCTATCTATCTATCTATCTATATCTATCTATCTATCTATCTATCTTTCTATCTATCTATCTATCTATCTATCTACCTATCTATCTATCTATCTATCTATCTATCTTTCTATCTATCTATCTATCTATCTATCTATCTATCTATCTATCTATCTATCTATCTATCTATCTATCTACCTACCTACCTATCTATCTATCTATCTATCTATCTATCTGTCGTATCTATCTATCTTTCTATCTATCTATCTATCAATCTATCTATCTATCTATCTATCTAACATCCTGTTAAAAATCTAAAACCAAAATTTTAAAATTCTAAAACTGTATTTGTTGATAACGACTATCTGATTCCAAGAGGAAAGTTTCGTAAACTAATAGTTTTCATTTTAAATTTATTGCTTTCATTAACAATAATTAAAATAATTAACGATCAATTTCACCAAATACCACATCCAATGTACCGATAATTGCTACAATATCGGCCAACATATGCTGTCGACCAATGCGATCCAAAGCCGCTAAATGAGCAAAACCTGGAGCTTTAATTTTACAACGATATGGACGACTTGAACCATCCGATACCAAATAAACACCAAATTCTCCTTTGGGAGCCTCAATAGCTGTATACGTAGCACCGGGAGGTACACAAAAACCTTGGCGGAAAATTTCAAATGTCAGATCATAACTTCTACACAAAGATAGTTTCCTAACTTACCTTGTGTAAAATATTTAAAATGATGTATCAAAGCTTCCATGGATTGTTTCATTTCACGACGCCTGGGTGGGGTAATTTTGCAATCGTCTGTTTTTATCTCACCGGCGGGCATTTGATTAAGACATTGTTCGATAATACGCAAAGATTGACGCATTTCTTCAATGCGACACAGATAACGATCGTAGCAGTCTCCCTTCGAGCCTATAGGTACATCGAATTCCATTAAGTGATAGGCATCGTAGGGCTGCTGTTTACGTAGATCCCATTTTATGCCTGAACCTCTAAGCATGACACCACTAAAGCCATAATTTAAAGCTTCCTTAGCCGACACCACACCAATGTCAACAGTACGTGTTAGCCAAATACGATTATGGGTTAAAACATCTTCTACCTCATCCAAACGTTCTGCGAATTTGGCAGCAAACTCATAAATATCATCCATTAAGTGTAGAGGCATATCGAGAGAAACACCACCTGGACGTATGTAAGCAGCATGCATACGTGCTCCTGATACGCGTTCATAGAATTCCATTAGTTTTTCACGTTCCTCAAACAACCAAAAGAATGGCGTAATGGCACCAATATCTATAGCATGCGAACCAATAGCCATGATGTGATTAAGTAAACGTGTAATTTCGCCATATAAGGTTCTTATGTACTTGGCACGAATTGGCACTTCAATATTTAGTAATTTTTCCACAGCCAGCGAATAACACTGTTCATTGCACATCATAGAAACATAATCCAAACGATCAAAGTAAGGTAATGCTTGTAAATAGGTTTTATACTCAATCAGCTTTTCAGTGCCACGATGCAACAGTCCAATATGAGGATCACAGTGTACAACAGTTTCACCATCTAATTCTAATACCAAACGCAAAACACCATGAGCCGCTGGATGTTGTGGTCCAAAATTCAATGTTAGATTACGTACTTTTTTCTCTGTAGGTGTCATTTGATGATTCCATGGTGGTAGTTGCCATTTAGAGGTAACTTGATCGGGATACATAACTGGTGAGGAAAATTGTTGTATAAATTCAGGATCTGGATACCATTTTGCTGCATAACGCTGTTGTGTTGTGGAGAATGATTTGAATTTAATGAAATTTTTCAAGTATTTATTTCCATAGTTTCGAAACATTTTTTTTTTTCGTTTCTTAATATGACTAATGATGCAATGCTCACTTTAAGTTGCGGTGTCGAATGCAATTTTTTGTAATTTTATGTTTCCGTAGGATTTATATGACGCATGTACACACGTACATACATACATTAGAGCTATATTTGTATGCAGTTTTAATATTTTTTATATATTTTTATCAAATTACCGCAAAATCATGTAAAATTATATTTGTAATCTAATGATTGTTGTTTCAATCAAAACATCGGGTTTTATTTTATAGTAAAAATTATAGAAATCCCTTGATGTTTGAAAATTTCCCTATTGGGTTTCATTTTACAATACACTCGAAACGAATTACTGCATTCGTTATTTTTCAAAAAGTACTCGTATTTTAAAATTGTTATTTTTTCAAAAATATCATGTTTTTATTGTAACAAAAGAAAATAATATTAGAAACAACTAAATATAAATAGATGGAATCGTTTTTTAATTTTTATTTTATTTTCAATCTTGTAATACTAGACTAGTAAAGCAGCAGCAAATTTTCATATCGTGGACTAGACAGATCCTATTTAATTTGCTCTTCCCCCGTGACATTTTCATCTTCGCTGGCAGCATCTTTGCTTGATGTATTACTATCGTTCGTTTTGTTTTTGGACTTACGTAATTTCTTCAAAAACTTACCCACAAACGACTGGCTACCCTCGGTATCTTGCTGTTCCACCACAATACGTTTAGTAGCCACACTATGTATGGGACCAAAGGCTAAAGCGACCACTGTGCAAGCCAGACAAATAACATTGTAGGGCATACTAAAATCGGGGGTGGGCAATGAAAGTATTAAGGTTTCAGTGCGCAGGGTTAAAATGTATGAATTTCGTGAGGCATTAAAGGAATCAGCAAAACGATAACCCGACAAAGGTATAGAAGAATAATTGCGCGCTATAGGCAATTGGGTAGTTATAACAGCTGAACCCACATAATGGCCATGATTAGCATCGGGGGGATATTCCAGCCATTTAAGGAATATATAATCAAAATCAAAAGATATTTCCACAGAAGTTTTGCCGGGTAATTTAAAGGCCAATTCCAGGTAATAGGGTCTTTCACGTTGCACACCCGGACGATAGTTTATAATCTTAGGTGTTATTAGCACACCCGTAAGACGATCACGTATCTTTAAAGTATGCATATAGATGGGCATATACCAAGGTATGTTTTCTTGCAGTATAATAGGCAATACATTGTAGTGTGTATTGGTAAGATGGGTAATAACTTTACCCCTTTCCTGGCCATAGCCAACAATATAACGGTGTGTTAGCAGAGGTGGCGGTGAGGGTGTTAATACTGTATTCTGAGGTTTACGTAAAACCCAAGCTATATTAAATAGCCTTGATTCTTTTGATGATTGCATATCGTAGACACCAAATTGCGAAGTATAACCTCCTCTCGTGGTGGTGGTATTATAATGTGGCAAGGGTATCATTTCATAGGGTAAAGGTGTTTGTAGATTAACATAGATTTTACTAGAATCGGCTAGAGCACAATAACCATTTAAACCCTGACCAAACATGCGCCTTAAAGAGAAATCATATTCATTAGCAGCACCCAACAACTTGGGATCATATACCAAATTGGCCGATTCTATGAATTCCAAAATGCATTCATCCTTGGCATTACATAAAGTACGCACTTTAATCGACAGCGAATGGTAATTGGTATTGTGTACATTACCCGAATTCAATAAAGAGGCAAAACCATGTTTACTATTACAGGGCATAAGCTTTTTCCAGGGTGTTAAATTTTCCGTACAAACAATTTCACGCGGTAAACTGGAATATCTAACATGTCTTTTGACATTCTTAGCCAGTGGACCCACAAAATGCGGCTGAAAACCATAGTTGGGGGTTATGGTATTGGTTTTATCCATAAAATTTAAAGAGGCACATAAAATTCCCGAAAAAGTACTGGTAACACTTTTCCATTGCTCATCAACAGAGTTGCTGGTTAGATTTTCTCCTGCAAACCAAGCCCAAGCTTCTGCACCCGGAGCATTATCTACAATAGGATAACCCCAAGATTCGTAACGCCACAACCCTTGGGTTAAGGAAATGTGCAATTCCTTAACATCCGAATGTAATAGGATTTCCGCTATAGATCTAGGTATTAATCTAGTATTGTGTACTGTAATATATAATTCATAAGCATTTGGTAATTACGTCCATGTTAATCACAAAATACTTACAATTTTCCCGTTTGCCATAATACCATCTGGTGGTAAATTGAAAATAGGTATTTATAAAACCCGAAGCTAAGGGTTGCACTACTAATTCCTCGTGATATTCTTCATTATTGTTAATGGACTTTGCTGATGGTGCTGGTGTTGTTGGGACTGTTGTTGACTCTGCAGACTTTTTGCTAGTTTCATCTAATTCTTTTGGCTGTTTGTTTAGCTCAGCTTGGACTTTTATAATACATATTAAAATTGTTAATATATACACGAAATATTTCATATTTATAATCATTTTATTCGCTTATAAACATTTATCAATATGCATTGTGCAGAAATATTATTTTTTTTATTGTCGGCAAACAGAGCCCTGCGCCGACAAAAATTAACGGCTGACATTAAAAATTTCAACGGCGTTGGCTTAAAGTCGAATGTAAGCCGGCTAAGTTTTTAAATTTTTAACGATTTTAAATATAACCGAAATACGAAAGATAAAAATGTATAATTTTGAAAGCAAATATTTTAAAAATAGGGTTTGTTTACCGCAGTAGAAATTTTTTATATTCGTGAATTATGTATGAAATGTATACCAGATCCGAAACAACTTTTTAGAATCAGTAAAAAATTCATTAACCTTTTTTAAACAAAATTGAACATATAATTAAACAATAAGAAAGTTTAAAATCTATCTGAATTGTATCGGTAGAATGCATTAATTATCTCATATAGGTATATCATGTACAAACAATATTTTAACATATTAAAGGTTCAGCAGAATAATTATAAATTTTAGTTATATATACACATATAAGTTTTCTTATATAATAATAATAATAATAACTCCCCAACCTCTCTCGCTCTGAAATCTTTGATGTTTATATTGATAAAAATGATCATATCTACTTGTTATGTTAGGTTAACATAATAAAAATTACCTATGTAGACAATCTGTTCAATTTTTAACATAAGCCAAAGCGAACAAACACAAAATTGTTATTGACGTCACAGCCCTGCAGTAAGCTTATTGAATTCGCTTTAAATTTGAAGTTTTCATTTATTTTTCTTTAGAAATTGTGATGGGTCATGGTGAAAAACAGAAAATTAAGATTTTTTTTTAAATAATAAAAATCAAACAAAATTGTGCTAATAAATACATTAACAAAAGTTAAAAATAAAGAATAATAGTGAAAGAATAAAATTAATTGATTTAAATCAAATTATATGACCAAAAATTGGCTTGAAAAGTAGAACAGCAAATTTTTAAGAATTCTTGTTTTAATAGTTTATTGAATTAAAAAAAATAAAATACAATGAATAATAGTGATTAATAAAAACTATTTTGTATATTAATTGAAAAGATTATAGTATTTTAGTTGGTTTTCCCGGGCCAAACAATGCCATTAACTAAATTTTCCATAAAGACTGTCGACTGCAGACCACCAATCATGTTCTAGTAATTGAAAAAAAATGACAAAGGAATCCTTGAAAAATAAAGATGCAAATTGTAGGTGCTTTGATAACAGGTGAGTTAATATTAATCTTTAGAGGTTGTTAGTAGAGTTGTAGATCTGTGTCAATTGGTTATGGGACATACATTCATATGTATATCCTCCGTGTATGTATACGAACTGCCCGCAACAATGGTTACATTGTTGTGGTTACGTCCTGCGTCAGTCCTCATGTTGCACTCAATTTTGAACTTAAAAAGTCAAACAGTCAGTTTTTTAAACTTTATTTTAAAGTATCCCATTATTAGGAATACATTTTTTGATCACAAATCTTAAGAAAAGGCACTTTTGCGATACTCAAATAATAATGGTAAGTACATATACCTACCAAGTTTTCGTTATATAGCCCACTTCCACATTGGGGGATGGCAATTTGGTGAACCTCATTATCTCTAGTGTTATCACATTTTTACATACATCTATACTTGCCGGCACTACAAATAGAAGGATTTGACTTTTAAAGGTCATTTCAAGGTGTGTTTTTACATGCTGTCTGACCAAAAAACCAAATAATATGAGTCTGGAAACGCCTTTCCACAAGATTCGTGTTATTGCGGCTATTGACTAAGTAAACTTTGTTGTACATGTTGCCGTGCAATAGGAAGCCTTGAAGAAGTGAATATGGGACTTAATGTTGTAAACAAGTTGGTAACAAATGGATAGTATGCAGAATGAATCAGGAA
The DNA here is from genome assembly GCF_022045245.1 of Lucilia cuprina. Taxonomy (NCBI): domain Eukaryota; kingdom Metazoa; phylum Arthropoda; class Insecta; order Diptera; family Calliphoridae; genus Lucilia; species Lucilia cuprina. Next base: position 32,936,925 of record NC_060951.1, on the reverse strand, counting down.
TATGCAGAGTAAAATGCTTGTATATGTAGCAACAACAACCATGTATAAAAATTGCCAACAACAAGTTCTAGTTTTCTGTTGAAAACTAGACTTCCTGAGTGAAATACTTATGTCAATAGGCCATGCATGTTATCAAGCTCATTCGTAGAATTCAGATGGATTAACAACTTCAAACACAGACAGACAATCAGCTACAATCATTCTTCAGGTTTTCTATTGAAGAACTACTCATACGTCGTTATTATACAAATCTTAATAGCTGTTAGGCTTTCGGAAATTTTGCTTCTCGTGTGTTCTTCGAACTAAATTGAGATCAGTTTTGTAGAACAAAATACTTTGTTTATAATTTAACTTGTGTTTTTATAAAATATGATTGTAAGCTTTGAATAATTTGTATAACGAAAAGAAAATTTTATTATTCTAAAAATAAAAAACTTAAATAAAATGTCTCGTTCAATACATTGTAATCAATCAAATAAAGTAAATCAATAAACACCAATGTTGACCAGAAAGTTAATTGCATCTCCTAGTGATCCTCCTGTTTTTCAACTGACCTTCGGGATAATAGTATCAATTAAATTGTAAACAATTCGTTTTCAATATTAACTAATCAAACAGAGTTAGTAACTATTGACACGGTTATATCATATCAACATACTAATAACGTGAAAACATACTTACCATGGAACCAACAGTTAATTCCACCAAACCAACAAAGATTTTGCTTAATCACACTTAAGGTGAAGATGTACTCACAATATAACAAACAATTCGCTTAAAGTGTGCTATAAATCGCACCACAAAAATAATAATAATAATCCCTTATAAATAGAAACTCAAAATAGCAATATTTACCATGTACCTGAGCTTCATTACCATCAGCGATTGGAACATAACTTCTGTCCGTAGAAAATCACTCTCTAAAATAAAATTCACTAAAAATGACTAATTACGCTGACACAAAACTGAAAACAATCAGATTATAATGGAAACACAACTCGGCAATGATAAACATTTACACAAACTGCGTTACCAACAGCAATTCGCTTTACGTTATTGCTCATCACGAAACCAATAAAATATCGCTAAAATCGGAAGAACAAATTCACCACAGAACCAAAAAACATTTCACTCAACATAGAAAATCACACCCAAAATATCTATGTATAATCAATTTCCTTGACGTGGAAAATTATACTCATTACAAGCAAACAAACAATTCTCTCAAATATCACACTCATCATAGAAAAAACATCATTTAAAAAAAAAACATGAATAAGTAATGATAACCATGTGACATTATGATGGGAACACAACTCGGCTATGATAACATTGTACACAAACTGCGTTATCAACAGCATTTCGCTGAATAGGGAAAATTAAATTATTGAAACATTCGTTTAATGTGGAAGTTAATAATAATAAATTGGACTCCGTTTCATTTGGAAGAACAAACTCACCACAGAACAAAAAAACAATAATTTTTATATGGAAAATCACACTCAAAATATCAATAATCAATTCTCTAAAGCAAACTTACCACAAAACTAATTATAATCTGTAGCTTATAGGAATTTAACTCGGCAATTTTACATGGTCTTCATGTATCCCCCCAGTCATGAAACATAATGTCATGCTGAATAAACAGTTACTCCTGAGATATCACCGGAGAAATCATTCCAACTTTAACTTTACACAGTTGAATGCTTCACCGAGTCATGTCAGGAAGTACCTTCGTGTATAGGAAGAGAGCTTACGAAGATATGTGCAGGTTCCCTTGAATCGTAGTTCGTATACAGCAGCTTTGAACGACATTTATACATTCTTAGACAGTCAGTTCTACTTACCAGAATGAGTCGGCTGTCGTTCCCACGACAATTGGATCTCCGCTCCGGAATGACCCGATTCTCAATCGGCCAAAGATTGCCAACTTTGCAATAGCTGTATCAACCGGAAGTTTTTTCCCCAGGGAAGAATATCCTGTTACAGCTAACCTGTTACAATAACAACAACCAAGGGCTGTCATCTCCAGCAACAACATTCATAGAGACGCCATCCATCCGCGGTTTCAGTTTACTGCATGAAAGTCGTTCATGGAAGTCACCCACCGTTCATAGCAGAAATAGAAAAGAAAACAAATGTTGCTATGGCACAACTCATATCGGGGTAGAGCAACAGGTTTAACGCCTACCGATCCCGCATAGACCAATATATGAACAGCATGTGGACAGAGTCTTCATAATAACCACCACATATTGAATTGTCCTCACGACAATTGGATCTCCTCTCCGGACCCGATTCTTAATCGGCTAAAGATTGTCAACTTAGCAACAGTCGTATCAACCGGAAGTTTTTCCCCAGGGAAAAATATCCTGTTACAGCCAACCTGTTACAATAACAACAACCAAGGGCTGTCAACTCCAGCAACAACATTCACAAGTCCACCGTTTATGGCAGAAATAGAAAAGAAAACAAGAGTTGCTCTGGTAACTACTTGTTTAGCCTACTGGTACCGCACAGATCTTGCGTTCCCAATATATGACCAGCATGTGGACAGGGTCTTCATAATACCCACCACATATTGAATTGTCCTTACGACAATTGGATCTCCGCTCTGGAAGGACCCTATTCCCAATCGTACAAACCGTAAATAGCAGAAATAGACAAGAAAACAAGAGTTGCTCTGGCACAACTCATATCGGGAACGCCTACTGGTCCCGCATACACCGTGCCGTTCCCAATATATGACCAGCATGTGGGCTGGGTCTTTATAATACCCACCACATATTGAATTGTTCCCAATGGGTTTATGGACTAACCCTATTGAAATAGCCCAATTTCTTGGCTTACACCTAAATTCAGAACCACGCGGATTAAAAATTTTATAGTTTAAGCTGTTAGACCAGAACTTCCTTTAAGCTTTCTATCAAACTTAAGCGATATTTTTGTTGCAAATTAACCGTTTTTATGTTATTACGGGTCGAGTTGCCATATATTGATTTAAATATAACGGATTTAACAATGCTACCATATTAACTACAAACAACATATTTATCAAAAACACAGAGTTACCATAACAACTAAAAATTACTTTATAAACTACAATAGCTGAATATATGCATTAGAAAAAGACAACCATACTCTCTAGACAACATGTTCTATAGATGTCGCTACGCATATGGTTTCTCATAAGGTTTGTATAAAGAATAACAAATTCTATATGAAAATTTTCAAGGAATTTTAGTGTTTCAACAACTATGAGATGGAAGCATTAAAAGCCAAAAGCAGAAATATAGATGAACCTCATGAAAACTGAAATATCACGCGGTTTGAGTTCTTTTTTTTTTTTTCTTCCACTAAATATTTACGAGTTGATAAATTTAGTAGTAGATTTCTTTTTTTGCATTGTTAAATTGTGAACTATATTGTATGATAAAAAAAAATTATTAGAAATTATTTATCTTCGAATAAAACAACAGTTTTGTAAGTTTTATTTAAAAAATATATATTTATTTAAACATTAAAATCTGTAAGAGCTGTAAGAGAAATTTTAGATTAAAATTATTTTGGCTATAAGTTGATGTGTTAAAAATTTTGTTTTTTTTCATCATAAAAGGGGTCTTTGCTGGAAATAAGTGTTTGTTTCAGGACTTTTTACTATTAGTAGTAAAAAAAAACTTTGTTAAAGTGTGTTTTCTTTTTATAATAATAAATTTTTAGGGTAGTTTATGATGGCATAATTACATTACATTATTTTTGTTTTTATTTCATTACTATTTTGTGATTTAGTAGTTTATTCAGCTGCAGTACGTTTTGTTACAACCCTGTGCTTTAGCTGATTTGCTGAAAACCTTAGATTCAGTTAATCGCTGTACAATTTCTTCATGTGAATTCAAAGTACAAAATGGCTGTAGCACTTGCGACGACGTTGTGTTCGTTGTCGTTCGTTGCCAGTTGTGTGTCGTAAGTGCGCTCCGCTAAAAAAATTATTTTTTCTTGATTTAAAATAATTTAAAAAAAATTATATCTATATATATAATTAAACACATTGACAAAATAGAGAGAGAAAGAGAAAAGTAAATTAACAGCGAGAGAAAGAGAGGAATGAGAACAAAAAAAAGATAAATTTTCTTTAAAGAAAAAAATAAATTGCAATTAAACAAAAGAATTTAGTTATAATGAAATTTATAAAAATGAAACACGTTTTTTTATGCAAATTTATGAATTATTTTTTAACTTTTTTTATAATTTTTTAAACAAAAAAATAATAAAAACACACACTTTTTTTTAAATAATAAATAGAGAAAAAGAGCACAACACACGCAGAGAGGCAAAGTAAAATTAAATAAATTATATATATTTTTTGTTAAAGAAAATATTTAAAGTTTCAAATACAAAAGTGAAAAATTAAATTTTTTTTATTTTTTTTTTAATATTTTTTCTAAAATTGTTTATTACTTATGAACATATGATTTTAAAATCTTTTAAATGTTAACTTTTAACTACTTTATTTAATTAATAGAAAAAACGTAATTTTTTTATAATTTTTTTTGTCTAAAACGAAAGTAGGAAATTAAAGAAAAAAAAAGAAATTCACAGTACTTTTTTTATTTGATACGAACGGATGAATAATATTGAAAAAGAAGAAGCAAAAAAGTATTCGTTCGGTTGTTTTCTGTGTTGTGTTTTGCTGTTGTTCGAAACGCGTAGTTTGTTTGCCTGCTGTTAAGTTGTGTAGCTTCGCACGAAAATTTTAACGTCGCGTAACGCCGCTGAGGCAAAAATTCAACTGTCTACCCAAAGTAAACGCTCGTTTGTTCGTTGCTCGTTAGTGAATAGAGTATATCTCTCGTCAAAAACGGTAAAAGCAAAAACAACAAACACACGATTAAACCAACTTCGTCTAAGAAAAAAAAAACGATTCAATTTTATTGTTAATAAGAAAGCAAGAAAAAAAAAAAAAGATTCAAACACGAAAACCTGCTACCAGGGAGAGCAAAAAAATAAATAACTTATAATTTTGCTCAAAATATAAAAATAAACCAAGAGATTTTTGGTATTTTTCGAAAAGAGAGTTAATAAAACTTGTGAAAAAAACAGTGAAGTGAAGCTAAAAGAGAGCAAGAGTATTAGTGTTATGAGAGAACATAATTAAGTTCTTCTCTTTGTTGGTGTTATTATTATTTATTTAGTTTTTTTTTCTTTTTTTTAAAAAAAGCTGAAATTAGCTTAAATATTTAATGATTTATCAAATTTACTGTTATGTTTTGCATTTATTTTTAAAATTAGCAACAACAGCATATAATATATATATAAAAAAATAACAAACAAACTAAAAATCCCCCTTAAAAAAACATTTTCAAATAAAATTGAAAACAAAAACTTATTTAAAGAAAATTAAAAAAAAAACCCAGGCGTTGGATTATTAACATCTTCTTTCACCAAAAATCACGACGGTTTTAATATATACCTTACACTACTCCTGCAGCTAATGCTCTCTAAGGTCATTAAAACCTTATAAGTCTGCAAAGAGTCCTCATAGAAACATAAAAACTGAACTGATTACATTAACAAAAAAAAGGTGATGATTTTTTTATGATTAAATTATTTATAATCTTTTTTAAACAATTAAGTTAATTCCATTGTAAAATTTATATTTTTTTTATATATACCGATTTTGTTTAACAAAAAAATATCCCTTAATAAATATATAATTATTGTTTAAACACAAAAGTTTTGTATGTACTTGGTCAACAACAACCGTAGCAACAAAGTCATATGAAAATTTCGAGAAAAAATAGCTTAATTATTTTAAAAAAATATAACCTATTACTCGCATTTGCTTACTGTCGCTTACTCAGTGAGTGTTTCGTCGTTGGCTGTCTCTCTCTTTCTCACTTGATTTTTGCCATCATTTCGGGGACAGCGTTGACATACTATAATTACAGCTATGGTACTTCTGGATTTGTCATAAGCATGGACAATTTAGTACTTTTTGTTTTGTTGGTTAGTCCATTCGTAAGTCTAGTCTATAGTTTAGTCTATATTCTAGTCTAAAGTCTAGTATATAGTCTAGTCTATAGTCTAGTTTATGGTCTAGTATAGTCTAGGTTATAGTCTAGTCTATAGTTTAGTCTATAGTCTAGTCTGTGGTCTTGTAAAAAGTCTGGTCTATCGTCTAGTCTATAGTCTAGCCTATAGTCTAGTCTATAGTCTAGTCTATAGTCTAGCATATAGTCTAGTCTATAGTCTAGCCTATAGTCTAGTCTATAGTTTAGTCTATAGTCTAGTATATAGTATTCTATAGTCTAGTCTAAAGTCTCATCTATAGTCTAGTCTATAGTCTAGTCTATAGTCTAGTCTATAGTCTAGTTTATAGTCTAGTTTATAGTCTAGTCTACAGTCTAGTCTATATTTTAGTCTACAGTCTAGTCTATATTGTAGTTTTTAGTCTAGTCTATAGTATATTCTATAGTCTAGTCTATTGCCTATTCTATAATCTATTCTATAGTCTAGTCTATTGTCTAGTCTATAGTCTATTCTATAGTATTGTCAAATGTCTAGTTTATTGTCTAGTTTATAGACTAGTCCATAGTTTAGTTTTCAATCTAGTCTATAGTCCAATCTAGAGTACAGCTATAGTCTAGTTTATTCTCTAGTGTATAGGTTATTCTAGGCTGAATTCTAGTCTAGACTCTTAAGTCTAGTTTAGCCTTTATTTTAGTCTATCTAATTAGTTTATAATCAGTTCTATAGTTAAATCTATATTGAAAGTGTTAAGTGTTTATGAGGACTTCTATGTTTCCAACTGGTACGTTTTTAAGGCCCCATTTTAAACTTAACAAATTAAGTTTAAATACATCTTGAGGATCTTTTCTAATCTATCTAAATTTAATATTAATCGTTTTATTTAAAAGTTTATTTTTTCAGTTTTCTCTTTTTGTACCAAAATAAGTCATTTTAAGATACATTTTCCTAATTACAATAGTACTAACATTTTCAACCCTGATTTTTTTTTTAATTTTACTTTTGCTGCACACATTTTTCCATCTCTTTTGGCTTTGTTATTATTGTTGTATTTTATTTATATTATACGTATGTATGTTCGGTGTTGATTCGTTCTCATTTCCCCATTTAGTTGTACTCAATTTGTTGTTGTTGAAATATGGCAAAATCAAATCCCCTCGTATGAATGACTTAACAACATTGCATTTGTATTTTCCGCTGATGTTTTTTTTTTTTTTTTTTTTTTTTTTCTTCATCATTATGACATTTCTTCCGTTTTATTCTGTTCTATTCTGTGAAAAACTGCAGTTATATATTTCAAAATATATAGATTCTTTTTTCTGTATATACATTTTTTTTATTTTCAAAAATATTTGTTCTTTTTAGTGTGTTATAGTTAGTGGTTTAAAGAAGAAAGAAAAAAAACTATATATGTATATTTTCTGGCTTTTTAATGATGTAATAAATATAAAGATGATGTAATTTAAGTTTTTTTTTTGAGAGTGTAAAAACCTCCTGTTAATTAATTAGCTTATCACTTACAAATGCATTTATCTAAAGGATATTTTATTTACAACACCTTTTCCCCTTGAAGTTAGTTTTATTAGTATTCAAGATTCTGTTTAGTTTTTGTAATTACTCATTAATGACTCAGTAGTTTTTTTGTTTTGTTTCATTTCAGTGACATTGTAAATATTTGTGTTTTTTTTTGCCTTAAAACAAGAGTATCATCGATTTGACCTTGTTATTTATGAGCAATCGGTTTTTAATGGATCTTGTCTTATTTGTTAGTGGTAGGCCTATGTTAATGTCAAAAATGTACCTGCTTTGTGTCCTTAGTGTTTAATATAACTAGCTTATCCTTTGTTAGAAAAATTTTCCCGGTATTTAGTTTATTCGCCATTAAATTTAACTTTAGGGTTACCAGAGTTAAAAATTTTAAATTATTACCTCACAGTGGTTGTAATCTTCTAGTCCTTATAAGACAATGTTCTTTTGAAACGAATCTAAAGGAATCTTTTTAAAAATCTATTCTTTTGGATTAAGTCCTCTTAAAATTCCCATTCTATGGGTTTCTTTTTCAAATGGAAAACGTACCTCTAGAAGAAATTGATTCCAAACATTCTATGCCACAAAAGAAATTCGTTGATAATGGTTTTTAATCTTTTTGAGTCGTTTTATAAAAGAATATCTACTGGTTGTTGCCATTTTATTGGCTACGATCTTCCTATTTTACACTTCTACTGTATAGGACCTTTTGAATTCACTTTCCTATTAGACATGGCCATCTTAAGATACATTTTGAAAAGATCTTCTTATGACTGAAGTATCTGATAAGATCTGATTCTGATGACACTATTCAATGATACTATTAAAACGGTTACACATCTACTGTATAGAACCTTTTTAAGTCACTTTTCTATTAGATATGGTCATCTTAAGAAACATTTTATATTGAAAAGTTCTTATGATTAAACTATCCGATAAGATCTGATTCTGAAGACACTATTCTTTAGATATTTTCTTCTTAAGATACTATTAAAACTGTTACACATCTACTGTATAGAACCTTTTTAAGTCACTTTTCTATTAGATATGATCATTTTAAGATACATTTTATATTGAAAAGGTCTTCTTACGACAAAGATCATATCTATTCTATTAGATATTATCTTCTTAAAAAAACTATTTAAACTTTATTGGAAAGGATCATCTTATGACACCCTTCTAATGTGTAAGACAATTTTTTGGCATTATTCTAATAAGTATGTTCATCCTAAGATAGTATTCTATTCCTAAGTTACTGCTTTATTCAATAGGGTCTTTATAAAGTATTTCCATTGGAAATTGGCCCTTTTAATGAGACTATTTTTTTTAAGAAATTATATTCCAATAGCACTGTCCTATAGAAGAGTTTTTGTAAGTCAGTTCTATCGATAAATGGTTTCCTGGAAGACTCTTTTTATGAGAAGGATAGTTCAAAAGCATATTATTCTATAGGAAAGAGTATTTCTAAGTCATCATTGAATAAAATACTTTAAAGCGGCATCCTTCGCCATTTAGGCGAAGGGATTATATTTTAGGAAATTATCATTCGATGGTACTGCTCTATTGAAAAGTGTTGATTTAAGACATTTCTTTTGTCTTAAGACACTTTGGATAAGGCTTTCAACGTTGGCTAATAATGTAATAATATCTACTAATATTGTCAACTTACAAATTTTGTCTAGCAATATTTTCGGTAATGCTTTTTCTGATAACATTGCAAAAGAAAAATTGTAAGTTCATACGATTATTAGATATTTTCTGAACATTTTACTGACAACGTTGTAAGACAACCTTTTATCACGACTTTTAGGAACTATTTCTTACGATAAATTTCTTTAGAAAAGCATGTTGCAAAACTAAATAATCTATATTAAAATGTTTTTTAAATATCATATTCTGGCGGATTTAAAAAAATATTACGAAAATACTATATTTCCAAAACAAAAATATGCTGGTAACTCTTTCACACCACATCAACACACACAAACAAGACGCCACCAGTCAAGTAATGACACTAAATGTCAACTTTTTATTTGCATTTCACAATAACAATGTTATTACGGGATTTCTCAGATAAAAATCAGAGTTTTTTTTTGGGGGGGGACATTTTGTTTTTGCATATAAAATAATAAATACTTGGAAAAATGTTAATAAATGTAAACAATACGTAAACGAAGAAATTTCTCTGTTTATTTACTACGTTTTTTAATTTAAGGTGAGTATGATGAATTTGTTAAAGAAAGAAAGAAAAAAAAAAACAAATTGTAAAATTGCAAAAAACAAACAATTTTACACCAAAGGAAAGTTGAACAAAAAGAGAATGAGAAAAAGTCAAGCTAAAAAGAAACTAATAATAGAAGATGAAAGTGATGAAAAATAATGAGGGGATTTAAGTTTAAATAACAAATTATAAAAGTTATGGATTAATTAATGAGATAAAATATACCTAGTACTATTATAATAACTAAACAAAAATAAGGTTATTCAACCTATGGCCCAAAGTAATAGTTTAAATGATAATAGAACACTTGCTGATATAAAGTCAAAAGAGGGAGTCTAGTATGGGTATTGTATTGGGAACAGGGTTAGGGTGTGAACAAAATGCAGTTTTTTTTGGGTTTTTTTAAGTGACGTCACTTGGAAAATATTGCAGTTTGTTTTTATTTCATTGGAGTTTTCTTAGAAAATATCTATTTTTCTTGTTCTTACTCATTGTCGTTGAGTCACAGTTGTTTTTTTTTTGTTTCTTTTCAAAGCAAACGAATTATTTTACATGAAATTCCATATTCATGCCACCATAGTTTATAGTATAAATGAGTGTGTAAAAAAACTGCTTACCAACACATATTTTTTTTTAATATTGAATTATTAACTAAAAGAAAAAAAAACGGAAGAAAACACAATAAAAAAATCATCACACAATCGCTGAAACATATACATATAGTTTATTTTTAAACCCCTCCTGTACACCCCAACGCTCTTGCTTCACTCTTTTATCACCAACACTCATTACCTTCATTTGACTATTTGAACAAAATCTCTTTATATGTTGTGGTGTGTTTTTTTTAATAATTTTTCTTCGCCTCAACCTCTCTTACACATACGTCTCACACCGTTGTCAACACCTTAAAGCTTTTCTCCTCTTATTCATCATCATCCTCTGTGCTTTTTTCTTCCAATTAGTAAAAAAAAGCGAAAATTACTTATAAAACCCTCGAAATGCGTTTTCTATATCATAATATTGCACAGTTTTGTATATGATTTGAAGTAAAAGCGCTACAATGACAAGAAAATGTTAAGGAGGCCGTTAGGGAGGGGAAGAATGAAATCAAAACAAAAGAATTTCAATATAAATATGTACAAAAAGCAAAAAAAAAAATTTGTACATGTATATTATTTTTATTATACGGCTATTTTTTTGTTGTTTTTGTTGAGTCTTCTTCTTTATATTTCTACTAGTACTGCTGCTTCTTCTTCTTTTTATTATATGTATAGTTTTTTTGTTGTTATGTATGGCACAAATACAACAACAATAATATGAAAATAAAATAAATGGCGACCACGCCGTTTTTATATTCGTTCATCATCGTTCACAGACCCAGCTTTTTATCGTTGATTTTTTATGGTAGAGAGCTGCTGGCATAGCAGCTAAAGACTAAAAATTTTAAACGTACATTTACTCAACGGAACATCGAAAAAATCACCAAAACATATGTACCAATAATATTATTATTATATATGTATGTATGTATGCAACTACATATTTCCACCACGATAAATTTGAAACGAAAAATAAAAAAACGTCTAAATAACCGAACACTTAAAACGAGTTGCTTGAAATTTTCTCTGTGTGTAAAGTGTTTTTTACTCTCTTTCTCTCACTTTCATTGAAATACTCTGCCACTCTGTGTTAAGTTTATCTCTCTTTTACTTAAATATTCTCATATTCTGATTGTTTAACTTATTATCTCTTGCTTAACTGTTCTCGTTCTCTCTATCTCTTTCTCTCTCTCTAATATATATATGAATTATCTCTACAGTTTTTATTACAATATACTTATAGAATTTTTCAGTTTTTTTTAATATTTATTTGTTCTTTATATTTGATTTGGACTACAGACCGTTTTTCGTCTACACATAAATTATTATAGTGTTTTTAACTCATATTTGTTGCTGTTTTGTTTTTGACTTATCTAAGAAATTTATAGTGAATTATTTCGTTCATTATTATTATTATTATTTTGAGCTGTAATATGGCAAAATTGAAATCGATGTTAATGTGTTTGTTCGTGTCTGCTAACTTGTCTGTCCATCCGTCCGTCCGTCTGGCGTGTCTGTTTGCCTTCAAATTTATAGGTCGTCTTCTAAATTAAATCAATTATATGTTTTTTTTTTGTAATAACTAAGTATTGCTTATAATTTTATTAATGACGAAATGCATATTTGTTTTGGGGGTGGTTAGTTATTATAATATTACAATTTAAAACATTTAAAAAAATTGTTGTATAACAGTGGATATCGGAAATTGTCATATAAAATTTAACAGACCTTTTGGATCATCATTTGTTATAATATTAAAATTTCTACCGAAATTCTTATTTTCAATTCAGATTGCATTAAAGCCATAATACACGGTTGTCAGATCTTACAACGTTGTCAGTAAAATGTTCAGAAAATGTCTAATTATCATTTGAATTTAAAAATTTTCTTTTACAACGTTGTCAGATAAAGCATTACCTAAATTATTGCAAAACAAAATATGTAAGTTGACAGTATTATTAGATATTTTCTGCACATTTTACTGTCAAAGTTGTAAAATCTAACAACCATGTATACATAACATTGCACACATTAAAACAAACTTATTAAACAAATTTTGTAGAAAAATCGCTTGAGGTTTTCTTGGATATAGAAAAAGACTGATCTCTATATCAGAATAACTTATCTTTATATCAGAATAACTTATTAACTTCGCTCTCAATACGCTTACGTAAAGAGCAAATCGATTTAGACTGCATTACACCCATTAGTTGAATATGGCAGGGATATATTGTAGCTAGAGCTCTTGCAGAAGTTAGACTGCTGACTTAAAAGTCCGATATATAGAGAATTCTATAGAAGAAGATATTCTCATCTGTCCAAAAGAACAGCGAAACGCAATAAGCTCTCTTTTCTTCATGACTATGTTTACGCACATAAAACCAATCAGAGAACTAATTTTTTACTCTCTGTCTCTCCCTTTTGCTGCAGTATAACTTGATTTTATAAATTGCAAGATCAATATTACTAGCGACATTTTACAAGAACATTTTTCTCCTATGAAATTAACCTCTTTCTCGTGAAGCTAGATCTTTTTATGAGATCAACCTGCACTTTCTGCTTCTGAAAATTCCCACATAAATGGCAGATCGGAAGAGATTGGATGAGACATTTGCAAGTAGTTTTTGAATAAAATTTTTGTAACTTACTTATTTCGAAGAGAGACTTCCTAAATTGTTTTTTTTTTCTTCTGGAAAGGATCATTCTAAAACACATTATTCTATTGGAAAGAATATTTTTAATTTACTATTCTATTGAATAGGATATTTGAAAGCTGCTTACAAGAATACTACATTTAAAAAGAAGTTATCGAAAAGATTTTATTGAAAATTATCTTTCAAAGCACTTCGCACTTCTATTGGATAGAGTGCCTCTTTTATTGATAAGTGTCGTTTTTAAAGACTCTTCTTTTCGGAAACGATCTTTCTAAAGCAATCTCTTGATTATTAAGGAGGTCTTTAGTGGTGAAAAGTCGTTTAGGTTTTAATGATAGTGGAGTGGCTGGTGCATAACAAGTACATCATTCAGGTCACCACAATACCAATGACAAAGTAAGGCATTCCGTTAGAAGTGACCTTAGCATTAGTCTCTTGAAATCTCTTGATCCAGGCAATCGATTTTTTATCCGACACGAATTCACAGCTGTTCTGTAGGGAGAGATGAATAAACGAATGTGGATTCCACATAATAGTTGGACAATTTAAATCTTGCTTCGAGAGAAATGAAAAATTCAAGGGAACAAACTTTTCACTTTTATTGACGATACAAGTGATTAATACACACCTTTGGCATTTATCGAAAGTTCTGGGAAATATTTCGGGGATTCTCGGGGAATTTAAACATTTGACATTTATTTAAAAAAATTCTCTTAATTTCATTATTTCCATTGCCAAGAATATATAATAAGGAATGCTATTTATAAAAACTTGATCGATTATTTTGACAGATGACATTTTTTTAAAGAATCTTTGCTTTTTATTTATAAAAAAATGCAGACAAAAGAACTTTGTCCTACAAAATAGCAGCAACTAGACAATAAAATAAAAAATAAAAAGTAATTTTACAGATTTTTTTTTCATCTCGAAAAGGGAAACAAATCGGCTACTTGCAAACAAACAAAGACCTCAAACATTTATCAAACCCAACTACAACAATTAAGAATTGAAAACAAAATATATAAGAACAAAAATACATGTGTTTGTACATTGTACATACATACATACATATGTATGTGTATGTAAACACAAAAGTATTTATTTGGTACATAATAAAAAATGGAAACCAGAACAATTTTTTACACATTTTTTTCTACTTATTTTCTAAAACTTGGACAGAAATAATAATAAAATTAAAAAAAAAAAATAGTCACATAACAACAACAATAGGACTTTAAAATTAAACACAGACTACGAAAAAAAAAAGAGAAGAGACAGACAATGACAACGAGCAAAGTCAAAAACATTAGATATTTAAAATAATTCATAAAAACAGCAAAATATTCATAATTATCATGATAAAAACAATTGTAGTTATTTAGTTTGTGTTTTTGTGTTTGGATTTCGAAAAGATTATTAGTTTAATTGATTAGTCTGAATGATAATGAGAGTACATGTGAGTATACACATGTAGACAAAGATTGCAAACAGTATAAATAGAGTGAGAAAGAGCAAACGAATGACACTAAAATAAAACTACACTTAACAAAATAATTACAAAAGTTTCTTAAAAGCATAAGTCTCTTACACTATGTTAAGTTTTCCGGACAGATTCCTATACCCGGAACTACTCTGTACTAATGAAAGTTTAACATCTAGAAATCATTTTAGAAAATCTTTTAGTATCGGGCAAAGACGTTTTCAATCCGAAATTTGACAGATGTGACTGGAGTCTTTTAGCAAAAGCCTTACAATCTTCTTAACAAAACCATAGCGATCAGTTTTATCGAACTAGGGTAGAACTTTCCAGATCAGAATGCTAACAGGTTCTTAATGAAATGTTTTCCATAATTGACATTTTCTCTCTGAATTGTCTCATTCACTAGAAGAATTGGGAAGTGTTTAAAATGGAAATCAATAAAAAAGAAATTCGAAGAAATTGATCGGTTTTATCGAACTTTGAAGAACATTCCAGATCAGAATGCTAACAGGTTCTTACTGAACTGTTTTTCAGAATTGAAATTTTCTCTCTGAATTGTAGGTATTATTCTTGAAAATTCTCAAACAGAACTGATTTAGGACTCGATTAACGATTGCAGTTCCAGCATTTAGAATGTTATCTGTTTTACAGTTCTGTCTGTCGAATGTTTTGCCAGATATTTCGACAGCAGACAGTTATAGTTGGTTGGCACGCGAACTGTCAAGAAGAGTTTAAGAAACACCGTTTAGTGTTAGATTCAACTTGTAGCTGTGAGGAATCTAAGGATATCATTAAGCTTAGAATCAGATATCTTACCAAGGTTAGATATGTAGTAAAGCGGCCATAGTATAGCATTCACAGAGAAGGGTGAACAACGTTTCTGTCTTTTTCCCTATCTTTGCAACTGCGACAGTTATAGCTGAAGGGAAGCCCAGGATGGCTTGTATGTCTGCTTATCATCCAGTGTCCTGTTATTACTGATATCAGATTCCACATGTCCCGCCTACTTCGGTTTATAAGTTATTTTGTTTTTTATTGAAGGAGGGACACATTATCTTGGCCTCTTTACATGTGTCTATGTTATTCCACATATTTTCAGCGTTTTAAAGAAAGAATCTGCTCTTGATAAAACCTAACAGAGTTGCTACTGAAACCACGTTGGAAATATCAAGAGCAGATCCCGTTCCGGCTAGATTCTATGTTATCTGATCATTACCAAAGTAGTAGTCTCTGTGCGCAGAGACCCAAACAAGGTTAATGTTAGACAGGCAACCCAGCCTTGAGCAGATCCTTCTTGTCTTCCTAATAGAAATTCTGCTTGAATATCGATAAAGATTCCTTTGTTGCCGCGAATATGAAGTTCGAGTAGTATCATACTGACATTATTGTAATTATTTCGTCTGAAAGACTCTACAATTGTTGGGAAGACGGTGAGATGCTTCACAGAAGACACCAGCATCAACCCTGCAGTTTTTTTAGAACTACATATAAAGATTCTGGTATTATATTTGCCCGGTAGGTTGCCTCTACACCATTCGCTCCTGAAAGAAACTCAGAATTTGGAAACTTTATCAAAGACCAACATACAAAAGATCCTTATATAAAAATAGGACGTACTATAGCTGTAATCAATTTAACTGAGTTGGGGACTGTGTCCCAATTTCAAACACCTTACGAAGATACCAGCATCAACACTGGTGTTATATTTGGTAGGTTGCCTCTACACAATTTGCTTCGTAAAGGAACCGTTGAAAACTCATCAAAGTGCACAATACAAGAGATCCGTATATAAGAATAGGACGTACTATAGCCGTGTAAATCCATTTAACTTTGTTGGGACTGAGTCCCCATTTCAAACATTTTAGGAGACAGTTATACTTAAATAACTGATTTAATTCTGTCAAAGAATGCTTCATATGTTTGGGGGTCTTAAAATCCATAATAATCTCTATTATCTCTACTGCAATGCTCTTTTCATTTGGAGGCTATTTTAAGAAGAGAAATGTAAGATCCTATCTCGTTATGTTCGAGTTTAAGGAACCGATGTTTGTTGAGAGCAATTGTTATTAAAACATAGAGTTTTGTGAAACAGCTCTGTATTTTCTTTTTGTACTATTCCTATAAAAGAAACAAGGTGTAAAGGCTTTCCGATAATCACGCTACATTCGGGTTTATGAAATCCAACGTTTAGCATTTCTTATTCTATTTCAACACTTAAAGTTCCTATTAAATCACTTAAAGATCCATTAATACATTACTCTGAGTGTATTTAAATCCACTAAATAGCTTTTAAACGGCAAAATTGAAGAGTTCCACACAATAGACCAACTGATCGTACATATGTATATCTTCTTTATAGACATGCGATCATGACAATGAGAAGTAAAGTAAATAAAAAATTATCTGCTCTTTCTTTGAGAGAATCGATCTTGGTAATACAAAAAAAAACCCTGTATTTAATGAAGGTTACCACCACCACCACCACTGCCCATTAAAATACAATTAAATAGTTAGAATAGATAAAAATAAAAACAACAACACTTGAACCAAGAAAACTATAAACGATTTGTTGGTTTAAATTGTTATACGTCATTAATAATATTACGTTTTTTATTTCCAATTTATTCTATTTATTATTTCTCTTTGTTATTAATGTATTACGAAATTGTTATACGAAATCCATTTCAAGTTATTTCAATTTGTTTTGAAATTAAGTTTAATATAAAAAAATAGGGTGTTAGTATTTGTTTAAGTATTAGTTATTATAATTAGCATTATATATTTAATTGATAAATTTGTATAAATATAAAAAATAACATATTTTATTTTGTTACAAATTATGTTGCCAAGTGCTAACTTTTAAAAATGTCTTTAATTTGAGTTTTAAATTAAATGTTATTTTTTATTTATTTATTTATTAAGTGGTAGCAAGGTGAAAAAGAAACAAATATTCAAGAAATTAAGTCACGTGTTTTTTTTTATAAACAAGTGACGCCTAAAGTAAAACAAGATCACATTTGGTTTAAAAAATAAAGTAAATTTCTTTAGGTTTCAAAATTTTCTTTATGAATCTAACTTTTTAACAGTGATCATTAAAGTTTAATAATCATTACAAAACTAAACATGCAATTAAAATGTCATAAACTAAACAAATTATTTTTGTAAAATTTCTTTATTTTGTTGAACATATATATTTTTTATTTTTGTTATCACAAAACGGAAATGCTATTACAACCATTTGTTTTTTCTATATTTGTTACAAACAATCATTAATAAAACCATTAAAACCGATTAATTTTTAAGTTGAATAATTACCACACTAGTTTTAAAACTTATTCAATAAATTTTCCACTTGTTTGATTTTTCACATTTTTGTTTTTGTTAGTTATTCAAAAGTCAAAATTAATTATTTGTTTTTTTTTTTTTGACATTTCCCAGCCCCTTTTTAAATGGCCATTAGTTTTTTTTTTTCGATAATAATTGTTGTTGCTTTCCAGTCCAAAAAATATCAACAAACCACAAATAATACAAAGAATCTATACCTATGATTCTTAAATGAAATGATTTCAAATGTAAACTGTTGTCAACTTTTTTCTCAAATTATTTTCGTAAAATCGCTAGAATTTGATAAAATTTGTTTTTATGCAAAAAATATTAGAATTTTCTTGCAATTAGTTTGAATTTAACCAAATTTGTGCAGTTTATTTCATTCACTTATGACGTGGTTATCCAACACGACATTATGTCCCAGCTAAGCTTTGTAGCAATGACTGTAAGTTAAGCTATTGATACAACCCTGAGATATCAAGAATGACTACCTCAGCAAACCTTGTTTGGTTGCTTATCATGGTAACTACAAAATTTTGGAACTCTCACCACTTGTAGAGGGAAATGTGTAAGGAATGTTAAACTGCTTTAAGTGAACGAGCTATTTCACGGTGGTCTTTTACAACCACAGGTTGAGCTTTTGCAAGCCATCTTACACGCCGCTGGCAATTGACGTATATGGATGTTTCGGTCCAGTATACGTGCACTTTGCTCAAGTACTCGAGCTATCTAATCTATTGCCACAGTGGTTTCATTTCGGAAGGACAGTTGTCATGAGCAAGCTCAATCTTACCCAGAGAAAGGCGACGTAATTGGTAGTCTGAAACGTTTTTAATTGACAACACTTATTTCAATGGCCACAAAGACCTACTGTGATAAGTTGAAAACACTCAACCATAAAGGAAAATCGCTGATAAATTCTACCGCCAATGCATCCTTCACTCCACCCGTCAAATCAATCTGACAAACATCAGAAACACCTTTGCATTATCACCTTAAATCCATTTTTTTATTATTCCAGTCATGCTCTGTGGTTTCCTAGAATCTAGGAACGATAATAGAAATTTATCCGGCGATTTAGGTTTAAATCACAGCCACTACGTGAATCCCGAAGAATCCTCAACCAAATGACTGTCTAATGTGAAGAAATACTCTGACACAAGTTTGATTCTACTCACCCTTTGTTATGTGATTGCCACTTCCAGTGTCTAAATTCTCATATTATGAGTTGATAGTTGACAACGATGATTGTCCCAACAGATGTAAATGGATGCCTTAATTGACTTGTTACCTTGGTGAAGAGCCTTCACCTTAGTGTTATCCCAAGGAATAAAGGTGCTAACAATACGTCTAGCCTGACGGGACTAGATACTTCAGGAGTCTAATTACTCCTACAGAATCTAGTAGTGCGATTGACAGAGAATGTGTTTATGCTGTAAAACTAATTGTTGAGGTTCCTACGAGGTTGTTGAAACTGAAATCATTCGGTGATGT
Source organism: Lucilia cuprina (assembly GCF_022045245.1). NCBI lineage: Eukaryota > Metazoa > Arthropoda > Insecta > Diptera > Calliphoridae > Lucilia > Lucilia cuprina. Next base: position 32,917,596 of record NC_060951.1, on the reverse strand, counting down.
TTCCGTCTTAACATACGCCAATAGGTGGTATTTGATTACTCAGATAATTGGCTAAACAGATGTCAATATTTGAATTGATTGACTTGTTACCTTGGTAAAACGCCTTTGCCTTAGTGTTATCCCAAGAAAAAGAAGTGCTTACATTACGTTTAGCCTGATGTGACTACCAACTAGGTACCTTAGGGGTACATAATTGTGATTTGGTTACTACACTAATGTGGAGGAATGTACTGACACAGTCGATCCCACTCACCTTTCGTTATGTGATTGCTACCTCAGATTCTGAGTTATCAAATTATCAGTTCATAGTTAACTCGAATGATTGGCCTTACCCAGATGTCAATAGGTGAATTGATTATGCAGCGGAAACAGTTGGTAGCATCCACCCTTGTATATGCTATTGACTCTTCCAATGTCGCAAAATTGTTAAATTACAACTGGGTTGTTTTCCGTCTTTCTGTGAATCAATAGATCTGTCTATGCATTTAACTTTCCCATCCCTGTCCCAACCTTATACGGTTGGCAAATCCCTTTTCTAATGTCGTGCAACTGTCAAATTAATAATTGATAGTTGTCTGACATTCTTTAGATGATCTTTAAACAAGAAAATTGAAATTCTGATAAAATTGACAACACAACCGCCTTATAAATCTCACCCTTGATATGTATATTTCTTAAAACAGTTAAAATTCAAAATGTTGTCAATTTCGCATTGTAAAAACTATTGCAAAAAAAAAAAACGCTAAATAAGCATCACAACAAATGACATACGTAAATGTTTAATTAATTACGTTTCGTTTTAATTTTTCTACTAATTGTTGTTGGTATTTTCTTTGATATATTTCTTGATAATTTTTCCTCTTATTTAAAACCACAGACTATATACAAAACATACAAACAAACATAGGTATATATTAATATTACGATAGTGATAAAGAATTTTGCAAAAACGTGTGTTTTCTGACGACTTTATCACATTTTCAAACACACGTTTTTTATTCGACTTCGTCGCATTTATTTGTATTTTCATAATTTTGCGATGGCGTTCTGTTTATAGAAATTAATTAATTATTTGAAACGTAAAATATTTTTTTTAGCGAAAAAGAGAATTTGTACAAAAATTAAGTAAATATTTTCATGAAATTAATATAAAAGCGAAAATTCGCTAAAAGAATGTTTATGAAAAATGGCAAAAAGTCTCTCTTAATATAGAGAATTTAAAAAAAGTTTTGAAGGCGAAGATGCTGTTATGTCTCAGGTTTTCGAGAGTTCCGCTTGGTTCCTAAATATCTTATAATAAATCTAAATTTCAAAAACTTATTTCTATATTGCTAATTGTCTTTATTAAAAATAGTAAATAATTTTCAAGTGTTAAATTTTTTTCAATCAAATGTAAATTTGTTAATATTATAATAGTAAATTGTATGTGATTTGCATTTAAAATGTGTGTGATTATATATGTCTGTTTATTTTTAAACCAAAATGTGTTGAGTTTGTAAAAAGGCTATGTTTAAAAAGAATGTGTTTTTTTTTTCTTTTGTAAAAATATGCATTTCCGCTCACGTCTCTTAAACAAAAGACGAATTATTGTGTTTAGTTTTAATTATTGTTAAAGAAACAATGAAATTCTAAAATAAAAATATTAAATAGGGCGTTTCTTTTGATAAGTAGGCGTTTTTTAAACAATGGTTATTCGTTGGGCTCTGGTTAATGTTCGTTATCTTTATCCTTTTTATTTAGTTTAGATAGTGTTTTTTAGTTATTAGTTCAAACCATGAATTGAGGGTATGATTCGGCATATGTCTTCCATGAACAATTGAACTTTTGATCAAATTTTGACTATAGAATAGAATATAGATTAGAATTTAAACTAGACTATAGACTTTAATAGAGATTAGGCTATATACTAGACTAAACCATAGACTATATATTAGACAATAGCCTAGGTTATAGACTAGACTATAGACTGGACTATTCACTAGACTTTTAGCAAGGCCAGAGACTAAATAATAAAATATACTTTAGACTACACTATACACTAGACTATAGACGAGACTATACACTAGACTATAGACGAGACTATGGACTAGACTATAGACGAGACTATAGACGAGACTATAGACTAGACTATAGACGAGACTATAGACTGAACTATAGACTAGACTATAGACTACACTATAGACTAGACTACACTATAGACTAGACTATAGACTAGACTATAGACTAGACTATAGACTATACTATAGACTAGACTATAGACTAGACTATAGACTAGACTATAGACTAGACTATAGACTAGACTATAGACTAGACTATAGACTAGACTATAGACTAGACTATAGACTAGACTATAGACTAGACTATAGACTAGACTATAGACTAGACTATAGACTAGACTATAGACTAGACTATAGACTAGACTATAGACTAGACTATAGACTAGACTATAGACTAGACTATAGACTAGACTATAGACTAGACTAGACTATAGACTAGACTATAGACTAGACTATAGACTAGACTATAGACAAGATTATAGACTAGACTATAGACAAGACTAAAGTCTAGACTAGGATATAGACCAGGCTATAGACTATACTATAGACTAGGTTATAATCCAGACTATAGACTTTACTATAGACTAGGTTATAATCCAGACTATAGACTATACTATATACTAGTCTTTAGACTAGACTTTAGACTATACTATATACTAGTCTTTAGACTAGACTTTAGACTATACTATAGACTAGACATAAGACTAGACTTTAGACTAGACTTTGGACTAGACTTTAGACTATACTTTAGACTAGACATTAGACTAGACATTAGACTAGACTATAGACTAGACCATAGACTGGACTTTAGACTATAATTTAGACTAGACTTTAGACTAGACTTTGGACTAGACTTTATACTAGACTATAGACTAAACCATACACTAGACAATAGACTGGACTATAGATTAGACAATAGACTAGACTATAGATTTGACAACAGACTAGACTATAAATTTGACTAAATATTAGACTATATACTAGACCTAAATGTCATGAGAGTACCGCGTTATTTTCGATATCAAAAAGTATCAATATAATAAATTTTCCATGCCTGATATAGGGTATACTCTTTAACTTTTTTAATAAATGCAACCAAATTTCATTAGAAAAACCATAGTTTCTAAGTCTATAACATTTCGCACATCATATTTTTCTCAAATTTATAACTAAAAATCTTACTATTATTAACTACAAACAACTAAGTTAAACCACTTGATGATATTTCCAACCTTAGTGAAACATTACTAACTAACTAACGGTTTCACATAAAAACGAGTGTTACAAAGATAGATAGACAGAGAGAGAGAGAGAGAAAGATCTTAAAAAGGGAAAAATGTGGAATAATCGAAATTCTAAAGAATCAGCGACAGATGTGCGTATTTCATTAATCTTCTTTTTTCCCTTTAACACACACACATAAAATCTGAAATCAACACAGGTATACACAAAGTAAAAAACTACAACATACATAAACAAAGCCAATAACAATAAAAAAAGAAAACAACAGAGTAAAAATCGTTAAACAGCTGTTTTTCGCATAAATGAAATGCACAAAATAAACCTGTATAATTTAAACAAAAGAGAGAACGAGATATCATAAAAGAATTAAACATTAAAATTTTAGTATTGGGACAGGTTTAAATGTACATGTAATACATTTCACGATCAATGTTTTATAGAGAAAAACAAAGAAGAAGAAAGGGATAGACGAAAAAGATCACAAAAAGCAGAAACCAAATGGAAAAATTATTATTTTTGTGAATAAAAATGTGTAAATATAAGAAGCAAAGAATCAGTGAGTGATTTTCTTATCACTATTAAATAAAATATTAGATTTTTTTATGTTTTGTTGTTAATAGCAAATTTTTGTAAAGAAGGGCAGGGAGGGGATATAAATATAACGTTTTATCGCCATTTAATTATTTTTTTTTACTGTAATCTTGTTTTAAATTGCAGTGGAGACTAGAAATTTAATAGTTTCCGTGATTGCATCATTCTAGTTTGATTTTCTTTTTGTATTAAAGGGGCCTGTCACCGTAATGGGAAGGAGAAGTAATTTTGAATCAAATTTCCGCACACTTTCTTTTGCTTTGAGGAATTACTACTTTTTCTACTCAAGAACTATCACAAATGTGCATCTGCTTTTATAATCGTGATTATTTATATGTATGTATGAGAAGGAAACATTATAGAGGTAGACTAAAACGCCAGTAGATTGGACTTACTAACCGTGGACATCTGTTAGGCCGGTCGTTTGGGAAACCATTGAATACATGGCGAGTCTTTCTAAGAGTAATCGGCAACGAACAGAAATCTATTGCGATCGCCTGCTATTGGCTCTCTTTTATCCAATGGTAGTTAGAGAAAGGATTATACAATTAGCATATAAAGGACTGAATCCAGTTCTCAGTAGTTTAATACCATATTCTGGTATTTGATAAGATTCCAATATTGGTTACATGGTGATGGTGATTGAAATACAGTTCCCGTTAAAAGAGCTAGTTGAATATCTCGGGATAGCAAATATATCTTTCCGAGACACTTGAGACTGTGTTGCACATAACAGATCACATTTGATGGTAGGTTAGGTTAAGTATTCAGGCTGCAAAGACGCACACTTGGGTCCCGTTGGTCCCTTTGTGATACCTAAAGATAGTAAAATATAAAAGAAAGAGAGTAGAGGGTAGTAGAAGATAGTTTAAGTCATTAGAAGAGAAATTGAAGTGGAGGAGAAGATTGAGAGGTCTGTCCTTGTGGACTGGTGAGTGCCTTAATTATGGCTTGGTGGTCCTAAAACCACCAATAAATGCCTGATGAAGGCATTTATGTTATCCAGTCCTAGACTGGATAGTTCTGACAAATCATTAAATAGTCGTTTTCCCAGATATACGGATCGAGTGTGTGCTAGCGCAGGGCATTGACAGAGAAGATGTTCAATAGATTCTTCCTCCTCTTCGTTTTGATTCTTTCTCTTCTTCATTTGATGGTACCACAGGAAACGGTTTTCAGCAGTTTTATGTTGATTATGCTGATTATTGATGAGGTCTTATGGGTGTTCAGTAACTGCGAAAAAAGAAATGTTCTTTTAAGGTGTCTGTGCTGTTTCACTTATCTTTTAAAACAGAAACGAGTAGTCCAAAGAATAGAGCCACGTCCTGGTTGTTTTTAAGGCATATTGGTGATTTCAAGCACAGCTACACTACACTGTTTTGATTGACACCAAAATCGTGGCATTTCACAATTCTCCAAATATTTCTCCTGAGCTGTCATTATAAGGCCACATCTGGAAGAATGTGATGGTTGTTAACAGTCTGATGAAGATCAGATTAAAACATGAAGACACTCCACACACCTGCATATTAAAATTGATCGATCTAGCAGATCATGTCTAACTATTTCCAACCGAGAAGGTTAAGATCTAAACATTCAATAAAAATAACATATGGCAACTTATTTTCAGAAAAAATATAAGTTAATTAAACGAAAAACTAATATTTATATTAAGTAGCCATCAAATAATAAAACAATAATAATTCGTTAACTAATCTATAGTTATCAAAACAATATTATTTATTATCTAATAACTTTAAAATTTGTTTTAAAAATTAATATTCACTCTTTCTCTAATTTTCTCTTGCTACAACAAAGTAAACATTTTCAAATAATTAATACAGAATCTTTGTTTTAAATTTTTTTAATATTAATAATATTGAATATAATTTCCGTCATCTTCGAAAAGAAAAAAATTCCATTCCAAATAAACTTTTACTTTCTTTTTGGTTAAGTTTTTGTCTTTTAAAAATTTCTTTTGTACGGTCGTCTACAGTATGTTATAGAGTTTAAGATTTGTTAGCTGATATTCATATATTTGTGAGCGGCCGTTGGTTTTTTTGTTTACTTTTATTTCCCTGCTATTCTCACTCTTTCTATCTCTTTTAAATATTTATACTCACTATCTTGGTTTATGTCAAACTTCAAAGTGTACTAAACATAAACAATACACAACAACTGCAACAAAATAATTAAGTGTATTTTGTTATTGTTGTTTTTGTTTTATTAAGAAAACATAAGAAAAAAATATTTATTTGTTTTTGTTTTTTTTTATTTGTAAAGTATGTCATCACTAAATACTACACAGTATAATGACTTTGTTGTTCTTATGTGTGTGTTCTTTTGATTATTACGATTGTTGTTGTTGTCGTTGTTGCTGCCTTTAATATACATAAATAATACAAAATGATAAGATGTCGATTGAGGTTTTTAGTAAAGAAGGAAGAGAGGAAAGCATAAAAAGAGTATCCGAAATTTTTTTTAAAATACAAAATAGTGTAAACATTGAAAAAAATTATTAACCAATAACTAAGGTTTATCACGAATTATTTTGAAATATAACTGTTATTTCTTAACTATAATTTGTAGTATGAATTGATTTATAGTCCTTTTATATAATCTACTATATTAAGTCTTAATTTTGGTCTATAGTCTTACACCCGTATTCATAAAGATATTAACCGCTTAATTTAGGTTTATTAAGCACAATAACATTATTAAGCATTTATGAATATGGGGTTTAGATTACAGTCCTCATACATTCTGTACTATAGCCTTAACTACTGTCTAGTCTATAGCAAGAAATATAGTCTTTTTAGTCTAGTCTTTAGTTGGTATTATAGTCTACTTTGTTTTTTGGACTAAAACCTGAACTATATTCTAGTCTACAGCATGGACTATAGTATAGTTTGTAACGGTTCAGGCGTTGTGCCCTATCCTTTAGGAGACCTGCGCTACCTATTATTCCGACCGTGCTCAGGGTTTGGGGTGGTGTTCTTGTCTCCATCAGGATAGGCTAAGAACCGCACATTAATTTAAAAAAAAAAGGTAGTTTCAAAATATTAACTAAACTAAAACAAAAAAATTTAAATTAAAGAAGTTTGAACTTAATGTCAAGAGAAGATGGTGGTATTTCTTCTCTGTCTTGACCCTCCCAACCT